>NC_051431.1:8384839-8505551 GCF_001649575.2 Kryptolebias marmoratus | reverse complement strand
TGGGCCAAAAGACCCTAATCCCTCAAACCCTGAGGAGACCCTAACCCTAGCCCTGGGCCAAAAGGCCCTAACCCCTTAAACCCTGAGGAGACCCTAACCCCAGCCCAGGGTCAAAAGGCCCTAACCCCTTAAACCCTGAGGAGACCCTAACCCTAGCCCTGGGCCAATATGCCCTCTTCAGGGTGTACTGGGTTAGAGCCTTTTGGCTAAGAGCTAGGGTTAGGGTCTCCCCGAGGTTTAACTTATTCCACTAAGGCATTAAAATATACAACTTTGTATTTCAGGTTTAGAATTTGTCTTCTTTTTTTTTCAAAAATGTCACAATCACTTGTAAAAAAAAAACAAAACAAAACAAAAAAAAAAAAACATTTTTAATTTATATCATTAGTAGCATTAGCACTAGCAGCAGCTGCATCTCTCACTCTTTTTGGATGAAAAGGTTTGATTCAAACCACCAACAAGATGTAAACTGAACCACACCCGGAGCTACTTCCACTTTAGTGTGATTTATTATGCAACTTGAGAACCTTCACTTTACTCACGCCAAATTAAGTCATTAAACACTATGAAGTCTGGCACACCAGAATGCATAAATGTTAGGCAGACAAGCAGTAATGCACCAAAACACGTAAGAAACACTGCCACAAAATAGATTATTTTTATGTTCACCAGAAGATGGAGACATGAAATGCAGTGAAAGTTTCCTGGCAACAGCTCGTCTGTTCATTTTTTGTTTGCCTTCGCAGGAGAACAATTCAGCACTGCGCTAATATCAAATATTATTAACCTCACGGGCCTCGTGATATGAATTTCAGCTGTTGCTCCATCACAGGCAATTTATACTCCTGCCACAATGCCTATTAACCTGTGTTTGAGATCCAAACAATCCAACGATGACACCTGCTAGATGAACCAAATAGATCTGGGTCACTTGGATTCAGCCTCAACGTTCAGATGAGGGGGAATTTTCTCCTTGGCAGTTTATCCCCTCACCTGGATCCAAGCTAATCCCACATCATAAATAGGAGACATACACGTAAATAACTCTTATCACATGCTCCTTTTGCTACAAGGATCTAATTACCAGTCTTTTCAATGGAAATGTACCATATTTTCTATGAAATGAAGTGATGGCAAGCTTTGATCACCTCCCTGATTAAGCTCAAGATATTTCTCACCAGCACTCATCCTTCGCATCTCAGTTAATTATTTCATCTATTTATAAAGATAATGAATCCTTGGGCCACTCAAGTTGCTTCTTTCAGGTAATTAAAGCAAAGGAGAATATTTAGAAAGAAATGGAAAATGAAATCCAGCAAAATGGGAGAAAAAAAAAAAATCGGAGCCGTTCAAAGGAGAGAGTCATCTGTCAGCAGGCCGACAGCACAGACTTCATTTTATTCTGAGTGTTGAAAGATGATAGCTTTGGATTTCAAATGTTGGGGTTTGACGTGATATGAGACTTTTCAACAATCTGCAATAATGACCTTTTCTCAGAATGAACAAACCATCAGGTAATGACACGTCTCAGGTGAAAATAAAAGAATCCTTTGGCACAGGTAAAAAGTGTTACCTACCAAACCCCCAGTGTCCTATCAGTAATGAGCTTAGAGGTATCTCTGGAGATGCCCCCACCCCACCCTCTACAAAAACCTGGTTCAGCTCGCTTCCACAGGCCCCATGACCCCCGCGGCCAAACAACAGCCTCATTCTCTCACACCGCTGCTGACCTCATTGTATCTTTGTGAAGGGAAAATCCAGAGTTGCATTCTGCTTAACGGCAAATGGTGCATCAACTGTGACCTTCATTCCTCCACCGAGGTCCTACAGATGAGCAGGAGCACCTTTTCTTCAGGACCGTAGTCAAGGAAAACATGGTGAGAAAATAAAAACTTCAGTTTTACTTAACTTGTCTAAACTTGTTCTGATATTTAACACCTCTCACACATTTACTTTCACCTTCACTTCTTGCTTAAATCACACTTTGGTCACACTTACAAAAACTGATGAAGTTGTTCAGAAATTTAAATTGCTATTAAACCTATTTACATATAATTGATGCCAGGTCTGCAGAATATAATTACATATTACATATTAATCTACACTTAAGTGCTATAAGAGAGCAGTTGGCGTGGTATTTATGTAGACAGAGTTTGCAGAGTAATTGTAAAATATCAATTATGCACCACCCATTTATTGAGAAATGTGTGGTAATTACTGCAATAAGCTCAATGTATTGCCAATAGAAACAGCTGCTGCTTGGAGAGTTAGCTCAATAAACAAACACACCCCGGAGTAATAAAATCTGTCTGAAACCAGAAAAAGAAATGTTGTCTCAAACACAATGAGCAGCCAAGAAACAGACAAGCCAAAAGCTCAGTTAGCTCATTACACCTCAATCACTAAAAATAAATATGACGCACATACTGTAGGTAGATGTTTGCAGCTTTGACTGAGCACATCTGGACTGATTAATGGCGGCTAACACTTTCAAAATTAGAGTCGCTAATTAAATTTGACAGAACCTGACAGGCTGACTGTCGTTCAGGAGCGGGACGATCAGCGCGGTTGCCAAAACTTTTGTCAAACAGAAAAGAGCCGTGAGTGAGACTTGACGTGCCCACTGCCGTTCCCGTAGAGTCTTGATGGAGACGCGTTGTCAGTGATCGAAAATCCAGTGGCCGTCAGTCATCCCTTTCACTCAGGAACTGCAGCAGGAGTCGCGGGGACCAAAGGAGTCCAGGGCTGGTTGAAGGCCACTCATCCTTCGACTCACAGTAAGTTCCAGTCGAGCCACAGTGACGCTGCATCAGTGTCTGTAGACACCAAGCAGATTTGGTTTTACTTGTTTATTCTTTTGTCGTGCAAGGATAGAATGCAGCTTACTTTCAATCCCTCTTGGTGCCATGTGTTTACCACACAATTTATTTAACGTCTCATTTCTCCTCTCAGCTCACATTTGGGTTCAACATGCATTAATGCCGGTTTTAACTGTTGCTTTAGCTCACAGACTGGTGAGGCTGCTGGCAGCGGCGTTCGCCGTTGGACTCCTGGGAGGCTTAGTTGTAGGTGTCTGGTTTCTAGGTGAGTCGATGCGTCAAAGAAAGAGTGACTAAAAGGGCTTAGCTGGAGCTAGAAAAGGAAACAAATGTCTGTGCAGTGTTTGGACAACACTAACTGATATAGAGCCTGAAAATAAATAAAGCTTTCAAAACATAACTTTACTGATATTTTTAATTGCTTGAGATGATAATTTCATATTGTTTGTTTGACATAAAAGTACATTTAAAATGTTAATTTAACACAATGATCTTCAGTAAAACACTCAAATACTGGAATCCCTAAAATGTGTAGATTTTTTTCCATAAATCTCTAATAAGTTTCCCTGTTAGTTTTTCCTTATCCTGACTGAAGATGCAATCTATTTAACTATATTAATTTGTTAAAAGGGTTCCTCAGGCACACGTTTTAACATAAAAATAGACTTGTCAGTGCTTACTGGTGGACAAACTAAGAAATGTATTATTCATCAGCAAATCTGTGTGCTGCACTTTGTTATTACTTGTTTGCAGACTGATATTAATGCAGACATGCCTGCAAAAATCTAATGAGCCCTGACACAGTTGTCTGGCCAAATAATCCATCTGGCACCACTCAAAAAAAAACAAAAAAAAAAATCGAACTAATCTGTGTTTAATTGTTCGAATGATTCATGATTTTCATATATATTACTCAAACACTGCAAACACTAAACAAATGCTGCAGTATGTAGATTGGAAAAATAGGAATTTGTCACATTTGGACTACATGTCCAAATACATTAAATAGATTTATTACAAAAGAATTGTAAGTTTTAGGGCTCTATTATTTAATTCAATGCTGCTTGATTTATTTATTTTTTTACCTTGTTTCTCACAATATCTCGGGCTTCATGGATGCAAAAGTTGAGAGACGATTTTGAAGCGGGCAAGAAATATTTACATATAATATTAGGGGTCGTTTTAATTAGCTTTTTGTCTGTTTGGCAGCCTTTTCAGATATAAAATTAGTTAATTACATCCTCCTCGCCGAAGTACAGTTTCATCGCTGCGTAGATGTTGCTCTGCTCTGGCTGCTAATACAGATTATATGCTGACATGTAGAAAAACAGTTTTGTTGCCCGTGTCACTGCCTGATGAAGAGACTCATTAACTCCGTTCTTATCTACATTCAGTCAAGCTTCTGCTCAGGCCGTCTTCATCTCAGACCCCAGTAGGGATTGGAGACACAAAGGAGACGTCATTCTGCAACGTAACTGAGGAGGTTTCTGTCTCTGACCCGAGGAAAGGTCTGCTTTTCTGAACCTCGTTGGGTTTTTTTTTTTTTTTCTCACATCCTAATAAATTAACAGGCAGGACAGAATTCTGTTGTTGCACATCTTATTATGAGTCACCATACAGCCTCACAGGTCACCTCTGCAGTGATGTTTAGCTGAATAGCAGCAAAATTAATATGTAGCAGCTGCTTGTTGTTGTCTTTTAGCTCACTAATGAGAGCTTCCCATTGACTAACATGAAAACATCACACTTAATCACCTGTTTGTATTGACTGTATTAACACTTGTGTGTTTTTTTTTCCAAATCATTGCCCGCTCGCTTGTTCATTACGGTTGATTGAGAGCTCGTCTCTGGAGGGATTTTCAATAAATCAGCTTCAGTGTTTTACAGAATCAGCTCTGAGAACTCCCTCCTGGAGATCCAGCTGGAGAAACCGCACACCTGGCTGCCAGTTTGCTCCGAGAAGTGGAACTCCTCATTGGGAACACTGGTCTGCAGACAGCTGGGTTATCTGAGGTGTGTTACAAACTGAGACCCAAGTGCCGACGCACAGGTTTCATTTGAGCTGGCTTTGCTTGATTATGATGTGTTAATATATCATTTATAGTCATGTTTCACATCTTATAAACCTGAATGACGTTAATACATCATCTCCCACCCATTTATGGGTGCTCTCTTGCCAGACTGACCAAGCATAAAGGAGTGAATCTAACAGACATCGGGCCAAACCACACCGATGGCTTTATACAAATTGCCTCAGTGCAGAAGAGCAGCCTCGAAAATATGTGGCAGGTCAGGTAAGACAATTTGTCTGAGGACGCCATGCTCATAATTATGCAAATTATGCATGAACAATTTTGGCTACAAACAAATTAATTATGCATCATTAGCTAACCGATTTATTTTCATTTAGGGAGAGCTGTATCACAGGGAAGGTTATCGCTTTGCAATGTTTCGGTGAGCAAATTAAAGTCCGCTTTTGAACAGACACAAAACCCTGTAATTCTTATCTAATTTTTTTTTGTAAAAAGCTTCGTGTGAGAGCAGAAAGAATGAATGCATTTGCTGCGGCGCCTTCCGCCTCTTTGATAAATGGACCTCTGTGCAGAGTGCGGGACACGAGCAAAGCTGCCCAGGATAATAGGAGGAGTTGAGGCTACCCTGGGCAGGTGGCCCTGGCAGGTCAGCCTTTACTACAGCAACCGTCACGCCTGCGGAGGCTCCATCATCACCAGTCAATGGATAGTAACAGCAGCACACTGTGTGCACAAGTAAGACTGGTGACCTTATTAGTCAGCGGCTACAGCTGCTTTAACAAGCAGTCATTAGCAGCTACACAACACCGAACACATTCCTTTATATGAGCATCCATTTTATGTTTTTATTTTTTTTTTCTGCTAAAATGTCAGCTACAGGCTTCCTCAGGTATCCAGCTGGGTGGTCTATGCTGGCATTGTGACCCGTAGCTCTGCTAAACTGGCTCAGCATGCAGGATACGCCGTGGAGAAAATCATCTACAACAAAAACTACAACCACAGAAGCCACGACAGCGACATAGCCCTGATGAAGCTGCAGAGGCCGCTCAATTTCTCAGGTCTGCCCTGCCATAAGCTTTGCACACCGACATGCGTGCGAAAACGGCAAATCAGCGAAACAGCACAAACGTTCGTATGTTAAAAACACACTCGCCTGTGTAAATCCCTCAAACCGCATGGATTAAAGTCCTCACAGCGAAAAGATTTTAAAAAGCAAAACTTGTAAATTAATCCAGCCGTGTTGTAACCTGTCGGATTTACTGTGCTAAGAGGCGAAATCCTTTTCCCCCTTTAACTAGATACAATTAGACCCATCTGCCTGCCACAGTACGACTATAATCTCCCAGGTGGCACACAGTGCTGGATTTCAGGATGGGGATACACTCAGCCTGATGGCGGTGAGATACTCCTGCAGCACACCTCCAAATTTTACTCCAGCGACGTGTCAGGATTCAAACGTGGTGTGACACCTGTATCTACAGAGCAGCCTTAAAACTGTCCCCCCCCCCCTGCAGTTCATTCGCCTGACACTTTGAAAGAAGCACCCGTTCCTGTAATAAGCACAAAGAAGTGCAACAGCTCCTGCATGTACAACGGAGAGATCACGCCGAGGATGCTTTGCGCCGGATACACAGAGGGAAAAGTAGATGCATGTCAGGTCAGACGCATGGTTTTGAAGCCTACTTATGGTTGGCTGTTAAGGAGCCACCCTCCCCTGTGATGTTATTTGTTTACAGCTGTAGTGCAGTGTTTTTCGCCTCTGCCTCTCCAGGGGGACAGCGGAGGTCCTCTTGTTTGCCAGGATGAAAACGTGTGGAGGCTGGCTGGAGTTGTCAGCTGGGGGACAGGATGCGCTGAACCAAACCATCCCGGTGTTTACACCAAAGTGGCTGAATTTTTGGGCTGGATCTACGACACAATGGGGGTAAAGATAGTTTAAATACAACCAGCAATGATGTAGAAATTGACCACATAATAAGGAACCACATAAAATTTTATAACAATGATGTACATCCACTTTGCCTATGAAGAGCTTTCATACAAAACAAATTATCTGACAAAAATAAAGTACAAAAAAACGTCTCCAAAAATAGTCAAGATTAGCTCCTTTTTTGATCTTGAGAGTGAATTATTCTTTCTCAAGCGATCAGTGACTAAGCTAATCAAAAAACAATCACTGACAGGAGTCATTGGACTTCTAAGTGAATAATTTTAATTTTCAAAATGCAATTTGATGAAAATGCTGCTCATTTAAAAGCTTTGAGCCTTAGCTTTTATGTCTAAGCAGTCAGTTTTTCTTTTTTTTTTTCATTGTGCTACTGAACTAAAACATCACAACTGTTTACATTACTTCAGAGAACCCTAATTACAGTCATCACACACTACTGTTATTATTTTTGGTTCTGCAGCAGAAAGGAAGGGATGCTGCACAATGAAACATAATTAATGTTTACACTGATTGCTAATGAACACTCACTGTCTTTGCAGAATTACTGAAAACAAGAAGAGGATGCTGCTGATGCGCTCGTTTGAGATATTTGAAAACTGTAGCTTTATATTCTATTTATACTTTAAATGTCACTTATATGGTGTACACATAAATAGAGAGGGGACATAAAAATGTGTTTTATGTTGTACTTTTCATGTGTCAAGAATAAATCGTGCTTCTTTTGAACACCGAGTCCAGCAGTTATTTAGCCGCAGTTGCACCTTTCATCCGCCAGGCGGCGGATATATATATATATATATATTCCTTATATATTATGCAGTTTCCATGGCAACTAACAACATTAGAATTGGTTGAGAGGTTAAATTGAACATAACTTAGCTAGTTTGTTTGGTATGTGCAATTTTGCTCAATGTTTTTGGGTTTATAATTTGCTCCAACCGCAACTTTACTTGTCAGGGTACTATAGATAAGCCGGGTTTGTAATTTAAACGCATAAATCAGCGTTTTTCTAGCATTTAGAACGGCTAAGCTAGCTAGCGGGGGAGCTAAGGCTTTCCCCCCTGAACTGCCATGTCTTCAGCGGGAGGAACAGAGGACGTTTTGCGGCAGGTCAACCAGTTTTGGTCCATGCTGGACGACCTCTCTCAAAGTGACCCCGCAGGATACCGCAGGTTCATAGAGAAACAAATGAAAACAGGGACTGAATTCACCTCACCGCCTCGGCTCCACTCGTGCGTGAGGACCGACATACAGGTAAGTTAGGAGGAGTCTCAGGTGTGTTTTTATGGAAGGCCGTTGTGACATATAATCAAACCTCACTCCTCTCTCCATTTACTTAATTCAAGATCCTCACATCTTAGATTGTATTAGAAAAAATAAGCTTAAAATATCTAAAAATCCTTAAGTTTAAGCTGCCATATTTACATTTATTGCCTATAGAACTGAAATTTATTCATTTATTTTTTGCCAAAAAGAATATTTCAGATACATACAAAGACTATTATCCACATTTAAGTTATCTGCAATCCTATTGTTGCAGAATATAATATTTTTTTATACATCCCAAAATATAAAATAAAAGAAAACAATGAATTTCAATATCTGTAACATCCAAAAGAAAAAAAATGCATTTAAAAATAAAACATTTACACATGTCATAACTGCATTGGGGACAACCAGTTCATATTGAGACTAGTTAAAATTCTTTTCAGACATCAGTAGTTGCAAAAATGTAGAGAAAGAGTGTAACTAAAAATATCTATAATAATTTTAATGTCCATTAAGAACTTGTTCGGATGGCATTTTACCATGAAACAGGCAGAAGGAAAATTATGACGGGCCACATTGTAAAAATATGTGACATGTTCTTATAATGAATCCATTTTGTTCTTCTAGGTAGGAGGAAAACACTTGAATGCACTCATATATAAGTAAGAGAAGTGACATTTGAGATATCTGAAATGTTAGTTGTGGATTGGAAGAATGACGTTCTGGACGTCTGAAATGTTTTTGACTTGGAAGAATTGAAATGTGGATTTCTACTCTGAGGAGCCAGTTTCAGTGTTATATGATAAATTGGTTTGCCATACCCCCTTTACCATCACTGATGGACAGATTCAGGGACTCAGTTAAAAAATATAGCTATCTTTAGACCAGACTTGTATATCATCATTATTATTACATGTAGATTTGACCGTTTTCTCAATGTTTACCATGCAATTTAAACAAACACACTACGGAGATTACTTTTTTTATGACAGTAATGTGTAGTGCAGCACTCAGCTGTCAATATATGCTAAGTCTAAGTGCAAATATTGTGAAATATTATCTGAATTTGTAACGCTCATCTAAATGCCAGTGCCATGCTTGACTCCAGTTATTTAAATAAAATATATTACAAACACACAACCCTCAGTTTGATGTAAAACATCATTGTCAAACCTCATAACAGCAGTCAAAACCCAAGATACCCAAAGCAAATAAAAGATTAATGACATCTAAAATAAATATAACGATCAGTTAAGTTCTCGCTAAAGTTTTTAGTTGTCTAAGTCACCGACTCTTTCAGCTGTCTGACTCCTCATCAGACTTTATAACTTATAACTGCCGTGTCTGTAAATCTGTCAAGCTTGGATTTATTTATAGCTGTGATGTATGTCGCGTTTTGACAGTTCCTTGACAGTGCATCTGTGTCCTCATCAGGAGCCGAAACCGGGCTTGCTTTACATTAACATATGCAGCTGGAAACGTGTCCCTGCGCCTCAGACCCCGAGCAGCGCTTTACCGATGTGCGGGGGGAAACTGGAAAGGGGCATCATGGAAGGTCAAGGTGTGTCTTGAGCCGCAGAACTGTCCTCTGTGTTGCATGACGAAAACGGGACAAAAAACTCAAAGCTTTTCCTCTGCAGGCTGTTGTGCTGTGTTGGACGTGGCATTAAATCCTGCAGTGCTACAGGAGAGTCAGGAAGATAAAGCTGACATTAGCCATGTTTATAAGCTGGCCCTGAGCTTCGCCCAGCAGCAGCATGGGATGCAGTTATCTCCTGAGTACAGTGTTGTCAACTTTAGCCCAAAAAGCAGCCCAGGTGACTTACACTGTCGGCTTGGCTTTCAGATGCAGTCCAACACCTTTAAAGAACCAGAAACAGGTGAACAAGCCTTTAACCCTGATCATCTGGGGCAAGCCCTTTATGTAGGTCTTATTTCCTCTCCTTGTTAAGGTTTATAATCTCTTTTTTTCCTACCACCTTTTCACAGCCAGTCAGACTCCAGCTTCCCTGCTCCAACAAATCTCATCTCAACGATCAGGCAAACAAGACGAAGACTCTGCGGCCCAGATTTCCCGTAGCCCTACAGAGGACATAAAGAAGGATTTGATCCAAGTCATATCCGCCACTTCTGCGGAGCCTCAGAAGCCGGAGTACCAACTTGAGGTGAAGACGGATACAGCGGGAGTCCCTCGCAGCGTGGAGCTGACAGTGGAGCTGCCAAAGGTCCGCTCTGTGTCAGAGTGCCAGCTGCAAGTGTCCGAGGTTAGCAGTCACACACTGCCTTGAGAAGCTATAATGAACCACTTAGATGCCAGTGTGCTTCGGTGCATAGCTGGATCTTATAAAAAATACATACATGGCTTATGGGAGCCTAACAGTGTTCTGAATGCTTTCGCTCTGCAGGAGGATGTTCTTCTGGAAGTGGAGGATGTGTACTATCTGCTCCTGGAGTTGCCAAAAACTGTAAATGAGGACACTGCCTCTGCCATTTTCAACAAGCAGAAACGCAGGCTTACTTTGACGGTGGATGTTTTGTGATAACTGGGCTTTATGGGGGTGAGGGGGTGGGGATGACTATACAGATGACTAAGCAAAGGAGTGAATTTTGATACTGAAAATACCCGAAGTGAACCGAACAAATTTATACAACACGAAAAAACAAAAAAGCGTAAGAAACAAACACAGCTGAGGGACGTATGCACAGCCTCAGACTAACAAACAGCTTGCCTGTAAATTGTTCCCTTTTCAGCAGCAAAATGTTTCTGAAACAAAGGCACAGAGTTGTCACCATGTGCCAGATGGAACAGTATGCAGCAGCGGATTTTATTCTTAATCCCCCACCTTCCCAAAGAATTAATTGACTATAATAGCAATTTGTAGATGTTTACTAATGTTTGAGCGGAGGTGTGTAATCGCTAGAACAGTTTTATTATTGTGGAGGAATAACTGTTAGTAAAAATGACCCATGCAATAATTTACCTTTATTAAAACATCAACGCTGATGCAGACAAACAACAACAATATTTGGCAACATGGAACTTGTGAAAATTGTCAGTAAACACTGTTTGATTTTGAGTTTCTTTTGCACACAACGCACTAATTAATTACAATTAACACTGTTTTACAGTTCAGAGCTTCAAGTATTGCATTACTGAACATTAAACTGTGGTTTCACATAATAATCTTCAAGCTGCAAACAATGTATAATAAGCATCATATAAAAGCAACCAGTAGCCAAGTGTCAAGTCAATTCTCTTGGTAGGAAACATTCACATTTAAAAATTTTAATTCCTGCGAAGTCAAAGGTGTTATCTCCACTGGTCCCGGTTATTTCTGTAATGGATATGGCATCGCGTGTGTTTTCAATGGAGTCTTGATCCAGTCGGAGAAATTCGAGGTTTGCATGTGGTGATCTCAGGCGGTTCCAGGCTCTACCTCCGCTCTCCGTGGTCCTCCTCCACCCACGCTACAATCTTCCCCTCCCAGCCTGGCACGACCGCTCCGTCCTGAAACACCTGAACAGCCAACATCCAGCATTTGCATTTCTGATTTTAAATGAACACAAAGCATAAACAACTACTTTGTTTCCCCCCCCCCCTCTAGAATGGAAACGAGTCATCCCACAGTGTTACAAAGACTGAAACAGTCAAAGCAGTCAGTCTTTGCATATCTTATTTCACTTGTGTGGAGCCCTACCTCTTCCTTCACTGTGCCGAACTCAGGGTCCAGGGCCTTGAAGTGGTATCTGAAATTGCCTTGTCTGTCTACAGCAGCCTTGAAGTCTCGCAGTGTCACTTCGCCCAGCCTGTAAGAACATGCTGTCAGTCACAATCTATGCATTCACGCACCCACACATGCATTAAGCTTTTCCTAGGCTAAACACTGAGCCACTGAAGGACCCGTTTCAAAGCTCTCCGGTCATTCCTCAATCCACCCCTAACTCAGACAGCAATTTGCTTAAAAATCATCACCCTGCTGAGAGGGAACAAACACCCACAATTAAGAGTCATTTTATTGTCACCTTTTCGGGATGTTAATCAGAAACGGAGTGAGCGAGCGATCTGTGAAGTAGAGCACTTTAGTGGAGACGGCAGCATCTAATCCCGGGCTGCTGTGCGAGTGGGCCATTTCTGGAAAGAACAATAAACGCAGCAAACGCTGGTTTTCACAATCAGTCACACAGCCTTCCTTTCCATTCTCCTCCATACAATGGGATAATTTAATTTGACAGCTCAAGTTTAGATGTTGCAGGGGATGACAAACATTAAATAGAAACAAAAAACTTGTTTGTCTCACTCGAGCTCGGCGGCCAGGAGTCACGGTCTGTTGAGTTGGCTTGGCGTCCCGGCGATTTAAATTCCTCCTGGAAGAACAGTCAATTACTCACAGTAAACAGCGCGTTTGAGTCATCAGTCCTCGAGTGACAGACATGCTACAACTTTTCGAATTTCTCCGGCGATAGTGCGTCAGAGAGTGCGTACCCCTTTGTCCTGCCTGCGCTGGATGTCCAAGGAGTACAGTCGGTCCATGAGGCTGGCCACGCCCTGCTCCAAGGTGTCCAGGGTGTGATGCTGGGGGTCGTGACCCGAGAAACTGTCCCTCAGACTGCGTAGAGCTTCCCTGACGAGCTGCAGCTCCTCGCCCTGTGACAAATCGCCTTCATTATACAGTTTATATTTAACCCCGAGTTCCACAAATCCAAAAGAAAACAAAATTTCACAATTTGAACATCTTTTAAGGCAAGCATTTTTCCTGAAAAGGCTTAAGAAGTTGAGACAGGAGGCTCTTATTGCCGCCTCGTGTCGTCTCTTTCTTGTCAGCGTGGCATCTTTTATCACTATGTGATTGAGAACTGAGGGTACAAACTGCTTTTGAAACAGAAATGCTTTTTCTTATTATCTCAACACTTCTGTGCCTCCATCTCATGTTTTTTTTTCTTTTCACTTCACAATGCAGCAAATGTTTGTTGTAAGAGATAAAATTGAACAGCAGTCTTTTTGTTCTGATTCATACTGTTGTAAAACATTCAGGACGTGGTTGAAAAATATCTTGCTGAAATAAGCAATGTTTTTTTTCCTGACAAATACATTGTGCTTTCCCTGCTTTCTTTTTTAAACATGTTGCCAGCGTCAAATTCAAACTGAACATAATGTTTTTTTTTATTCAATTGTCTCTGTTTTAACATGTTGGATTTTTTCATAACTTCAACTAAAAAAATAAAGAAAAGGAATTAAATAATTTTAATTTAAAATCATGCATATTGAGGGAACAGCTATTTTCCATAAAAACACCTGGAAAGTTTAGTCTCCATCAAAATGAGGGATTAAAAATATAAATAGTAAGCTATATGGAATGAAAAAAACTCATGTTAGCATTTTATATGTTGTTTGAGTTATTTATGGGTCATGTTTAGACTTGTTTTGAAATATTTTTACTATAAAGCTCAACTTTCATTGATACATTTACAGTCATTGTTTAAAACTGACCAAGTTCTGACTTTCTTTGACGTGTTTAACCCAATTCCAGCCTTTTATCCAATAACCCAAAGTGACAATATACAGTAAGAACAAGAGAAGGGTACGTACTGGTGCGTTGTGTTGGAAAGCTGGAGGAGACGTTGATGCCACTGAGTTACTATAACCACCACTTTCACTCCTGAATGACTGTCGAATGGAAACAGTTTAAGTAAATAAAGATGGGTGAAGCACATCTTTGTAATATACTGTCATCATTGTTATTAGAAAAGGCAATAAAAGGAACAAGCTGTAGCTGTTGATAAAGCACAGCGGCATGGAGTTATGAAGCTTTATTGTTGTCCAAAAAAAACAACTATTATAAACACTTCAGTGGCTCATATTGTTGCGCCAGGTGATACGTGTTTTATGAGGATGAAAATAGCTGCACTCCGTTTTGAGTAATTCTCCCATTCACCATCCCACTGCAAAGGAAAAGCTCACTGGTGCGGGAAATGTGTATTAATCTGCCGCTAAAAAAACCCTCCCCAACAAACACACAATTTACTCCACCGTGGCTGCGCGTTTTATAAAGACTACAGCGTCGAGCCGTAGGAGGAAATATAAGTTTCTTTTCTGAGCACAGCGCTGCCTAAATGCATCGGTGCTTCAGGTGTTATCAAGTGATTTGTTGATAAGAAAAGTGGCTGCTGCTGCGTGTGGAGCTGTGTGTAACTGCGATTTGTTATTTACATGGAAATGCGGAGTTTGCTGTGGTAATGCTTTAATCATGTCATGCTCCATACCCGTCCGTGGCTCACTTCATGTGCTTTATGCTGAGCTTCATCAAGCTTTTGTTGCTGCTGCTGCAGCAATCTGTCCTTCCTCCCGAGCTGCTGCTGTTGTGACAAGAGACATACAGTAAAATGCTCTTAACTGCACACGTGTAGCTAAAAAAAAATGTGTTGACATCTGAATAATATATTGGTCATACCTCATATTCACTGAGTAATTTGTTCCTTTCGCTCATTTTGCGTTTGAGCTCCTCCTGCAAGCAGAAACACCAGCTTTACACACAATCATTTCTCCCACGTAAACCCGCATCCACGTGCAAAGCAGGTCAGATATCCCAGCAGGTCAAGAGGAAATCATCGCTTGTCTTACGTTTTCTCCTTCCAGCTGATCTTTGGCCATGTTACACCTGAGCAGCTCCTGCTTTAGCTGCAGCACAGCGTCCTCCTGCACCGCCAGGCGCTGCTGCAGAGCATCCTAATGAGACAAACGGGAAGATCAAAGAGGTTAAGATGCAAACACGGATCAAGTGCATCCACCTGCCTCATTTATTGCACACTGATTGCATCCACTCACTTTCCTTTTTTTTCTTCCTATTTTTGTTTGAAATAAAAGCTGCGTTTGCTTGTTTGGAAAGAAACTGCTTTATCATGAGTTTGAGAACGTGTAAGAATGATTCCAATAAATTATAGCATTCAATCCTTTTTTTGTTCACAACATAATAAGAAAATTAGAATAAGAAGTTTACCTTGATGGCCTGAACGTGCCTCGTCTCTTGTTTGTGCCTCAGGAGTTCCCTCTATGAGTCGCAAACATGAATAGACTCAATAAAAGGAAAAAAAAAGAAGCAGCTCATCTGTATTAATTCTAATTACATTTACTTACTGTACCTTCAGATCAAGGGCTTCCTCCATGCTTTGGTCCAGACGACTGCGGATTAGAACCTTCAAAGGGAGAGCACACGAGCAGGATAATTAGAGAACGGGAAAATGTCAGAACGTATGAAGAGGCAATGAAAGTGCATGACAGTGGGCTAGCAGATCAGAGAGAATTCATCTGTGCACTCCAGAGGAGTGATGGCTGCAAACATCATCGCAAGAGAAGGCCTGACATGGACACTTTTGCACAGAGCAGTGAGCAAGAGTTGCCTTCTCGAGTTAGTAGAGAGAGAGAGAGAGAGAGAGAGAGAGAGAGAGCGCTGTGATGTACCAGCTGCTGCTCAGTGGTGGCCCGGTTCTCTCCACAGTTCATAGATCCATCCTGGTCTTCTTCAGGGAGGGAGCCGTGCAGCAGCAAACCCTGATGACAAAAACAAAAAGCAACAGAAATGCACAAATAAGGGCATGTATGGAGTTATATTCAAATATATATATGCCTTGATATGTTCCAGTGCTGAACTCTAAAGATGGCTAAATGGATTCATGCCCATTAGAAAAACATTAATTTACAACGGTAGAAAAGACAAATAGATCATCAAGCACGTAGAACATAAAACTGTAAAACAAACAGAAAAAAAAAGGAATAAAGGCAAATGCTAAGTGTAAAAACATGATATACCTGCAGTCTCAAATGTGTATTCACCACAAGTCAGTAAATTAAACCAAAACAAATAAAACGTGGGTGTGTGGACGCAGACTTTAACGTATGTCAAAGTGATGTAAATAGTAAGAAAAAAAAATTACTTTCACAGTTATCAAGTTATCAGGCACATCTAATTTAATTTCTCTGCTCGGCTTTATTTCTGCAGCTCTAACACTATCCTCAATATATTAAAAAAAGCCTCATAAAGCATTTGCTTTGTTATATTAAACAACAAACACAAGTTTTTTACAGTTTTATTATTCCAAACATATTCTTAACATATCTCTGGAAAAGGAAACAACAAACATTCCATCAACCAGTTTGTTTGAAATCGGTCTTGCATGTTTGCACGCATCGATAAACTGATGTAAATATGGCGTGGGAAAACTGACTCGTTCCTTCGTGTGTTCTTCGAAATGATTACATTATCTGTTTTCTTTTTGACTCTTTGGATTTTTTTATGCATATAAGGACTGTTTGTAAGGCATGCTGAAATACTAAAATCATTAGACCTTTTAGAGTGATAAATATATTAGATGTTTGCAAAAAAAAAAATACCAATATTGACTTTTCACATGAAGTACTACAGCCTGGAGAAAGTCAGGTATCAATATACATATTTTTTTAAACCTGATACAAAAATAGGCCCCGTTTTCAAATGACATTTTGTTCATTGGTTAAAATTTGCTTGTTGTGATTTAAATCAGTTAAAATACCGAAGATGCTGGCAGAGAACTGGACCTGACGTGGCTAAAACCTCACATTATGTTGTTTTTGAACTCCAACCTTGCCTCTGATTCATTTGCTGTGTTTGGACCTTTTATTAAGAAGCTTATCACCCAGAGTTACCTGTAGGCGGAATACCATCCTTCTGGCCTCCTGCATCTCCTTCTCCAGCTGCTCCTGGTGGGCATCCAGCTGCTCCTCCCAGGTCTTTTCTTCCTCCTGCCCGTCATGACCGAGTGGGGGACACAATCCGCAGAGCAACACTTCATCTGAAAGGAACAGAGCAACACAGAAAATGAGCCTATGCTGCTTTATATGCTGTATTTTTTTTATTTTTCACTGCATCATTTCTGGCTTTACAAGCCTTAGTGTGTGCAGCCAACCAACCTAGGGCAGATTTCCTGTCCGTCGGCTCAGATCTGTCTTCCTGAGATTCCCCCTGGTCCTCAGACTGATCATGGACTGGTTCTTCTTTCGCGGCGTCCGTGGACTGAGTGATAACATACTCCTCTTTGGGCGAGTGCGCGGGGCTGGCTGAGCTGAGACTGAAACAGATGGTGACAACAGGCAGCGACGAATGTTTACATCCTGCCAAATGAACGGCAGTAAATAAAACACAGCGACATAAAAGGAAGATTTACACTTTAGTAACTCTAAGAGGAGCACCAAAGTGGGAACTGGTTCCACTTTGGCAAAATATTTTTAAACTTCCTGCTTATAACAACAAACAAACAAAAAAAAATCCCTCAAGAATACAGTGTCACAAACAAATACGTACAGATAATAAAATGAATGAAAACACATTTCAACAGCTTTGAAACCTGTTGAGAAGGCACATTTTTTTTCTCGACAGGAAATTCATTGCATATTTTACTCCCCCCTTGGCCATCATTTCCAAACATTATGCTTGCACGGGCATTGAAGAGCTGATTCTGATGAACACTTATCTGTGTTCTCTGTGCTTTTGTGCAGGCCGGCTGTCGTCTCTCCTCTGCTGCTCGTGGAAATAGGACGCATATAACTCAGACCTGTGGCATTATGCACTCCAGGACGACCAGATTCCTTCGTTTCGCCTGCAAGTCTGAACGTAAAAACAGACCAGTAGCTGAAGAAACGGGCCTAAAAGTCTGCACCAGCATGGCCATTTACAAAAACAAAGCATCAGAATTTACCACCCTGCTCTTGGGTTGAAAAGAAAAAACGATAACTGGATTTAACTGTGGGAAAAAAGCTGTGTTTGGAAACCAAAGACTGTCCTGGGGGGATTCCTTTTGCACGGTTTAACATGTTGCTCCCTTAAATATGATGCAAGATTTAGACTGTAGCCAATGAGGCTTTATGCTTATCTGCTCACATTACTCAGCACAAGCCATCACCACAACTGACAGTAAACACTTGTATCATTTGTCACTTCGGAGTTTGCACCATGTCTGCGCAGACTATCTGAGCCCAAATTCTTGTGATAACTTTAACTAAACTGGAAAAAGGCCCGAAGGAATCAACAGCAGCACGTGAAGCTGTACTGACGAGCAGCTGAGAGATAAACGTTAATGCGTTACAGATTTTCAAAGGCTTCGTTTGCTGGTTTCATGTGATGTGTAAATGTGTTTGCGTATATGAGCGTGATGTAACTCTTGCAGCTTTGAGCTACTGCCCGTCTTGGCCGAGACACTCTTGTAAAAGAGACTATAAACCTCAAGAGTCTTAGCTCCTGGTTGCAGAGGTTTATTAAAAAACATTAAATAAATACTAGGTGCTAAAGCGGACAATGTTCCGGCATGCCGCATTTTTAACAGGTCCGGTGCTGGTAACAGTCTATTTTGGCGTGCAGTAATATTGAAAAATTAACACAAAGTGCAGTCTAAGAAAGAACAGCACAAACAAAAGCACAAGGCACATCAAAGTTCGGGGAATTCAAACGTGTTGCGGACACATAATAACAGCTTAAAATTCTTATCTGGTGGTTTTGAGTTATTCCTAAAATAAACAAACCTCACAATGTCCTGATGTGAGCAAAGACAAAGTCAGATATTAGGATTCTTTGTCTTGACATTTGTGCAAATTTGTTGCACATTTTATTTTAGTTTATCAAGTAGTTTTAATATCTCTAAAAAAGAAAAGAATTCAAGGATGGAATTTCAGAAATGTATCTTATGCTCATTTGCAGTTTTATAAATTTGCGTTTGAGTAAAACAGAAATATTTATACTATCGCAAAACTTACTATCTTAAATGCTTTTTGTAACTCTTTACTTTACGGTTCTCTTGCAGAAAGGCTAATTCTCTTTAGATTGATTCAAATCATTAATACTTTTTCTGATGTGTGCCAGACTCATTACAAGACTTGCACCAGTGATTTTGCTTGACAAAGAAGAAAACTCTAAAGAAAAACAAATGAATTGCAATTTTTTCCAGTTTCTTCTGTCGTGGAGATGAACACCCTTGATTTGAATTATGGTCTGAAGATTTTTTTTTTACATACAC
This sequence comes from Kryptolebias marmoratus, assembly GCF_001649575.2. Taxonomy (NCBI): domain Eukaryota; kingdom Metazoa; phylum Chordata; class Actinopteri; order Cyprinodontiformes; family Rivulidae; genus Kryptolebias; species Kryptolebias marmoratus. Next base: position 8,486,445 of record NC_051431.1, on the reverse strand, counting down.
AGTAATGCCCTGAATGCCCATAAAAACTCATTTTTAAAAAGAGGTTGGTACTTTAAAATGATCCAAGTTCATTCAGCATGCTGTAAAATGTTCTCCCCGCTCCTCTAAAAAGGTCATTGCACATGGCCACATAAAAAACATTAACTGTACCTCTTATCCAAATGCGGCTCAATTTATCCTTAAACGCTCATCTCAAGCAGATCGAAAAAGTGGCCGTCTACTGATTTTGTGATGACGTTAGTGCTTTTATCACCGTCTCAACGAGCAATTTAAAGAAGTTGAAGAAACACATTTAACACGCTTACGGCTGATGTGAACACATGCATACAAATCTGGAGCATATGGGTTTAGCCAGAGATTAAGCAGTGCACGGGATTAGCAAAAGATCCTTAGTGCATCAGATTAGACAGGTTTAATCAGCTGTCATATCATTCTATCACTTTAGCAATGTGCAGTTTTTAGTACTTTATCATAAAATATGTCTACTGTTTTTAAACTTTTTACTGGTTCACTTTAAAAAATATGACTAAGTGATCCTTTTATTTTGTAAAAATCAATACATAAAACTGAAAGAAATGTTTGCCAAGTGTGACTTGTCACTCCTGTGTTTTGTTTGGACCTGTGTGATGTTTTAGCTGTTCACCGAATAACTTATTGTTTCAGCTAAACATTTTTCCCCCCTCAGACTGTTCAGGTAACTTCAGAAGTGTGCAGACACACACACAAAAAAAAGAATAAAGGTAACAGTGTATTACTGAGTAGCCCCAGTATGGTTACTACTAAATCAAAAACCCAACAATAGCTGGGGATGTTTCTTTTTAGATACTGAATTAGCCTTGTTCTTTTAGCAAGGCTTACAGTTTAGCTCATAACACCTGATAGTAAATAAATTGTACATTTACTTGAAGCGGATAAAGCACTGTTTATCACCAGTATGTACAAAAGTATGAAAATAGCATTAGCTAATAAGCTATTTAGCTGTAAATTATATAGCATTAGCCAGCTAGCTTGGTCGACTCGACTGTTTTCAGTATAAAATGTCAGATTTTAGAATGGCTTTCTAAAAATGCGAAACAGAGTGTAAATGACGCCTATGAAATTTCTATTTATTCTTCTAACATCCTTTTAAAATGTGATATTTCTATGCAAAAATATAATAATACATACAACAGAGAGGAGCCGGTAGCTAACGATAGTTAGGCAGGCGTTGCTAGGCAACAGCAGCTCTGCTCGATCAACGGGACACACCCACATCTGCTGAACTTAAACACCCGACGATCACCGGCTGTGTTTCAGGGCTTTCAGAGTCTTCATGTTCAGATTAAATGAACTCGCAGGGCTACGATTAGAATCAGCATGCGATAGCAGCTCTGATTTTTTAGGCCTGGTGCAGCTGCTGCACCCAGGCTAAAAATAGCAGTCTGCACACAGTTAGAAAAAACAACAATAATAATAATAATAATAATAAAAATACAGCTTTTTTATTTTATTTTACCATTTCATCTGTTTAGCTCCCATGCTGGTGTCTGCAGAATTACCCTCCCATACAGTCGGAGCTCTGCATCTGGGTGATGAAGTGTTTCTCAGTCAGGACCATAGCCTCGAACACAGCCGGCGGCTGCAGAGAGGAGAGCAGCGGCCGCAGGAGTCTCCACGTCGCACACTGGGTTCAATCAGAAATAACAGCACGCTCAAATCCATTCCAGTAGCATATTCCTAAAACATAAAGCTTCAAATCCGAAGCAAACCCCCCACCCCCACCCCCTAAACCCTTCCCATAAATCATACCAAGCTCAGTCCAAGCTGGCAGGGAGGCAGAGAGAGAGAGAGAGAGAGAGAGAGAGAGAGAGAGAGAGAGAGAGAGAGAGAGGCAGGGAGGGACAGAGGATTGCTGTTCAGAAAATCTGCCTGGTTTCTCATTGCACTCGCCTGGTGGTTGAGCTCACCAGCTCCCATTCACGAGCACAATTGTTTTTGTTGTGGAACTGATGCACCTCCCGTGCATCTCCTCCTCCTCCAAGCCCGGCTGTTTTGCATTCATTCCCTCCTTTCCTCCTCCTTTTTTTTTAACTCTCTCCCCTTCTCCTTCTCGTCTGCACCGGGCTGTGTGCGAGTTCTTCCTCCTTTCAGACAGCAGAGATGTCAGACATGGCTCTGTCTGGGTGTGTTTACTCTTCCCCCTCCCCCCTTTTTCCCCTCGTGCCTCCTTCCTCCTTCCTCATCTGCTCCCTTCCTTCATAAGGAGGAGGAGGAGGAGGGAGATTTGCCCATTTTAATCTAATTTTTCCAATGCTTTTTGCGTCCTGTATGTCATTACAGCTAAAGAAAAAAAAAAGCCTACGACTCCAAAAAGAGCAGCTTGAAGATTCTGAAAATCTTTTAGGCAAATGACAGGATGGAGGATAATAACATATTTATACTGCAGTCAGGAGAAGTTGGGAGTTGCTTGAAGAGAAAATGGTATTTATAGAGTGGAAACACCAACCTACAATTACAGCTCCTCTCACTCACATTCATTACCGTTCCTTGTTTAGAAAAGAATGGCTTCCAGTGGACTAAAACTAAAAGTGAAAGCCTAAAAAAAAAAACATTATAGTGTCAGACTCACTACTTCGATAAGAGCCAACAGAAACAAAAGATTTTCTCCATGGCGTGCACTTCTCATGTTAAGTGCCCCTCTGAGAGGCATTCTGGCTGCGCACGCTGTCATTAAGTTGTTACCAATGTTGCTGGTGTCATCAGCAAAACTGAAGTAGCTCTTTATGTGTCAGCTTGCAGTTCTGTCCAGGACCAAATGACAGCCTTAAATTCTGTATGAGCACCATCGACGCACGCTTCAAAAGGGGGTTACTTTGCTGCAGACCCATGAATATGTATGTGAAGGCTAATGCAGCACGATTTAAGGAGGAAAACATCCGACACAGAGAGCAAACATCCCTTTTAAATTGCGGTTTTGCTCCGCATAATCTTGCCATCACAGTGAAAGCTTTGAAATCTTCTCTAAACTACTAAATCAGCAGATATGTCTGTGTGTTTTATAAGCCTATTACATCTTACTTTATTCCCTTTTCGATGATGCTACTTGTTTATCCAAATTTAAAAGCAATAATATAAACAGCTTCACTATTTTAGTGTATTTAAACTTTTTTTTTAATAATATTGTTTAAGCTGTTAAAATAATGTCTTAATACTACAATTTAGGATGAATTTAGTGAAATCAGTAGATGTACGTCTATGACTTAATAACTTTTAGAGTCAACCAAGATGGCGAAGACAGTTAAGCATCGTTGGCAAACACAGAAAATGGCTGTAACTCAGTGCATTTTTGCAAATATTCTGCGAAAATTGGCGTAGTAGTAGCTGAGAGTTATCCCCAACACGTATTCAGAGCATTAACTGATCGTACAAGATCTCTCTGCCTGTCTGTTCGGGAATTAGCTCATTATCCACTTGTTTTTCTTTAATGAGACTTTCAGAAAGTAATTACTGGGTGGACAACTACAACTGATAAACCTTTGAAGTCAACTCAATTCAAGATGGCTGCCACAGCCAACACAAACCTGGCTATGACTCAGACAATTTTACAGATATTAAGCTAAAATTTACTATAGAAGTACCTCACATTCAGAGTGCTTCACATTTCCTGTCAATCCAGTTTGCCTGTTAGCAAAATATCTCACGACCCACTGGACAGATTTGAATAAATTAATTTGGCTAAAACACCTGTAACTCCCTCGTTTCTCAACACAAGATGATCTCGTTTTAAAACTCTGCCATGAAAGGTGGCAGGCGATATGCATTCCTTCAAGAAATGCTAGGCTTTTAACTCTGTTTTATATGAAATAAAGAGAAAAGTTTTATGTTTTCAGTTCAAATAAAGCTCACAGTAGAAGTTAAACACATAAAAAATACTCTGAGAGCTAAACTCTTCAAAAGATGGAAGGAATATACTTCTTTTTCATTTTCTGAAGATCAAAAAAGTTAACCGGTGTTAAAGTACGTCATGTTTTTCAGAACATTATGATGCTACATTTTGTTACTCAGTTTTAACATCAAAATAAAATTATTATATTATCGCATTTATTTACATCAAGTGTGATCAAGTGAAACAAATTCTGCAGAAAGTAATGGACAAGATGCATCATTGTAAAGGATGTAAATTATGAAATGTTTGTTTTCTTCCTTTAGTTTAGTTCACACGTTTCATCTTAACTTTATATTGAGACATCATTAACATTACTTTATTAGTTTGTGTTGGAAATTTGCTCTTAAAAAGATTTAAGGACATTAAAAATCATAAATATTTCTAACATAACCAAACATTCAAAGGACAAAGTACGAAAACTCAACACAGAACTATCAGGTCTTTCTATGCATAGATGTGTTTCCACTTTGTTTTTTTAAACAAATCATTGAAAATTTTGAGTTCTGACAGCTTAAAGATGCACAAATATAAAAACGAAATAATTATGAATCTTTTTATTCAAGCTAAAACAACTTGGACTTATCAAGGCGGTAAATTAAAGCCACTTTTTTGAATATTTTAAGTTTTAGAGTAGCTCTGTCCTGCAGGTAAAAGAAAAAAAGGAGAAGTAAGAGAAAAAGCAATTTGAACATATCAGTCTGACAAATTCAGCATCTTCCTGCAAAGCCTTTCAGCCTCCGTAAGATGTTTCTGTTTCATCGTGCACTTTTCATTCCTTTTAGCATCACTTTGATTGTTTTTTGCTCACACATTAAAAAGACAAGGACAAATTCAGCCCACGAGCAGCGAGACAATAAAAAGTTGCCAGACCAAAACGCGACTAAGGGAAAAGAAAGTGTTTGTAGCGGGGACTAGAAGAGTCATGTATGGCTGATGTGTAAGCTTTGACTTTGCCGTTCAAAGTGTGCAGGGGAAAGTCACTCCTTCGCCGGGGAGCCAGGAGGGGAGAAGAAAGCTGCTCCGCCTCAGGGACAGCAAGCAGGCAGCCGATTTGGAAATCAAATGAGTTGCTAAAATAGAGCAGATTGTTTGTTGCGCTCACAATGAATTCTGATTGCAAATTGTCACCGTGCTTGCTGTGAAACACAAGTTATCAGTGTTTTTCTTTTCAGTGACCTTCAAAACAAATGTCCATGATAAGAGTTTCGTCCCAGTGAATCCCATCGTTTTTTAATTGTCAAATGTTTTTAAGGAAGAACTCTTAATGCTTTGGATTTCTTCCTGCAAGACAACCCCCCCCCCAAAAAAAAAAAAAAAAAACCTATTCACTCTCTGTTACTTTATTATTATAAATCAGCAGCTCTTCAAAATACATGAGCATTATTAGGACATAATTTTGAAATGACAAAACAATTTCTATGAGTCATTTTTACATTATTTTATCTTTTATTCCAGTTCTCAATCAGAGCTCGCTTTTAATTTCTAATTATATGAAATGTTCTTTTTGTTTTAAACATCTGCATTTTCAATGTTTTTGTCTTTCTGTACGCTTTTATTATTCTCCTGCACAGTGTTTTAAATTTATATAAAAGCACTTTAAGCTGCCATGTTGCTGAAACATGCTATACAAATAAAGCTGCCTTGCTTTGCCTTTTGAGTTTAACCTTTGAGGGGTTTATAAAATAAAATCAGATGTTCAAAAATCAAACCTCAGAAAAAAAACTGAACAACCTTCAAAACTTATTTCAATTAAAAAAATATTAAATATCTAATTGAAAAGATATGCTTGTTTTATTCAGTACAACAGTGAATGGGAAAGAGCTCTTTTTATTTTATTTTAATTTTTTTTTTGCTTGTTTGTTTAGGAAATTCCAGATCCGCCTAAAATAAGGTCAAAAAAGAAATGGTTTCAATAGTTTTCAGTTCAGTTCTTTACAAATGTTTAACAAAATACATAAAAAAAATCACCAACAACTCTGACTGAAAGGAGTTGTAATGAAAAATGTTCACATACTTTACCTTGGTGCAGATGAAGAATCATATATATATATTGAGGAGTACATGCAAAGACCCCGGGTCAAACCTCCAGGCTTGAACCCAGGACCTTCTTGCTGTGAGGCAACAGTGCTAACCACTAATCCATCATGCTACCTATTTTAATACATAAACTGAAAGAACAAACCTAAAGTATAATTGTTTTCTATGTAAATTTGGTTTTGCAATGCTCCGAAACAGATGCTTTGCAGCTTTAATTCATCCATCACGAAAAGAGACAAAACAGAAATAACATTACAGTCATTAGATTACAATCATCACATTTTGGTTGGTTGTTAGGAACGGTATGCAAAATCCACGAGGGTGGATTTCATTAAATTTGGAGACAAATTAAAACATGAGTCAAGAAGGAGCCTGTTAAATTCACTTTAAAATGGGTATCTTGTTTTTCTCTGTCTCCTTGTTTCTGTCTAAAAATGCAGCTCTGGGATTGGGGGCAAATATGCCTTCTTTCAGTGGACAAGTTAACAGAAAGTGTCTGACATGTCAAAGATTCACCACCATTTTTAAAGTTTACAAAAAGAACTGACATGTGCATTATTGATCTGACATTACTGATTGGAAACAGGATGAAACTGAATGCAAGAAACAGATTATTATTATTACGGTTGTTATGAGAATATCTTTACAGTTGCAGTTGTAATAATATAATCCAACAGCTTTCTATTTACATTATTATTTATCTATCTAATTATTCTTTGTTTTAATTTTGTGCACTTATACATAAACACTCACTTAACAAGTTGACTAAAAGATTGTGCAAATAACAATGGACTTTGCATTAGAAAACAAACTTGCCAACAGGAAATAATCTATAATGCTGCTCTATTTTTTCTTACTCATCCCTATATGTTTCACAAATGAAACAGAAACTTTTCTTAAACTTTGTAAAACGTATTTAGTGTATAATTAGTTATTAATAAATCCTAAATTATCAGTAATTTGGCAAAAAAACAAGTCAAATGTCACTTATTTCACAGCTTTCAGGGCTCTTTAAAAGGTAGTTACACACATACTCACTGTAGAAACAAAAAAGTTCACAGATTTTCAGGAGTAAAAAGGATTTTGACAACATGATATCAAAGCTCATTCAGCTGAGCTGCAGGTAGCACAGCAGCCTGAAAGTGGAATTTATGATTGATGAAGTGCGAAGCCCTCCTCTGCTTGTTCTAAGCTCTGTAGTGCAGGGGTGAAAAAGGTTTTTTCTAAAATTAGTGTTAAGAAATACAATAATACCTTGATTCCCATGAGTCAGCTGAACTTATAGGAGGGTCAACAACAATCTCCCTCGAAAATGGAACAACTTCACTCAAGTAACCTATTAAAACCTTTAAGTAGGTTACCAGTTAATTAAGCAAGCATTTTTATTTCCATTATGACTTTAAATTTCATTGCTCAACATTAAGGATATTTTAAATAGTTTAATTGGTTTGCATGAATTGATATTTCTTGTTTGTGTGTGGTATTTACATAAATCACCATAAATGTTTGCAGTGTCACACAGTCCTTTGGACGGACTCTATCTGGGTTGCTGAGAACCAGTTTCCTATAGAGTCACATGAACAGTATCCCTGTGAGACGAAAACTGGGTTACACAGACATGAGCTCCACACGGGCATTACAGTACATGCATTTTTGTATAAATGGCTATAAAAGAGCATTTACTGTTAGGCAAATTGTATCTTATTACTGTATACTTAAACATATATATTGCCCTCCCTAATAAAAACAATAAAATATGGTTATACCTCAAATCTGCATGTTCAGCAAATCCCTGAGAAAAATACACAAGGGTGCACTTTTCTTTCTACTGTGCATAATCTTTAAATAACTATATTGTAAAACTTGTTAGTTCTAGGCTTTAAGAGGATATGGAATAAACAAGAAGCACAAAGTTAAGATTAAAGGGCATTTTAAGATTTTGTATCTCCGGTTTTTCTGTTCACTGAATCCTTTAAGACTTCCATGCAAGAAGATGGCTAATTTCTTAATCTCTCACTATCAACATTTGTTCTAGCAGCAACTTTAGTTTTCCAAATGTGGTTTAAACATTAGTGTCATCTAATAAAGCCATCAAATATAAGAAAGTACGAGTTCTCGCTACAGTTGAAGTGAGATGAGGAAAGAGGCAGGTCACTGTTCGGTCATTTTTGATGCCTTCTGATGTATAGCCACGAAGTCCTTGGGTCGTTGTGATGGATCTCTGCCATGCATATGAAATTCTGCACAGTTCCATTTGAGTTGAACTCATAAATATTTTTCGGTGGCGGACGTGCTTTTCACAATCTCTCTGTACAGATTTAGTGTCAAAAGTCCAACTTCTTTTTAAAGTTTTACACCACTTCTGTTCAATGAGTTGTATTTTTTCCCCTTTATTCAGCATTATTGTTGTCTACTGCAGTCCTCATTGAACTGCAGTCCTGTGGCTTTCTTTTTGGTTGTTCAAAAATAGAAACAAATCCATTTCCTGCCCTCCAGTGTGTCCCCATGTGGATCTGTAACTTTACTTTGTGCTTGTCCTAACCTCTGCTGAGTCACTACCTCATATTTCTTGCACAAAACCAGGACATATCCACTGTCTGCTTTTCTTGACACTGACTAAAATGTGCAAAGTGCCTCATTAAAAATTCTGTTAGCAATGTCTATCTATCTATCTATCTATCTACTTTTTCATTTGTGCATCTGAATGTTTTGATTTTTTATCATTTTCACAAAGCCTAAAATATGCATTTCTCAATTAAAAATATGCTGTCATCCCACAAATCCTATACCTTCTTGTTGGTGTGTTTTGCAGTCAGAGTGATAAAGAAGTCCATCCACAAATTTCCTTGTTACAGAGCTGCGTGCGGCAGTGAGATCTTTGTCCACCGAGGAAAGGTTAGAGTCTAAAAATGCCCCGGAGCAGCGATGAATAAAATATGTGCATTGGGGATGTCGAAACAGTCTTGTCACCTGCTGTTATTGTACTTGCAATTGATTAGAGTTAACACATCTGGCCCTTAAACCTAAAGCATCTAAACTTTTATGTGTTTACCAGAGAAAAGGTCACCTCTTCAATTTATTTGCCTAAAAGGAGAACATTCGTGGTAACAAGTGGAGGCGATAGCATTTAATTAGTGCCATGCTGGTGCTGACACCTGGTTCTGCTTGTTGAGCAGCTTGTTTCACAATAAAGCTCATTTAAAGCAAAGTATGCAGAGAGGCTCAAGGCATATTTTGTCCAAGGAACCAAGCTAGAAAATGGCTCTGCACCATTTATACACCGGCTGACAAAGAGGCTCGCATAATAGGTGGGGTTTGCACTTTTTACTAAGTATCTTATGGCCACTTAAAGCACAGTCTAACTAATATATATATATATATATATATATATATATATATATATATATATATATATATATATATATATATTTCTGTTGCACATTTATGTTCCCAGCTTTTTACAGTAAATCTAGTAAATTTAGATCATCGTATCTATTTTAAAGCTGAATCTTTCTTGTTCCATTTAAAAGGAAAACCCCTCCTTTTACCCGCTTGTCATCACTTTTAGCCGGATCGTATACCGGCTAATTGAAAAGGAACGAGCCCATTCATTTGGGTCGTTAAGCAGATAATTCTAAGAATGATGAAATTATTTTACACGTCTACGTAACAAAACAATCGTTTCGTTTGAATATAAAATGTAAACAAAAGCAACAAGCACAGAGTTAGTGTCACGAGGAAAACGGCCTATAACTTAAACTTCCGCTTCGATGATTGACAAGCCCTTTGTCCAATCAGCCTTCAGTGTTTTCCAACGTTCGCAGTCACGTGGCGGAAGTACGGGCAGAGGCTGTGGTTTGTGTTTATATCCTCTTCAATGCTACTAGCTTCCGAAAGGTACAGTTTGTACACATTTACAGCGTGACGGAAAACATGCAGCACATTAATGTATGACGTCGAACTTGTTGTGCTTTACCGACAAACTGCGCGGAGTGGATTTTAAACAAGTTGAATGCGTGATTATCGACAGAGTTAGCTAACGAGGCGGGCTAACAGGTGAGCGCCCGGGTGGTTAGAAAGGAGAAGTTGTCTGTGGTCTGTTCTCGCTTTCTTATCTTTGTTTTCGGACGATGGTGTTTGTCTGTGTTTGACTCACATGCGTCTCGTCGTGGCAGGTGTCACCATGTCCAAACAGCCGATGGGGAAGACGTTGCTGCGGAATGTAATTCGGCACACAGATGCCCACAACAAGGTGCGTTTAGAGGTCACATTTGCATGAATGCAAAACTTACCTATTACCCATTTGGATGAATTCTACTGAATCTTTTCGACCTCCTCGAGGAGCAATACTATACTCGAGTGTCAATTCATTTGACATGAGTACATGAATACAGGCCTGTGAAAGACAACACTGAGGGAAAACTAAATATTTTCAGCTTGTCCAGCAACAAAACATCAGTGAAAACACTTGATGGGATGGACCACACTGCAAAAACAGATTAACACAAGAAGTCTGCGTCAAATGCCAATTAGAAAGAAGCATAATTTTAAAAGTGAGATTTTCATATCTTGTTTACTTGTCCTCCTACCAGAAATGAGGTGGTGATTATCTGCCCCACTACTGTCAAAGTATCCTTGGTGGTAGACGCCAGACTCCACTTGGCTCTTTTATGGTTGTAGAGATAAAAGGGGCTACCTATAATGAATGCAAACTTATAAGTGCTACACGAGTGTGCGTTTGAATGAGAGATGTACTAAAAAGCCGAATAATGTATAAAATAGGCGCAAGTATGTAAATTGGAGGTCTGGAAGGAAGATGTCTGGTCTTTGTGACAGTTCGCGCAGATGTAATATTCAAAATGAGCATTCCTAAAAAATACGACTACTTTTCAGTTTCATTATATGATGATATGTTTATTTAATTCCAATTTTTCAGTGAAATGCGATGGTCCTTCTAAGCTCTTCCCTTCCCAACCTGGTTCCCGAGTTTTGATAGCTCAGTGAAGTGCACAAAACAACTCCCCTAATGAAAAACCAGCCCCGGTAATAATGACGCCCAGGCTGGCAGGCTGACACCTCTCCTGTGTGGCTGACTCTGGCAGGCTCTCGTTTCCCAGCATGCCGCTGCGTGTGATACGAGAAGCTGATTAGACAATGTGCAGCAGCTGTGCCAATCAGCTCCACCTGGCACCGCTAATGAACCAATGTGATCTCACTCTCCAACATCAGCTGGGCAAAAGCACTCCTCACGACCGCCGAGTGATTTTCCAAATCAATTCGAAGGACTTTGTCAAGTTCAATTATATTTGCTGGTTTGGTGGCAGGAACTGGACCTGAACACGGATATTATTTGATGGAAATTGACGCCTTGTTAACATAAGTGTCCTGATTGTTATAAAGTTATGTTGAAGAAACTCATTATTCACTTGCCTCAGTCTCCTAGTTTTATTGACAGTGATGCAGTCCCAATCATAATGCTATCACCACCATGCCTAGCAGCTTGTACAGTTATTGCCAAATGCTTACCACAATCTGAACACATTCATTTAGGCTAATAAGAACAAACTTTCTATAACCTAACATAAAAACCTGTGTTTAATGGGGAGTTTTATCCTATGTGGTTAGCTGCAAACTTAAATCAGGCTGGTTTGTGTCATATTTGTAATTTGTATTTTTCCAATCTTGTTCCAAATCTCTCTTGAATAAAATCAGAAAAAAATAAACTTCCAGGAGCCTCCAGTTAATAGTAGACCAGGGCTTTGGTGGTCTGTAGGTCGTCTCTTGGGAGTAGATCATCATCTGTAATAGAAAGTTAAAAGAGATTGGAAAGATGAGACATTCAGACCTTTCACATAGCAAAAGTTTAAACTTGTTTAATAAAGAACAACATGGTTCAGTTGTTCTGTTTCTGAAAATAATGCTTAAAAATTTATCACGACATTGTTTTATAAGTGTGTAGCTTGTAAACACCTGACTGAAACTAGATCTAAACACGTCTCTGCCTTGTCTTTTGTGGACACGTTGTTGTTGACCCACTGCAGATCCAAGAAGAGATGGAGATGTGGAAAATGCGAGACTGGGAGATGCAGATGTCCCGGCACAAACATTTTCCCGACACGGACAGTGTGAAGTAGGAGCAGTAACTGTCCCAGTTTAATCTGAGCTGTTCAAACACACACGGCACTAACGCTGCTTGTCTCTCGGTTTATCGAGCTGATAGTGTATTGTAGCTTGGTGACTTCTAAAACACGCTTGTATCCCAGAGGACAGATGCACTGCGATCGAGTTCCAGATTTGTCCAGAGACAGGAGTCGAAGCAGAGAGCGGGTTTCAGAGCACGACGACAGAAAGGCTCGGTGCTGGACCCGCAAACTCTATGAATTTGAGGCCGGTGATCCCGACAGGTACGCTCCGTGACAAACTTATTTTCCCCTTTTTGTGTTCTGTCAGCGCCCGTACACACACACACCCTCACGGTAATGTAATTTTAGAAGAGTTTGACAAGTTTTCAACATTTACACGTTGCTTGTGTTCCCATCACAGATGGGGACATAGTGGCTTCAAGGAGCTTTATCCTGAGGAGTTTGAAAGTGACAAGTAAGCAAAAAAAAAAACAAGATCTTAAAAGGGACACTCCAGACACTTCAGCTAAAATCTCGTCATGTTTTGACAATTTTATTCTCTTCTTTTTTTTTTTTTTTTTTTTTAGTGAAAAAAGCAGAGCCGCAAAGAAGATCGGGGGTCGCAAAATGAAGAAGTCCACGTCTGACACAGAAGCGTGCCTCTTAAAGCGATCAAAAAAATCATCTCGAAAGAAAAAAAAGAAAAAGAAGAAGGAAAGTGGGAATGAAAGGAGAAAGAGAGACCGGTCCTCGAGCAGTGACTGCAGCACTATTGACAGAAGTGATATAAAAGAGAAGCCAAAGAAGAAAACAGGGACTAAAAGCCGACACAAAAACAAGAAAACGCTGAAAACCAGGGAGAGAAATGAGGACAGCAGCTCAGGGGACAGCAGACGCGAGGAAAGAGATGAGAGGCAGACTAAAAATCATAAAAAGCGAAAGCAGGACTCCCTGAAGGACTCGGACTCGGATCTGGACTCCAAAAAGAAAAGGAGGAAAAACTGGAAGGCAGCAGGTGAGGAGAGCTCAGGCGATAGTTCTACAGACTGAGACACGCAGATGTGAACAGACGCTCAGCTAACGATGAGGAAAACTACTGCAGACTTCTTTTTTTTTTATAATTTTTTTGGTTCGTGCTCCACAGAGAGCTCCTGACTGCAGGGCTGGCTGGTTTGTGTTGCATTTTGTTCGACATCAACGAACTCGTGCATTTGTTCCTCTCCGTGGCTGCTCTGAGGAGTAATATCTCATCACCTCTGCGGTACTGTCAGCAGGCAGCGTGGAGAGGGGTGGGATCCACCACCTGCCTCGTCAGGACTCCTGCAAGCTGCAGTCTCATTGATTGATCACTCTGGTCTCAGATTCTGTCCTGAAATCACACTTTTTTTTATTATTTATTTAAGAGAAAGGGAATAAAATGATGCAATTTTTATTAGACTATAGATTGGCTTTTAATGATGTTTTTTTTTTAGTTTTATAAATTTCTAATGTTTGTATTCAGGGTATTGCATTATGTCAAAATAAACCTCTATTTTGCTGTTGTTTTTATTCATGGTGTGGATAGAGTAGTGGATTCTTTTTAAAGCAATGAACTTGTCCAATTATCAAGTAAGCTAAAATCGTACCTGGTTCTTACTGCATACACTTTAACGCTGTATGCAGTAAGAAGTAGGAGCAGTACACTACACTGTAACGAGCTAAAAACAAAATAAGGGAAAAGCAACTGGGTTTTTTTTGTTTTGTTTTTTTACTTCAACTCTTCTTTAAACTCTAAAAACACTAACAGTACTCTGGCTTAAACAAATGAAGTCCAGGCACAGAATAAGTAAGTTATACCAGTACGATATTTTTAATACCTTTGAATATTATGAATTATATCTACAGCTCTTTTTTTACAATCAAGTTGAATAAAATAGCATAACCTGTTCACTGAAACTCAATTTCCCCACTGAAATAATGCCCAGATAGGCCTTTTAAATGCCTGTACTTGGTATTAAAATACACCAGTGCAATTTCCCTGTAATTACAATGAATGCTAACACTGTTTTAAATAGATTCCTTGTGCAGAACACTGTAATGATGTTGTCAAATTATAATTATATCAGGTCTGTCGCAGATGTGGAATAGTCCACGTCTGAAAATAGTTCCCAACAATTACCCTGCAAACTTTTACTTTGGTAACATTTAACTGTCAACAGAAATTAACAATTAAATTGAATCGTGAAAGGACAATATTGGCATAAATTTGAAACCTATATAAAAGTTTAACTGCGTTTGATTCCTAATTTTTAATTTCCATGCAGCATAATAATTGCAAGCACAACTACAGGCGTTTGCTGTCCTCGTTAGATACTAGTTGGGAGCCGAAACCCTCCCAGAAATGTAATATCGGGTTACATCAGCGTAAGTGAATCGCAATCTTTTCCAATAAGAGGCCTGGTTGCGATTCTTTTGATTTGTCAAATTGTTTGCTGAGAGAGAAACACGGGGCAGCTTCCTCTCAGGAGGCTCTCAAGGATCAAACACCCACCAACAATCTTGCCTCAGTCTGAAAACTCAGTCTTGTTTATGATGCAGAGAATAGATTTTAATAAGCTGCTGTTCGTGATCAAAGTGAATACATTTCGAAACTTGTCAAAGTCTTTATGCAACAGTCAAGAAGTTCCAAGTAGCTCATTTTGATGAGAAGCAAATTAACACACCCTCCCCTGTCAGGTTTTACCGTCTATGCACCACCTGAAAAAAAAAAAGATCCATTAACACCATAAACAGGCCTGTTGAACTCTACTGCACTCAGTTGCACCATTATTCTAACCTTATTAGCATCATCCTCTGTGCAAACTGGTAACAAATGGTAAGCCTCTGCCATTAGGGTATTTTTAGATAATCTGATGCCAGAGGAAGTGTTAGTAAACCACTTTGAAATTGTGTGCACTGTAAAAGCCTGCAGCCCTTTGCTGAGTCTGTGTCAATAAGCTAAGTGCTTTCTTTAGGCAGAAGTGAGAGCAGAGTTCAGTCTGGCTGCAGCTGCCAGAATCTGCAGAATGAATGAAAAAAAAGAAAAACAAAAAAATGAAAGTCACGTAAAATTAGCAAAGGCGAGTTTTTTTTTTTTGTTTTTTTTTTAAACACATACAGTACCACATCATTAGATCAGCATTTACATGTGAAGTTGTGCTTGTGAAAAGCCATGTGGTAAACCATTGACTCGGATTCAAATCCTCTGGCGGCCAAGTTTATCTTTCCACCCATGTAGCAATCAATGCTCGTGACTTCGATGTTTTCCGTCTGCTCAAGCTTTGCAGTTTATGCCTTTGCTTTGCTATTAGAACGACTCCCCCAAAATGACTGTATGAAGCAAGAAAATGCACTTTGTTTCAAAATGCATGCAGTTTTCATTAATAAAAAAGAACACAGACGTTTACATCTGAATTTGAACTGTAGCTGAAAAGAAAAAAGGAGAGCAGATTAATATATGACACATGCGATAGGTGCAGTCTGAAAAATGTTGACACAAGAATCAATGTCTGGTTTACACTCTGTGCAGACTATCAATAAACTACAGTAAAATTAACCCTTTAGGCTATTGAGCGAGCCCGAGCTTCTGCACAGCTGCAAAAGACTAATGATCTTGTAGGCTGAACGGTTTGCATGAAAAATACTTGAATTGGCCATGCACTAAACCATGCTCAGATTGGACTTTTCAAACACACATTAGTATGCATTAAACAGAAGATGGGATCTTGAGTGAAAGAAATAATCACCTTCATCAAGTCAAGGCTCTTTTTTTTTTGCATCTACTCAGAATTGCTGATGAAACACTTAGCTCTACCCCTACTGTTTGCTACTTCAGCTGTCCAAGCCAATTTTTTAAGACACGATGAAATCTCTGCATCCTCCTACCTAAGCAGATTTAGTGTTAAATAATGGTTACAGAGAGAAACAGAGAGAAATACTTCCCAGCAGGCAGAAATGGTCTGCTGCACATTTCCACACTGTAAGTGTCAGTAGTTAATGCAGAGATGGACTGGAGCTGCAAAAGTTGGTGCACCAGAAACTGACAGCCGAGCACTTACGCCCAAAAGTTTAGTCCTCTTCTAAATGAGAAAGGAAATTTTAGCCCGTGCAAAATGCAAATCTTCTGGATGAAAACCGACTGAGTAGTGATGAAGGAAGATGAAGGATGACCTCGTTCTTAGACTCAATCTTCTCTGTCACTGCAGATGCAAATAGGACACCAATACAGCTGAAAAAAAAATACACCATTATGACTTCTCTCTTTCTGTGCCAAGTTTTATCTCTCTTCTGTCCAAGCAGCTTGTTTTTTGTGTTTTGTTTTTATCTCAATCAGTGCAAAGCATCTGTAAGCAGGAAGAGGGTGTTTTCCATTACTGCAAACGAACATCCATCGTCCAAACTGATCGTATCGTTTTCCTGTTGTCATTCTCTTTCGCTTTAGCACCGTATTATTTTACAGCCCATTCATACAGCTTGTAAACAATCCAAGGTGGTGTACGACACCATCAAATACAACTGTCAGCCAATACAATAGCGTTTCTGTCTCGAAAGGCGCCGTTATGTTACCACTGTTAACATTAAAAGGCATTTACGTTTGAGTTTACATGAGTTATTGCGCTTCCTCATTTTTGTTACCACAATAAATAAAAAAAAGATGCTGAAGGCCCCAAGATGCAAGCAAATGAGCAGATGTACAGTGTAAACAGTTTTAAGTGACTTATTTTATAAACCATTGTGATGTGTGCAATTGTGAACAAATAAAATAAATAAATGTTATATTTTTGTCATAAATTCTGTCACTAGGGGAGATATAATGACAAACATTCATTACTTCATTACTCCCTGCTCACAATTTGATAATAATGTTATAAAGTGTTTACAGACAAAGCTACTTTTAAACATAAAACAGAAGTATGTCCATGAAAATATGGCTCCTAAATTGAAGTTTAGGATGGTGCATGCGCTCTTTGCTAATGACTTATTTACTCTGCAGTTAATTGAAGAAAAATAAAACATGGAAAGATCTGTCTCCCTCTTGTGGCGAGCATAAGATCCTACATCATTGTATAACAGCTGGCTTCATTTGAATTCAGCACCGTGTCCAGCTGGCTTGTCCCTCGCCGTCACACATCCCACTCCACTCCATTGCTGCCGTGATGTGCTCACAGAAGCCTTATAAATAGCACACAGGAATCAAATATTTATCATTTCGATTCGTGCGACCCTTCGCCGCAGTGGACGGTCCTGCAACACCGAGAAGAAAACGCCACTGATACAGTTAACCCACACAAAAAAATTTAATACCCTTCACGAGGGGATAAATGGTTCCAACTTTGACATACTAAATATTGAGAGGTGTGATGACACAGGTTTTTAATGTAAAAACTTGCAGCCAACACTCAGAATGTTCTGTAAAAAGCCATGTGACATATGACTTCTTTACTTACATAGTTAGTACACATACACCAATGTTTTTAATATACTTATATATGTCTTCTTTTTTTGTTTGTTGCCTTTTATCTAGACCAGCCAGATACAGTACTGATTAATATACAGTCACATCTGGAACAATACCTATTCAACATCATATAGTCTGACCGTCAGAGAGGAATCCACGGCAGGTATCCACAGCCATCCTTTTCTCCACTAACATTAGAAACCAGCATTGAAAACTTTATTTTTTTAATTATTATTGTATAGACTGGTGGTGATACTTGTCCTTGTATCTCGTGTCTTCTGTGCATTTTTTTTTCTTTTCTTTGAAAGAACCAAAAACATGATTGACATAACAGGATACCTGGCTGTTCACGTTACAGTTACTGCTTGATGAAGTTTTCTTTTTTTTATTCATTTTTATTTATTTTTTTCCTCTTTTTTGTTTTTTTACAATTAAACAGTCACATCCAAATGCCACATCCCCTTGGCGAGCCACAGAAAACAGTGAAAATTAAAAAGCCAAAAAAAAAAAAAAAAAGTAAATGCTTCCCAGGACCAGAGTGGGAGGCAATGACAGAGAGAAAGGTTTAAGACTACAGTGAGCAGCATCCTCCATTCATACAATTAAAGAATAAGGCACTGCTGCATAAAGACAGGACATGGCCAACGAATCTTTTTGGGAATATGATGAGGGAAAGGCAGGATGAAGGGAGACTGTTCTTCTCCAGCAACTCACAGAGTTAGCATGTGTCTGTGAATGTGCTTGTTTTTAATCATCTGCTGTGCGCAGGAACATTGTGTTTTATGGCATTGTGTTTTTACATGTCTGTGAGTGGCTGAGATATATACTTTTTTTGCTACAATGTTTTCCTCAGACTGTGCTCTCAAGCATCCACTCAGTGCTGCTGAATGTAACTCTCCTGTTGGCGAGCGGCGATGACTCCATGTTGAGCTGGTTGGTGGACTTGTGCCACCTCGTCCTCGCTCTGCGTGGGTAACTATGACTCTGAAATATGGAGTAATCCCCACCGTCAAACGAGAATCTGTGCCTAGTTCGTGCCAGCTCATTAGGAAGTAACCCCACACTGGCCAGAGCACTTTTCTTGTCCTTTAGCCTAGGAGCCTCCTTGGAGCCAGCGGTGGAGCCTATGAGGCACAGGGACATGGTGGAGCCCGTCAGGCTACTGTCTGTCTGCGTGTCTGTCTGCGTGTCCTCTGATGGGGGCCCAGAACGTTGGGCATCCAAGCTGCTTCTTCTCTTCATCTTGTCCACATTTGGAGGCAGCTCTACCTCCAGGATGGCAGTGGTGGCTGCTGGATCCTCCTTTTTCTCACTGTCCACCCGGAGCACCAGAGCCATGCACTCTTTGGGAGCCTGAGCTTCTCGTTGGTCCTCTTCAGACTGCAGCTGCTTGGAGGTGGAACGCTGCAGCCGCTGCTGGCTTCCATTGGTCTGCGAGTGCATGCTGGAGCTGACTTTAGCTTTGCTGTCAACCGGGCTGCTGTAGGCTTTGTAACGGATCATCAGGATGATGATGAACACCAGCACCGAGGCAACAATGATGCCACCGATAATGATGATCATAGTGCCTCCCAGGAACTGGCTGTGCATAAACCGGCACTGGCTGACCTCGCTGGCCGTGTGGAACTGCACACAGCCAACTACACGTGTGGCCGTTAACGATGTGATGCCGTCGTCGTAAACCGCCAGCACGCAGAGGTCATACTCCCGTCCGGCGGCCAGATCGTTGATTAAGAAGTTCTTGCTGGTTGATGGAATCATTCTGCCGAGCAAAGAGAAACAGGCCGGTTGTGAAGATGGAGAGGTTTAATAATGAGAATCACAACACCCACATACACTGATTTGCATTGAGGTGCATTAAATCACACAACGGTTTCCTCTCACTTAACAAAGGAAAAGAAAAGCATAAGAGCTTTACTAGCATAAAATATCAGGCATTTTGGTAGAGAAGCAGAAAAAAAATGTTTATAAGAGAAAATGTTACTTTATAAAACAGTTCTTTTAAAATGAAAGCAAAGGTGATAAACAAGGTAGAAAAAGGCTCACTATCTCTGCAATAAACCACAATAGCTGCAGGCTGCAGGACAAGTGATGCATGTTGGGAAGACAGTTTTGATGTGTGACTACCTAAGGTCACAGTTTGTAACTGCTGGATTATACTAAATACGCAGGAAGAAGGCACTGTCTTCAGGTCAGCATTGGCGTTAATATAATTAGAAGCTTATTCCTTTCCCCTAAAGGCGAGAGACTTGGATGGTTATCATTTGTAGGTAATAATGTACCACCTGAAGACAAAACAACACTCAGCTTTATCCTGCAACTGAATGAGAAAATTATACAAGAGAGCTACTCATTATATCGGATAAAAGCTAAAAAGAAAAACAGGATGTCAACCACTAATATTAGTTGGCTCTATTAATACAAAATTCTGATATAACGTTAATTTGTGTCACATTGTACAAAAGAAACAGATGAAGCTATTTTCTGTATTTTCAGAAGATCTTCAAATGGTAGTTTTAGCCTCAGATTAATGAGTGAGTGAGCTCATTCTGAATAAACATCAGCCTTTCTAGCTGCCACTTAGGACTGTTATTTTTCTGTTTTATCCCCTGTAATAACAGATACAGCTCAACTAACATTAAAATGTAACTCATTATAAAAAGCGAAGCATGTAAACTGACAATGTACTTGGAATTTCTGAACCAAGACATAATAGCGATCTAAAAAAGCCCCATTATTTAGTGTGTTACAGAAAAAAGAGTTATTTAGTTTTACTATTCAATTACATTTATTACCACCACAGAAGGGCAAAGGTGGGCAACAACGTTTTCGTCCATTTCTGTACGTGCATCTATTCATGTGCCTGTCCGTCAGCAACAAAGATTACAAAAAACTGGATGGATTTTTATTAAACTTTCAGGAAATAATCATTGGATGTACCTCTATAACTGATTAACTTTTAGAGCCAACTCAATTCAGACGGCTGCCATAGTCAAGCGACCTTAGAAAACACAAAACTCTGTAATTCAGTCAATTTGACAGATTTTGAATTAAAATTTGGTGCAGTCAAAGTTAAGAGTCATCCTCAACACATACTCTGAGCAAAAAACACAATGCACAATATATTTGTTTATAACTTTAGCAATAAAATCAACACTGTCTAGTGTCAGGAAAATATCCCACTTTACCATTGGACAGTATTTAGTGAAAATCTCTGAAAGTAATCACTGAATGTAGATCTAACATTCATTCCCATCTGGAATCAGCTCAATTCCACAGCTAATTGATCTTAGCCAACACAAACATGGCTATGACTTAGTCAGTTTTACAGATATTAGGCTAATTTTGATGTGGATGTGGTGATAGCTGAGAGTCATCCATAGCACATTATCTGACACCAATCACACAAGAGCATAATATTATTTACAAGGTTTGACCAAAATGGCGACAACTCTGTCCCTTCTCAGCATAACATCATCTTAGTTTAAATCTCTAGCCTAAAAAGGGCCAATGTGAATTCCTTCAAGGAATACTAGGCCTTTAAATAATTTCATATTCAAGCAATCCATTCACCAATTTATCAGCAACATGCCAACTTTATTTCTAGTTGATCACTAACTCTTTAAATTCAGTGAGCAAATTTGAACTATCAAAGAATAAAACAATTCCTAACCATCTGGAGCACTTAAAAGTTAAAAGCAAAAAAAAATGTGTTAAGCTTTTGAATCCTCTCAAGCTCAATTAGATCCACTCTGACATTTATTTGTACAAGAGTGTTTTTAATGTGATAAGTCTACCTTTTACTTACAATGTGCAACATACCTGAATCTTCCCTCCACTTCTACAACAAAGTCTTGGCATTACACAATCCCTCTATTTTCAGTCTGTGCTGCAGCCAATTAATGCAGACACTTCCTAATGATACAAACAGTTACACGCAGTGAAATAGTTGGACCTCATGTTACTGTTGTTGTTGTATTATATACTAATGATGCTGACAAGACCATTTTGTCCCTCGGGGTACTGGACTTGCAATCCATTGAGCTGCTTACAGCAATCCACTCAGAGAGCAAAACTGTGAATATCTTAAGTGTACTATATACGATTTGTGCTTACCATAATGCATTTTGAAGCCACATGAGGTTTTAACTCTGGCTACTTTATATGAGTTCTGTTTAGTTTTGATAATAAATAATTATTTTTCATCTTTAGAATATGCCAATCTGCAGAAACAAATCTTTGAATTATTCAGGAGATTAGAACTCCAGATGTCTTATTATTCATCCCACCACCAATCTAACTCACCTGTACACCAAAGTGTCATCCGCTGTGCTGTTGTACTGTATTTGGTACATCCTGATCCCAGGGATGTGGCGCTCAGATGGCCAGCGGATCACAGCGGAGGAGGAGGTCAGCTCAGTGACCACCACCCTCCTGTCCTGCTTATCGTATCCTTTTGTGTCATTGCCAGACTTGGAGGAGGTGGTGATGTCTGAGAGGCCCGGGTCCTCACGCATGTGGCCTGTGTTGTTAACAAACAAGGGTAAGGGAATCATGTTGATCTCAACAGCAGCTGTGGCGATGCCTGCAGCATTGGATGCCACGCAGTTAAATGCCCCGCTGTCCTTCAGTGTGGTGATGAGAATATCAAGGGTGCCATTATCATACAGGATGGTGCGGGAATTGTTATGCACCAGCTTGCCGTCTGGTGACCGCCAGTGAATATCCGGGTCTGGATCACCCAAAGCTTTGCATTTCAGAGTCACACCTTGGCCCTCCATCACATAGGGCTTAGAGGCAACATGTTTGGTGATCAGGGGGGGCTCACAGATGAACTCCTCCTCTTGGATTGACCAGAAGTATTTGTCCATGAGGTGTTCTGGTGAAGCGCAGGTTTCCAAATCATCCTCTCTTGTCAGCCTGCGCAGCCACAGCAGCTCACAGTTACAGTGAAGTGGGTTTCCGCCAAAACTCACAACCAGAGTGGACGAGCTGGAGCCCTTGGCGTCAGAAAGAACTTGGGCGTGCTGGAACAGGCTGTCTGGTGGCAGCTTCTGCAACCTGTTAGAGGTCATGTCCAGGCGGACTAGCTTAGTGAGAAGAGTAAAAGTTCCAGCTTCAATGTGATCAATCAGGTTGTGATCTAAAGTGAGTGTGTTAATATTGGTCATCCTGGCTATAGCTTCCCAGGGAAGGCTTCGCAAGTTGTTGTTAGAAATATCCAAGTCCTCAATAGTGGAAACAAACTCATCAAAAGAAGTAGGGGCCACCTGATGGATCTGGTTGTTTCCGAGGATGAGGTGCCGTAGGTTGATGAGTCCCTTAAAGTGGTCAGTTTTTATCACACTGAGCCGGTTCCCGTCCATGTGGAGCGCCCGTAGCGAGCGCAGGCCTAGGAAGGCATTGGGGACAATCTGACTAATAGTGTTGCGGGACAAAGTGAGGTGGACCAAACTGGTCATGTTGAGAAAGTCTTTCTTGCGGATGATGGTGATAAAGTTGTCCGTGAGTCGCAGCTCAACGGTCTTGCGGTCAATGGTGGGGGGCACGAATAACAAGCCCTTCTTTGCGCAGAGCAGAGTCAGAGTTGGCGAGAGGTGCTGGCAGATGCAGTGGCCAGGGCAGATGAATACCTTTACCAGAGCTGCACACAGCAGCATGCACAGAACCAGCCGGTCCATCGTCGATTGTTTTTCTCCAGGCCCTGTGCATGAGACAGACAGAAAGAAGTAAGAGAGATGGTGAGTGGAAAAAAAGAGATCTCTGAATTAATAAACAGCATCAGAGCCTTTATGAGAGCCTGCTGCAAACATCCAGAGTCTGACCAAGATTGCTGAGACTGCCAGGGAACCATCAATCACAAAATGAAATAGAGCTTTGGCGAAATAATGGCACCTGGGATGATGAAAGGCTGCGCCAGCACTGTAAGGAGCCCATGTCTCTGCACCCTTTTTAATGGAAATAACAGAATGTTTTTTTTTTCTGCTCCTAGGCTGCATCACCACTGGATCATATAATAGCTTGAATGATCACAGTGCAGTTTTCTTGTATTAGGTAACCATGCTGTCATATAACAAAGCGTTGTGTGTTTTTCTTTCTCCAAATTTCACATCAGGGTGGAGAATTAAAGCCAGAAAAGGGCACTTGTCAAATAGAGCTTGAGGATTTTTATAACCTTTTCATGTTCTGCTCGGGCTTCCGCCATGAACTGCGAAAACAAATTAGATAGAAACCTGTCATGTAAATCATAGCAACAAAAAGGCAAAGGTGAAAACAGCAAAAAGACGGCTTGTTTTGAGTTGGTCAAATGGAGGCATCATTGGATGAATCTTGATTTTGGTGGATGTTCTGATTCTCTGATTCTCATTTAGAGGTATTGATTTCAGCCTCTGAAAGAACATGCCTCTGGTGACAGGGGTAAAAAGTGATCCTTGGCTGTGATAACCATAAGAGACCCCGGTGGAACATAAACAGAGATGTGCTGATGACATATTGCCAGTTGTTTTAGCCACTTTGGCATCAGCCTTAACAGCTAATGTCTTAAGCTTCGCTGCTGATGGGAGAGCCTGTTGATGCTGATTAAGTGGAGAGATGAAAACTTGCTTTTTCTGCTCTAGCTTTACAGATCGACACAAAGGTTTCTGCAGCTCACCACTTTATCCTAACTCACAAGACGACTCTTTTCTTCTCTGCCAGTTCCAGAGTGTCAATCAGCAGCAATGTCTCTTTTTCTGCGGTTCAGCATAATTATTCTAATTGACTGAGGAAGAGTTGGCTGCGGATTTTGAACACAAATAGTGTCTGTTTTTGTCAGTGTTTGTGATGCCTTATCCAATTTGTCATGACTAATTTTAGAGCCTCTTTATCTACATTCTACCACTGCGGTTCTGCTGAACACTGCTGATGTTGTGCACAATTCTGTCCAAAGTTAAAGTCTCTAATGCTTCAAGAGCAACAGCTGTAAACTAAATTAAATTTAAGAAGTCCCAAAGTAAGATTTACGCAATATTTTAAATATCATATGTTGAAATTAATTTATAAAGTGAATTTCAGACAATTCGGTTCTTCTTCCTCCAAAAATGTAATTTTTTTCACGTGTACTAATTGTTAAGATTTGACCCTTAGACTTAAGATAGTGTTCAAATTTTTGAAACTGGGGTTCTGTGAAAAAGGAATGAGCAATTAATGTCTTAAAAGGGGTGGATAGCTCTTTAAACAAGTTTGTTTAACAGGTTAATTCTGAATGGATTGATGAGCTAATGACTAGTTCAGGTGGGCTCAAGACCGAAGTGGATTCCTGTTGTCTGAAAATAATGCAAATCTCAAACATTTCATGGCAATGAATGCAAATGACATAATATGACATAACACAATTTATAATACTATTCTAAATCTTCACACTGCTGTCAGTTTTGTGTTATACACTTATTTACATAGATTTATGTGGTTATTTGCAAGTTCAAATAGCAGCAGCAGCTGGCAATTGAACCTCTTCCAGAAGGAACAGCATAATATTTCTGCCAGAGTAACCATGTAATGTGAGACTGACAGTGATGTAAAAGTTTAAAAAAATAGTGTCAGCATGAACCACTATGAAAGTTTTAAAACAATAGTAATTCATTTTGGTTTTGACCATGCTTGGACCAGCCATTAGCCTGTTTGACGGGTCAAAATAAACTCTATTCCTCCCAGGTGAAATCATCCAAAGAGCTATCTACAGCAGTTAAATTACTAATTGTTCATAAACTTTCCACAGAGCCTCACTTCAAAAGATTTTTACTGTACTGATCTCATGATACTGTATTATCCATGTTCATAAAATTGGGAGGCAAGTGAGACACTGCAGTTGCATTGCTATCATTTTACACTGACCTATAGTGCATTTACCATCTAGTTGCTTTTCCTTTTCTCTTACACACACTGTAGTACACACACACAGACACACACTGCTGCCTGGTTGGCAAATAACTGGCAGACAACAGGGCATCTCGTTAGCTATGAAATACTGCTGTCCAATCAGAGTTCTCATTAAAATCTGGCGTCCTATGATATCATTATCTGAGGCCAGCAGAACAGCTTGAAGCACAAGCTCAAACCAGTGGGAGAGTTTATCAAAGCTCGTTGACCAATTTTACTCAATTCCCACAACGATCCTTCTACTTTATTCTGCGTTGGTCATAACCATTAAACTGCGTTTGGAAGAACCCAGATATTTGCTTGGTTTGTGTTTGCACCTTCTTGTCTCATTGTTCTGACCCTGCAGGTTGAGCTGTAAGACTGAACCACTGGAGCACAACACGCACACATAGTTCTCGGCGATTAGTCACAAGTATTCTGAGGATGAACTCCGTACTTGTGCAAAAATTGCTCACTAGGTTTAAGAAAATCTACGAAGCCCTCATGGACAAACGTATTTATATTCAGCAACACTTCTCAGTTGTGGGCAGAAATAGCTTTCGTTTTTTAAGACAACCAACACTGTAAAAGTAATAACAATGCACATGAAACTTTTTGTGTGTCAGATACGTTTATCAGAGACAGTTACGCTTTTTAAAATTTTAATAGAGTGACGACTTTGCTGGATTGCTTTAGTATTCAGATGCTAACTGGGACACAAAGCTCATGGTTTCTCAGAGGACCATCTGTGCCAGAGCACTTCCTGCCACGCCGTCGAGGATACTCTATTGATCCTTCAGCATCTTGGGGAGGGGGGGGGACTTTGTTGCCACGGCAACTCTGGTGTAGAATGTAGGTCTTTGAATTGCATTAAGATGAAGATGAGCTGCTTGAAAAAGTGAGGCTTCAGTCTTAATGGGTGCAAAGATGGTAAGAGGGGACGTGAATAGATGTATGAATGGCCAAATAAATTAAATGAAAAGGGCAGCTCCACCTCACATTTACTTTATTGCTTAATATCAGAGCTGGTCACTGAAGTGATTTCTAGGCAACAGGAGAGCAGAGAAGGTGAACTAGAGTTTAAATTTCTCTATATATGTATTTTTAGTCAGTCACGCACGAGCACAACCTTTTCCAAAAGATTAGGTAGGGACACATTGTTATTTTCAGGAACTGAATCAATAATAATAATAAAAAATACAAATAATAGAAAACAAAAAGAAGAAAACATTTTTATTCAGTACGCATTTCAATGAATAATATTCTACCAGATGCTGTTCCATAAAAATAAAAAAATAAATAAAAAAAACAGCACCCTGTTGATATTTTGTTGTCGCCTTGCAGCTTAAAGAAATAAAGTCTGGTTTTACAGCAGCAGATGCTTCTGTATCACTTATCAAACTACAGCAGGATGTACAAGCTGTGGTTCGGGCAGGTTTTGGTCTTTTAGCATCCTTTGGGCTCTGTGCAGACACATGACCTTATGGTAATGTTCAGGGCACTTTTAATTACTTGCTGCTGGGGCCTCCTGTCTTGGGGCATGCACACCCCATGCTGGTTTGTCGTATTTCTAGTTTGAATGCTCTATATTCCTCTACTTAGGAATGTAACAAGATCTTGGCAGGGGAGCTTAGCTTTCTTAAGTTTCTTTAGGAAGTACAGCCATTAAAACAGATTATACCTGTGACACATGCCATATGCCCAAACGCATGGAGCAGTGATTTGGAGTACAGATTGTTTAACCACTGTCACCGGATACAAAAGGCTGATTGTTAGAAGTTTTGAAGACATCTAAAATACTAAGAGAATATGAGAATTAATAAAAACTAAAACCCATCACTTAAGCTATATTTTAAATGTAAATGGACAATTTTGATTGAATAAAAGTTTAAACATTATAAATTGTGCAGCACTGATTTAAGAGACTATATTGAGCTAATGCACAAGTCTGCACTTTAATTTTGGAGTTTTAGCAGAATAATTTTTACACGTGACTGCAGCAACATCCAGAAATGAGAGAAAACTCAATAACATTAATGCAACAAACTTTTTTCTCATTACTGTATGTTGCTGCAGTCTCTTCTTTCACCCTTTTTTCAGTTTTAGCTTCTGTCTCTATCAAGCCTTATCATATCCGTACTGAGAATATGCAAATACAAAGTCCTATTGAGGTTATTCTTCATCATGTTTTATGCATGTTTTCTGTAATAACAGCTTGAAATGTACATCAGATTTAGTAAATAAAAATGACTATATACAGCATAAAAAGCTAAGTAGCTTTCCCGTATGGACAATAAGGACTGATGACTCATCTGGATGATAGGTGTATTTCAGTAGGTGGAAAAAAAACCCAAGCATAAATAAAATAACTTCATTTAAATGTCTGAAAAACAAGGTGCTTTGTTCATTGTAGTGATGTTTATGCTCATGACAGTTGCATGGGGAAAATAATTAAGCCTCGAGAGGTCAGATCCCTTAGTTTTCTTTTCTTTCATACATCAATAAATTAACAATACATTGCTTTAACAGTTTAGTTCTTTGCTTTTATTTTGAAATTTTTGGTACAAATAAATGTTAATCACGCAGAGTGATTTATTAGGGCTCGCATTCTCAGCTCAGTTTGTTTAATTTCTTCCCGTCATAAAAAGCTCATCTGGGCTTTTGCGCCGAACACGCTGAGCGATGCTGGCAAACACGTTCCGCAACATCAGCAGGAGTACGGCGTAAGTGAAGAAGGAGATTCTCCATTTGTCTCACTTTATTTAAAATGCCAAAAGATGACATTATCAGAGCAACTGTCAGGCCACATCATTCTTGATTTAGTCAAGAAATAATGAGATGAAATAAAACATTTAACCAAAGTGTATCCGCTGAGTCAAAATCCCTTCTACTTTTTCTCCATGTTTCCCAAAATGAGGTCATTTGTGTTGTCACGATCAGCGAAGTTCGGGGAATATCAGCCACAAAACTGGATTCTACCAAACACACGATTTCTGGTTTGGGAGAAGACGCTAAATTGACCCAGATAGTAAATCTGAACCCGAGTCTGGACTGCATGAAGCAAGTCTATTTTAGATTCTCAATCCATTACTTTCTTCTGAATAGAGCTCAACTTTATTTTTTTTATTACTTATCAATTAAGCAATCAAATTTACTAATGGAGTGAGAGCTTTGCTAATGTACCATGAAGGTGAATCAAATGCAAAATGAGAAACCAAGCAGCAAACGTAATGGCACAAACAAACAAACGGAAGTAAAATGACATGCACTATTTCCAACAAACAGCAATAAGTTTTTTTCCTTGCTCTAATTATAATTTTTGTACCTGAAGATGTCTGAAAATACAATTAACGTATACACAGACAAGCGAATTTCTCCTGTACAGCACATTTTTAGATAAGCCGTGAACATGTGAGCGCATTAGACCACAGGCTGCCCACACATACACCCCGGAGAGCACATGCGGAATAATAATGGTATGTCTGCACAGACCAACATACCGACCAACAACAACAACAAAATGAGTTGTCAAGAGGCCAGAACAAAAAGAGGCAAAAATTAACACTACATGTTCCATTTACAGCTGGGATTTCCTCACCCAACTTATAGCTGGAGGACATGTGTGTGAGCCAAAGATAAATTCTGCTGCCTTTAGAACATTGTTTGGATTGATTCACATGGTCACAACAGGCATTTCGTAAATCACAGAAGCGTGACTATTCCTAAACATTCAGGTGCAAACCTTAAGAAATATTTAAAATAAAAGCTGAAGATGTCAAAGGAGCACAGCGGGAATCAAATAGAAACTGAAAGCTGCTGTCTTTATTTGTTACTTTTCGCTCCTTTCATCTTCCACCTTCCAAACACGTAAGATCCAGTGATACAGATTTGGCCTGGCATGCGGCTGGAGGGATCATGGCACGTCTTTGAAATTTGAAAACTGCTGTGAAATCTATGAACTCTGGTGTTAGTCTGAACATCTTTTCAGAAGATGAGTTGCCCTTTTCACCTATTTACATGTGAACAAAGGACAACAGTCCATAGGAAAATTAAAGGGAATTTCATTAGGTGTACCCATTCTACAGAATATTATCATATTTAAATAATCACACAGAAATAAGACCATTTATAACTCAGACTATCCCATAAATCAAGTGTTACACAATTGAAAATCAGAGGTAATGTCTCTTTTAAAGCTACCCTCTGTGACAATAATGTACCATACAGAAGTGTGGTATTACCTGTCAGGTAATATTCCACAAAAGATGAAATAAGGCATACTCGATGAAATCTTGAGATAACAATATGGTGTTAATTGGCTGATTTTACTTTTATTGCCTAATGATCTATACCACTTAATAATCTTAGAAATTACAAAGTCTACAGCAAGAAGTCTTGTGTGACAATTTTTACATTTTAGCGAATACTTTTTTGCCATTTTGTTAATTTTATTGATGTTTCCCCCTGTCTTGCATGGAAGTAAATCAGACAAAAATAAGCAAATTAAGTATGCCACAATCAATTTTTTCCAAAAAACAAATGACTTTTTATGAAGCATAAAATGAACAAGCCTTCCAGGCCTTCCTGTAAAATAAAATTACAGGCACAGTTATAATAATCTGAAGTGTGATTGTGTGAAGACGTGAGTAATTTGTGTCTTACCTGCAGCAGATAGGAGTCGATGGGCTTTAAGTTTGTCAGCACAGACCATTTTAGACAAATAATTGACTGTGTTGCAACAGTAATGTTCTTTTGACTAAATAACTTTTTTATACAAAGGTGAAAAGCAACATATCAGTTACTGAAACCACAATAAAATTTAAAAGGTTTGAGCTGTTTTAATTGCTGTTTGTTCTTTTCTGATTTTAAATTGTTTTGGTTTTGCCAACAGAAATGCTGCCTCATAGAATTGATTCCACGCTGGCAGAAAGTTTTCTCTAGTTTAATTAACAATACAATTTTTGTTAATGACTACCTTGGATAATAACAATGCAAGGTAGCTAAAGTATAATTTGAAAGACAAACATTGTCTTTATTCACTTCAGAAAAACATCTGCTCACAGCTGCTTGATTGTCGGAACATTTCCTTGACATAACTTTGACACTCAGGAAACTGTAAATGCCAATTAGACTGCGACGGCGCTGAACTGCCAGCTGCCCTCGTGTGACTCTTGTCAGGAAGCAGGGATAATTATTGACAGGCGGAGTTCACCGGTGTCATCTCTGTCTCCACCAGCGGGCGCCTAAACCGAGGCTGCACAGCCCTGGGGATTTCTGGTCACATCTCATCAAGGTGGGGTAAGGGGGCGGTTTACCAAACAGGACGAGCATTTGCATTTTATAATTATTTCTGCATGCCAACAGTCTTTTTGTTTATATCCAATTTAAAATCTTTAAATTAGATGGACAGAGTGCCGCAGCTTCGTAAACTGTAATGGTGAGAGGCATCCTGAATAAGAAAGAAAATGATCATCGGTGTTCGAATATACCTCCTCACCTCACTTACTGAACATTTGGATGATTATCTTTTACCTGCAAAATATTCATCTTTAATAAATACCTCCTTTCAAAGATACAATCAACATACATTAGTTGCTTTTAAAATTTCAGCTAACTGCAATGAAAACGAACAGAATGTAGACAAAATTGGTTATTTAAAATATAAAAAATGGGTATTAGCTACTAAATGATAAGTAACATTTGGTAATTGGATGACACGGCCGTAATTAAAGCTAGTTTTCACCTAATTTACTCTCATTAAATGTCTCGCAGAAGAGATTTTCAGAAATATGACCAAGTTAAAAGAGGGTAAGAATCTTTAACATGCATATTCTTTTTACTAAATACAGCACAAAGAACACCAGAAATCTCCAGCCAGGGAACAATTTTCCACTGTGGCTTATCAAATCTGTCAATGTTTGATTTCTCTTTATTTCTTACAGCATTCTTCTAAGTAAAAGACGGTGTTCACAAATAATCATACCATGTAATTGTACCTACAAATGTTACAGACCACTTGAATAATCAGAGAGAAATTGTTCTTGATTTAAATGAATGACATACAAAGGCTTTTCCTTCATGTAAAGTGATTGTATATATATATGTGTGTGTGTGTGTGTGTATCCATCTATTCTTTCTCTGAAATGGTCTCACAAAGACTGATAATAGAATTATCAAATGTTGTGTTATTCCCGTCCGTCCATCTCATACACAAACTGCATCCATAACCAAGGGGCATAAAAGCAAAACAAAAAAACGAAGTGACTGCACTCCATCTGCTCGCTGTCATGATTAATAGAATCAACAGGACAATTCAATGCCCTCTGATTTAGTGGCGACTCGCTGACTTTAGATACGCTTTTGCTGTGTGAGAGGTTTTGTAGGGCTCCATGCCCAAAAAGGAGCCTTGACTCTCGGATATTTACACGTCTGATTATAGACACTGCAGCAGCTACACCACAGATAAACTCCTGTTTGTCCAATAGTATCAGTGGAGGTGGAGATATATGAATCTTCTGTAAAAGATGCTGAGCAGCAACTGGATTCAAATCTAATTTAAGTTAAAGCATCAAAACTAATGGGAAGAAGTATAAATATTTATGGAATGTGTTATCACATATTGTTATAAAAATGCTTTTTGAGCTGCAACGTTATTTTTACAGTGCAATAACCATCACTGAATAATACACTGCTTTATGGTTTCACAAAATCACACAATTATTATGTTGCTATTTCATGTCATTTAGTATTAGATTTTTTTTCCCTTCTTGCTTCAGATCTGTTATGTACGTTTATAGCCTAGAGCAACACACAGACAGATTCATAAAACCTATCTGAAATTGTAAAAGCATCATCTGATCTTTCTTTTAGAAATTCGGGTTGAGAGCTTGTTTAAAGCAGGGAAGATGAAGTCATTTTGAGGGGCTGCAATCAACACTGTGTTGCTTTATACTCAGGCTTTTTCTATTCGAACGTATTGACAGTGATAGAATAAGAACTTCAAACTCAAGTGATCAAAGTCTTTTACTTACAGCTTTCAAGATTTAACAGTAAATTGATTTAATTTTGTAATCTGTTCACTGCAATCTTGCTACCTGAAATACCCCTCAATACAAACCCTGGTGGTAGTCATTTCTGTGCTTTGCTCTTGTATAAGCTGCATGTTGTTATTCTTTTAGCTGCTTCCTTCTTCAGGGATCTCCACAGCGAACAAACTTGCACAAAACATTTGGCAGTTGTTTTGTGCCGGATGCCCTTCCTGACGCAGCTTGGGTTCAAACCTGCATCCTCAGGATTATGAGACTGTAGCACTGACCACCAATCCACCACAGTGCCGTAGTATAACCCACATGTATTTCTGTTATAACTCAGAGCACAGCGTTATCTCTTCCTGATTTGTAATGCTGTTGACAAACAAAGCTATAGTGCATTTTCAACTCCAGCCAACACTGACTAACCCCAGTAGATTAAATCTACATTCTACTCGTGTTAATGGCACAGCGTTTTAATGACATTAAAGTATGATTGCATTAACACATTACAGCTTTACCTCTGACAGCACTACTCAAAATGTAAGTTTGCTAAAACCAAACATGCATAAATAGCATCTAAGTAAAAATTCTTAAATTATTTATTTATTTTTTTTTAGTTAAAACCATAGAGTGAGAGAGAGAAAAAAAATCTTAAATGCATAACCAGGGAAGAGATTTTTAATCTCTAACAATGTTGGATAATTCCATCAATAGTGATGCACCATATTCATTTTTTATATTTTGTAAGTTCAATTTATGACATTGTGTTCAGAGTGCTATGATCTGGGCATAAATAAATTTACTTGAATTTATTATTATGCCCTTTTAAAGATTCCTGTTTTGTTATTCCTGTTTGCAGTTGGATGGTTATTTCGGTTCAGCACACACTGGGTAATATAGAGACAGATATGTAAAATATATTAAAATATGGCCGAGACATTGTGCTATTTCAGTACTGCACATATCAAAGGTTGCAAACATTGAATCAGATGAAGCAGATGTACTGCTTTCCTGCGTGAGATTTAAAAATGCAGACTACAGTCCAACTGTTTTTCATTAAATCTCATTTCTTTCAGTGACAAAGACCTTTCATAAGTTTTGATCAAACTAAACCAAATTAATGCATTTCTCTTCCTTACTGAAAAAAACATTAGTTTTAAGAAGTGTTTGGTAAACATTTGAACTATTTATAGGCATCTAAGTTAAGGCTAAATTGGGTCTAAAAGTGAAGCAATTGTAGACATCAGAATCCAGTTATAGACACTGAATAGACATTTGCATTTAACCAAGATTGGCAAGATAAAGTAAAGAAAGAAACTCTGGATCTTAAGGTGATTCTCACATGCCATTAAGCTAAGTAGCCACTTGCAAAGTATTGCATTATTATAATAAAAGATCATTTACTAACCTGATTATTGTTGTACACTAGTGCTTTGATTAGCTAAGGCACAGTCATCACTGACCCTTACTGAGCTGAGCTATAATTGAGCCCTATATTGAATTATATGTAATTTAATAATATGTAATGCTTTGTGGGTCAGATGGAACAACCCTACTCAAATTTATATTTCAACAGGGTTGGTCACTTTAGCATTTTTATTTTACCACCGAATGACCCAACCAACCTGCTTTAATAAAAATGAGAGGCTTCCAGACTTACAAAAAAAATAGAATCTGTATGTCTAAACTGTGAGAACCAAGAGTGTAGGTGTGAGTAGAAAGACTGTTTCCATGCAGCACTTTCACAGACATCTTCCAAGAGATTTCTTAAGTACAGTTGTCATATTTGTCAAAAAAAAAAAACAGAAGCGCGCACACACACAAACAAAAACAACGAATACAGGCAAACAGTCGGATAAAAGCAAGAGCAGCTAGCAAACAATAAGGGGACAGACAGTGATTTTGAACAGCTTCTTTCTTGTGATATTTCTATTTTCAGGCTCAGTTGGTTTTGAAATCTATTTAGTGTCAGTGGCAGCAATGGGTGATTTACATATGCTAGACCTGTATCATTGTCTCATTTATACGTAGTTTCTGTATGTTTTGACAGTTTAGTCATTTCCTCAGCAAGAAATGTTGTCCTCTGCATTTATTTTATCCACCGACTCACTGCTTTATTATATTTTTGTCCTTTTCTGTTCATTAGAGCCATCCTCACAGCTCTTTTAAACTGACTAGAGAGACCCTCTGAATTGGTTCTTTCTGGTACCATTCCGTGGTACAATTACTGTATGTTGAGGAATCCACACTCCTCCTTCCAGGGCTCCTATACTACATTGATTCTGACAGTATGTTCCACTATATAACAATACCTGCTTCAGTATGTGCTTCAGTGCGACAGCAAACTCTAGTATAGAGCCGATTTCCACTCTGGATGAAAGCTATACTCTAACTCCACTGTAAAAAAGTTCCCAGTGGAAATACATTGTAATTAAATACAAAAAAAGTCAGCCAGGCAAAAATCTGTCATTATTATAAATCATTTTAAGAAGTTAATCTGTTTTTTTCTGGCCCAATTGTTTAAGATTTAGAGAACTGAAAACAAACTACACAACAATTTATTGTTAATACTACTTCTACCAAAGCTGCTGAATTTTACACAAGGACCAAGAGTTTTAGAAGATGCCAGTTTTTGTTTCTGGCTTGGGCTGAGCATTGATTGGTCAGTTAAAAACCTTTTTTAAAAAAAAAGGCCAAAAATTTACTGGGTGGGTGACCATAAAAATGGTTGTCATCCATCACACTGGATGACAACCCTGCTATGATGTAAAAGAATCAGCCGGAACATAGATGGTCTTTGCAGGTTCTTGAGAAGGCTTTCAGGTATGCATTAAAAACACAGTGCGCTCGTGTGTGATAGGTCCACAGTGGATTTGAGCATGCACAAAACTTCTGCAGAGAGGCTGTGGTGGTTTATCATTGGGGTGGTAACATATCAGGGTCCTGCAGTGACAGCGTATTTATGAGTATGGGCATGCTGCTAAGTGAAAGGTACAGAACAAAATGGAGGAAATAACTTCAAATGTCCACTATGGAGGTCATTTAATAAACACTGAAATACTGCAGTAAAAGATTGTTATATTACTTTAGAAAATGATTTAAAATGTTCCCAACAGGTTCATACAAAATATATCAACAACAATTCAAGACAGAAATTGCTTAATAAAAAATATTTTTGCACTAACTTCTACCCTTTCTGTATAAAGGTCTCGTAGTGATGGACATCACTTTCTTTTAAGAAAAAGGGGAAGTTTCTCAAACCCCCACCCTTACAAATTTAGCAACATTTAAAAATCCTAAATGTCCTTTACAGAAAACAGGAGCAGTTAGCTCAGTTGTATGCATGTGGTGGGAGAAATGCCAGTTAACAAAGGACAGAGGACAGAGTACAAATTTGAACTTCGGGTAGTTAGAAGGCGAGGCTATGACCCTGATCATGACAAGGTGATGGAAACAACCTGGCACATTCATGATGTTTGTAGCTGCATCCTGACGCACTCAGAGAGAGACATGTCATGATGGAAACATAGAGCTTGGAAAGGTCATAGGAAAGCATTTTGCAGATGTGAAAAATAGCAGGAAAAAGAGAATAATGGTGTCATGTTTGCCTTCACTTAGAACAAGGTTTTCCTAATTCACCACAACCCAGCCACATTCTAATAGATTGTGAAGGTCGTGGAGAACAGAGGAAGGTCGCCATCCAGTGTCATGGGGGCCTAATTTTGGTGACTTTTAGTTTTTAGCTCTCAAAAGGGTTTACATTAGTAAGTTCAAATAAAATGACTTGGCAAAGTACTGGATCAATAACCAGAAAATTTGGCTCAGACATTACAATTACCCTTTCCCTTATGTTTTCCTTTGGTGCCATCATCACATAAAACTTTGAGATGGCACCAACTTCAGCTATTCTTTATGTTTAGTGCCAATTAGCAAACTGACATGCTAACACATTAAACTAAGTTGGTGAACCAGATAAAAATTACCCCATGTCACCCTGTGAACATTAGTGTCCTAAAATCTGCATTTAGCTCGAGGCAACTCTGTGCTCTTCCCGTGCAGACCCGCGAGATTAAATGACCTCATTTATCATTTTGTAAGTCAAATAACATGTGCTTTCTCCTTTCTGACCACGGTATCATTTAATTAACAAAAACAATTGAGATTTATTACCAACAGGATCCACATGAATAAATCTTCTGTAAGAACTGAATGCAATAATGGAAAATTCATACAGCTCTAATTGATATAGAGGACAGTGTCCCAAAATCCCTCAAGGCTGTAATGCTTATGAGTGTGTGTTACAACCTTAGAGCGGGGCAGCAATGACTTCTATTTGCTAAGTCCATGCAAATAATGGACGGCACCAGTTTCATTTGAGACACTTCATAGCAAAGCCAGTGCAAAGCAGGTTTAGCCAGACTGTCTGTCAAACATGCATTGAAGGGTTTACTAATCCTGTTTCTGTGTTCAAATGAAACACATTGCAATGTCAATATATCCAGGGTGGCAGAGGGCCAGCACATTCACATCAAGTGTGAATTTATCAACCAACGGTTGTTATATGTTGTTTTTTATAGAGAGGGTGAAACTCACCAGCCAGTATATGAGAAAAACAATATTTTGATGTGTTCAGTATTACAGTGTGTTTTACTGTAATATGTTAGGCTTTCCAACCCTAAGACTTTTTTTTTAAAAAGCATAACCTTAACCACATTGTTACTGTGCAAAATGGCAAACAAACAGACAAAAACAAGAAACAGAGCCCATCTGTTTTCTAATAAAACTTTCCTTCCTCGCTTAGTGGTACTGACTTTAAAAGAAGAAAAACAAATTCTTGAAGAATAATACCCAGCAGCTCACCAAAGAGCTGTGTGAAAATTGGGAGGCAATGAGGATCCAGAATCAGGCAGTCAAAGAAAAAGTCCAGCAGCTTCAAAATAAAGATAAAGATTCTCAACACAACTATAGTGTACTGAAGGCAGGAAGTGAGCTGGAATTAGATGCTGCAAAGGTAAATGACAAACTGTGTGAAGCCATGAGCAGAAAAGATATTGTCCAGCTACATGAGGTGCTGAAAGACAAGAATATAGCGTCTCTGCATGCTGCAGTTTTGAGCAAGCACAGAGGGAAGCTTCCAGAAGACCTCTGGACAAAACAAGATAAACTGGATTTCTATTTGAGGCCTGTGGCTGATGGGTTCAAACCTTTACATTTACATCTACACAAAAACTTGCAGATGATATTTTCCACGGACCTCTCCACAGAACTCTCATCCCACATAAACACTCCATAAAAGTCGAGGTTTATACTAAAAACTGTGTCCAACAGGTTTAAAACAGCTTACGTGGACCTGTTCCAGAAGAGTCCAAGTTGATAATGGATCCCACTGTGGTGTTTCTGACTCGTTCATCACCGCATTTCAAACTCTCTTATCTCCACATCTCACATCTAACTGATGGGAGGTTGAGGGTGATTGGGTTTAAGACTGACTGTGGGCAGCGCAGTAGTTAAGCTGTCATCTTAACATCCTCGGTTAGATTCTTGCCTTTCTGTGTGGCGTTTCCATATCACAGGTAAGAAATAAGAAAGAGTTCCCTCAGTTTATGAAATTGTATGTACAGACTCTTAATAACATCTGTGTCTATCCACAGCAGGTATGTTTATTTTTGTCTTTAGTGTGAATGAGGAAACAGAAGCAACACTGGAAGCGAGATGAAGTTTTAGGGACTGTCTGCAAATAACAAAATCAGGCTGTAATATTCAGCAACATCACCATAGTTGTCTGTGTTTTCACCTTAATCACATCAGACGTTTATAAATGATACATTTATATCTACTTTAAATGTCATCCCAATAGTTAAATTAGAAATATGTCAATTTGTATAACTTTGGAAAAACTTTTATCCTCGTGCTGTTCCTAAACATTTGTTCAGTTCAGAGTTTGAATTGTTTTGAATAAAATTAGTCTGCAGTAGATTGGCTGCTTTTTTTCAGTTGACAGAAGGTAATTTTTATAATTTTACAGGTTTGATGGCTTGTTTGTTTAGAAGTTAGTCAACCTGAAAATAAGAATTTGTCCAATCCTTTCATGTTATCAAAGCCAAACAATGATCTATTGCTCTCAAACAGAATGATGTCTGTTAGTAAATTTGCGGGCATAGATTAACTACACTGAGGAGGAGGGTTTTGAATCCATGCGCACAGTTTAACAAACTGAGGGAATGGATTCTTACAACCTCAAACTTTAGTCTTACCATGACCTCTGGCCTTCTCTGTATGCTCTCCTTGTGCAGGAGTAGTTTTTGTCCCTGAGTACTTCAGTTTCTTTCCACAGTCCAAAAACATGTATATAGGTTTATTGATAATTATTTTCTTCTGCACCAACATGAAGTTAATTTGCTTTAACTGAGGCTACTTTAGTGTTCCAGCAAAGCTAAAGCTTTCTTCTTATTAAAAGGAATATCTGATTTTGCACATACAACAAGGTTTTTGTTCTCTTCTAAACTTTGCGCTGAGCATTAAATGTGTTTTTCAGATGCCTATAGTGGATTTCTTCAAAATGGCAGAGAGACTTGAGCCTCCACAAGTCACAACACACAGACAGAAGGCTGCAGAGGCCAAACAGTGGTCTCTCCTTAATTGAGAACATCATTACAAAGCTGGAAACACATTTAGATTATAAAGTTAAACCCTGATTTATCAGATTCAATCTATATAATAACAAATCCCATGATATCTCGTGTTATATTAGATTCCATTTTATGTGTTTGAATTAATTTGCTTTTCCACATTGTTGAAATGACAGGACCTTTTGCATAGTTGTTTGTCTGCGTGTCTGCCCTGTGATGGTGCAGTCCATCCGACAAAACATGTCCCAAGGTCTCCCAGAAGCTTTCTCAGTTCAAAACGAATTCTTTTTTGAACCCAAAAACTTTGTAGATGAGAAGCAAAATGTCTTTAAGTTCTACTTGCATCAGATTCAGCTTGTTAGGAATGCCAGACCTCATTCTGCACAACTTACAACAGTGTAGCTTCACAGATACATAGTGCATGCACTTGTCTGATCTGCCTACAGTCCAGAAATGTCTCTAATTGAAAATGAAAAGCAAATCACAGTCTTAACACAGTGTTAAAATGGCAAACATAACTCTCCTCCAACTTGTTTTGAGAATGTAGTTGAAAATTGTTTCGTTTGCAGGTGTACCTTTTTAAATCATGGTTCAAAAGTTTTACCCTGCCTGGTTTATAGGCTGTTCTTAGAAGCCCAGGTATGCAAATCCTGGTTTGTTCCTTCTTGGCATAAAGTGTACCATTTAATGTGATTTTTAAAGTCCAGCATAAACTAAACTATGGTCTTTTATAACCTTAACAAAATAGTTTCAGTGCAATAAATGGAATATAATTGAAAAAAAAGCAGTTGTCCAAGCAGCTCCTGATGTGGACAAGTTCTGCATATCTCTGTGCTGAGACAACAATATCTGACATCCCTGGCATTAGAGCGTATTGATGTGCATGATTCTCTGAGCCAGTTAGATCCTTAGTTGACATTTCTGCCTCTAATTACATTTCATGGGGGAAATCAGGTCAATTTATTTAATCCATGACATATCAGTATAACTAGTAATTAGGTGAATAAAATGTTTTTAGAATGACTAAAGATAAGCTTGTGCTACACTTTGCAAGTCTCTAATCACAAACCTGTCAGACCTGCTATTTGAGAACAAAAAACACATTTACCTCTCTCTCTCATCTGTCACATAATTATTTTTATCTATATTCTTTTTTTCATGGCTGTGCACAAAATTAATACAACTGAATACTGGTAGAACAATTTCACCCTCTATAATGAAAAGCCAGTGTTGCACAAAATAGATTAGCTGCTGTGGAAAACTGCTGACATTTCACCAAATATCCAAAGTAAATGAAACTGAATGAAGCTAGTCTGGCATTTAAACCCTAAAGTTAGCCACAGTGATAAATTCTGTTTAACTTATTAACAGTAATGTAACGAAAGAGGTCTATTGACGGAAATGATTGTTAAGGATTTAAGGCATTAAATACTGCACATGTTGTGACTTTGCCACAAGCTACAGGAAGTTCATTACAAGTCACTATGGTTGTGGCTGTGACTTAAATAATTAGTTCCCAGCCCTGTTTGATGGAGGTGGCAGTTGCACTTTATTTTCAGGCTTTAGTTAATTAGTAAGTTTGATACATTAGCCGACAAACCAAATTGCAGTCCTAAAGCTATCAAGTAAGAAACAAATTTAGCCTTAAAAAAATGAGGACGTCAGAACACATTCAGTGGGACTGGGCTGTCTTGGTTTTGTTCCTTTCCTGTTATCTAATCCAATTCTAAATTATACAACAATACATTTTTGCACATTGAGTCAACGGTTCTCTGAATTAAATGTTGCTCATGTTCAAAAGCAAAAAAAAAACCAAAAACAAATGTAGCTTTGAAAATAAATTAAACAAAGCTGCTGCCTCTAATTTTAATACATTTCCAAGAGATTTTATTAGTTGTGTCTTGGGTTTTGAGTGTAATTTGAAACAAAGAGGGCAGTAAAGCAGCTTGCTTTTTGTTGCCTTTGAATTTGATCCTTTACCCTGGATGTTTCATGTTTAGATGAAGCTAATTTTTGTATTTGTGTGGGTTTTCGCTTAGTGTGTGATCTTCAGCTAAATGGATATCTGGGTAACAACTTGCTAGATAGTGAAATACATGGGAAAGAGTGTAGTCACGTTGTTGTGTATTTTATTTGTGTGGGTATTGCGACTGATAGTTTTCCTTTGGTGCTAAAGCTTGGAGAGAAGAGTGAATTTACAATAATCCAGCTATGAAGCGCAAAACACCAATACTAAAAGTGATTGAGATGATTTCCAACTGTACATTTCTATGATTTACGTTATGATCCAATACAAACCATAATCTAAGACAGCAGGGCAACCTGCTCAATCCCATTATTGCACTTTAATACGGCTCTGCCAATGCCACTTGTCCATAATAGTACACCCATGCAAACTCATTGTGCTGCCAGGACCACTTATAAGATCCCTGCCTCATGTGCAGCTTCTCCACCTCCTCACTCTCTTCTGCCTATGAGCCAATGCAAATTACAGTAACAACTTGGACGTGAGTATAATCTCAAGTGGTGCGAGCTGGGCTCCGTTGCGAGGCATGCAGGCAGATGGAAGCAGAGACTTTGCCAGGCCTCTTTAGGGGCTCCCACTCTTTCTGCAGCATGGTAGACAATGAGGAGCTGTGGCTCATCACCAGCCATCGTCTGCCACTATCATGTGGCCTACTCGGATATGCCGTGCTTGGTAAACGATATGAAAGGAAGTGGAACCCTGTCTTGGCGTTGCTTTGAGCAATGCACAGATGGACACTGATACTGGCGGCGTGGCATCAGGAGCCACTTACAGGGCACAGCAGAGGGTAGCAACTTGAGAATGAATGTCCAGATGTTCACATTTATGTGAAGAGAAGGGAACAATGTGTCTTTTTTTGTTTGTTTGTTTGTTTTGTTTTGATTTTCTGAAAACGAAAGGTAGAGACATCTCCCTTGAGATCTGGCACATAATTAAGTCACTTTAAACAAACTTCTTCTGTTTACCATTTCCAGATTAAGCAAGTGTTGATTTTTATCTCAGAAAAGAGAAGTAAGCTGATGCTTTCTTTGAAAGAAAAGCACCGACATAACACTCCTTCCAAAACTGCATTGATATATGAGTTGGCACAAGAAAAACAACCAAAGCACACTTGAGCATGATTCTAGCTGTGCTGTTAAATGTCTACCACCGTCTCTAATTTGAGCAGCTACTGCCAGGACGAAGAAACAAGGCTCTCTCCTGCTCTGCAATTTGTGATGCCCACCTTGTTTTCTGCCAAGAAAGAAAACCTGAAAAGTATGAAGTTGAATTTTCTGTTGTTAAATGGAGAGTGTCTTTTTTGCATTCAAGCATTGCAGTACAAGTTAAATCAAAATATAAGCCACCTTTTGTTTTG
The DNA here is from genome assembly GCF_001649575.2 of Kryptolebias marmoratus. Taxonomy (NCBI): domain Eukaryota; kingdom Metazoa; phylum Chordata; class Actinopteri; order Cyprinodontiformes; family Rivulidae; genus Kryptolebias; species Kryptolebias marmoratus. Next base: position 8,443,946 of record NC_051431.1, on the reverse strand, counting down.
AATGAATGAGCTCCAAGGTTTAGGCATGATCAGAGTTTCTCTTGTTTTGCTGCCCTAGGATAGAGGCTTGTTTATGCTCACAAACACTCACTGTGCTATTCTTGGCCATTAATGTAAATGGATTTTTTTAAACTCAGTTATAGTCTTTGCAACTAATGACGATGCTTATGGGAAAACTCAGCCCTTCCATGTGTCATTAAACAGACCTCTGCTCTTTTGTTGTTAATCTGCAAGCCAGAGAGTTCAAAAACAGACATCTGAACAGAGAAGCTCCAACAATGCCCTTATATCTCTTGTGCATACATAACAAACAGTGCAAAAGAGTATGACGTATGAAGAAATCAATACACAATGAATCAACTCGGTGTCAAGATGTGGACGCTTAGGTGACTCAGTCTTCGATGTGTTTGCCGACCCTGAGTGCATCTGCAACAACAAAAAGATATTTGACTGAGAGAAAAGCAGAGAAAGCTCCAAGACGCTGAGCATGACTCCCCTGGAGCTATGCGTCTGTTGTATCTGACTTGTGCTCATGTGCATGCAGATGTGCTTGATTTCACCACATTTTCCTTCACTATTGTTCAAAGGAAAAAAACCCCAACTTCAGCTGCATTATTTAAATGCTACAAAGCCTCTGTTATTCTAAGATATGGCACACACATGAGCGTCAAGCTTAATTTCTTTAGATGATTAGTACCACAGTAACAAGGATCAGGTGCAGAGATGATATCTTCACACGCCGGCGTGTGCTGTAAGCCTCAAGAATACCCCTGAGCTGCCACTAGACACTGCCTGTCACTGATCTCGGTACTTGGTATTCCAGGAAACTCTGACTGCAACATTCAAATTGCTTAGACAAGAGAAGCAGACCACAAAACACAAGAGGAAATGTGCACTTTAAATTTAAGGTAATAACTTGACCCCTTTCTCATTCTCTCCCCTCAATTCTTGATTTAAAATGAATATTCACGGTTTATACTTGCAGAACACAATTTCTTCAGTAGGTAGTATAAATAGGCACATGCAAAGATAAGCCATTTGTTGCCCCTCTTACTGCCCTCAAACTTGAAAACCAGTATTAAATTTAAAGGAACAGCTGGAAGAACATGTCTAGAGAATACATACTGACCAAAATTAGCATACATCCACAACATAAACTTCATATATATATATATATATATATATATATATATATATAAAGAACCATAGGAGTTCTTTTCTTTTTTGGGACACAAACAGAACAGGATGTCTCAGGATAAACTAAATATGCAGAGTTATGCGGGGTGCTGTAGATACTGCTCGTTAGGAGTACATCATTGAGAAAGGGGGTGGGTACACCGAAGGGAACAGTAGTTATGTTCAATTCCGTAACACAAGCTGAGTAATTAGCTTTGCCCTGACATTCCCTTTGAACCAGAAGAGGACAAGTGGCAGCCATCATATTTCTCTGTTCTTGGCTCTGTGCAATTGCCCCCCTGACCCCAAATACCACAGCGGTTCTGACCACAGAGGGTCAGTCGAAGGCAGAGAAACCTCACGTCAAATCTTCATTCCTTACTGATTTTCCCAGGGGAGTCAGCCATGCGTCTACCTAAAAGAACAGCACAGGAATTTAGATGTAGTGCCCTGACACAGCACAATGAAATTTTCAGGATGTAAACCTAGTTTGAGTGTACCAAACAGATGCTAGGAGGATACAGGTAACTTCTTCTTCACATGCACACAATTATTCTCGGCTGACTGCTCTCCAAAGAGACAACATGGCTCATTAACTCTATTCTATCCTGCACAGAGTTTTAATTTATAGTCTTATACTATACTGTACCATGTAAAAAAAGAGTTTATGTACTGCTGCAGCATTTTCTGCTACTGCAGTCTGTTTTATGGCCCATTTCAGTAACACTACTGAGCTTTAAAAGGAGCTTTTTGTACCACAAAGGGAATAAATCACTTAACATATTTGGTTCAAGGTTAGTCAAGTCAATACAAGGTGCTTTTAGACACTTGATAAGCAAGATGGTTATGATTCAAAGTACAGCATTTTTGAGCAGCACTCATAGTACCTTTGTATTTTTCTGTTGTCCTATTACTAGAAATAATATGCTATGTCAAAACCAAGTTGACAGATTAAATGGGGCAATATAAAGATGTTATTTTGCCTTTCAAACTATATACAATATTTCTTCATAATATATTTCTGGACATAGGTTTTTTTTTTACTGGAAAATCTTTTAATATTTACGAATTTAAAATCTCTCTCAGTGGGGCACCAGTTTTTTAAAGCTGTCACCTCTTATAAAGAGTGAGGTTGCTGTCAAGTAGATTTGACTACATGGGTGACTTTAACATTAAAAATGCAAACTTTTAGGGATTTCATTGTTCTTAGATTACACTTCCCACATTTTGCACTCACACATTTGCTTTTTTTCCCCATCTTGTAAACACTTGTGCTGTCATAAATTTTAGCACATTAACACTCTACAACCAAAATATCTACAGAACTAACAAGTTATGTCAATTACATCTTATTATATGGATATTTATACAATAACATGCATCATATAATATGGGCCAAATGAAAATGCAAACAAACTCCATTACTTATCTGTAATGAAGCACCTACTGTACTGTAAACAGACAAAGCTGTAAATGATCAGTAACATTAATTAGCCAGGCAATATCTTTACACCTTTTTGATCTGTAGTTCCCGTAATGTTTGTAATCCAGCTTGTTAAGTGATATGCTGGTGTAGATGCTAAGTCATCCAGGACATGCTAATTCTAGCAAACTGAATCAAAGGCAGCTGGACTCTTTTGTGATTCTCGAAGACAATGTACTTCCTATCTGATCACTCCAGTTCAATTCATGCATGCCTCCATTTTCTGTACCCTGTGTGGGGGCATGAGGAGGTGGTACCAACCTCCAGCGATCTGTGGGTGAGAGTGAGGTTCACCTTGGGGAGGTCAAATTTATCACAGGGCCACATGGAGACAAACAACCACGCATGCAGACACTCACTTTTAGGGTTTATTCAGCTTGCTTCCCCTTTTATTTTGTAGAACTGCTTCCTTTATGCATTCCTGTTGGTTTTGCTTCATTTTGTTTAATTGTTAATGCCTGAGTTTTGATTCTGTTATTCACCTAAGTGACATTAGACTATGTTTTCCTTTCACCAGTGGTGGATCGATGTGTTAGTTGGTTCCACCCTGTGGCTTCCCCTGAACACTCTGTCCTGCAGCACCTTCAGCAACTACAGCTTTTCACTTTGCTCGTTCTGACTGTCTCTGTTCAACTTTTTGATTCCTTTTCCTACTCATTGTGACATTCCATATATTCCTAAAAACAGAAATTGACCCTGATAAAAAAGTACAACCATTTGTTAGTTGCTTATCAGTGAAACACACACATACTCAAACTATGTCTGACCCACTTCTGCTCTGCACCTGTAAGTTTCACTGAATTTTTTGTAATAAATTCCCACCGTTGCTCCACATAGTTCTGCACCTTAAATCTGCTGATGCACCACTGCTAACACAACATTTTCAGTGTCGTTAGAGCTGCTGGAGCTAACAGTGGGCCTGAAATTGCTCACAGTTAATATGCAGTGATGTGGAACAAGCTTACCAAATATCAAGTCTCCATCACTGGGTCTTCACCAGCATCCTGACCAGGCCGTCACAGAAAACCTAAAAGACAAACAACACATGTTTTTGTGAGACTTACTGCAGCTTAATTGTGTGGGGAAAGCAGCAGAGTTCGTTTTAACACGTTTTAGGATGCACTTTTTGGCAAACACTCTAGTAAGGAAGCAAGATTTCTCAGCACACTAGAGATGCGTTCATACACTCATAATCTCATTGACTGAGCTTGCTCCTTTTTCCACTTGGCAGCTTCGGGCGCAATATGAACGCTGATCTGATTCTGAAACAACAGGAACAAAACATAAATAGCAGCAGAGACACCAGAAAAACAGAGCCAAAAACACCACAGCTATGAATGTGTGTCCTGTCATTAATATTTCACTGCATCACTGCTGCTAAAGGAGAACAAAGTGTAAAAGGGAGAGTGATGAAAATTTTATTATATTTTGATAAAGCTTTGGAATTCCTCTATGCAAAACAAAGAATGGGTAAATTTTCTCCTAGTAATGACTGAAAAAACATTATAATTAATACCACTGAATTATTACTGCATGCTTAAACGTGAAGCCATAGCCATCTTATGCACATAGAAACAGAAAAGGATATTTCTATGTCTTCCTGCAATGCTCTTATGCTTTCATTTTCTATCACATTCTTAGAAGGTGACTGCCAAGGTCGCAGGCCTTCAGTTTCTCACTTATCCCAAAATTTCAAAACATTTTACATGACATAGCACAGCTCTACTGGCAGCACAGTGTCTCGCAACCCAAGAGAGATTACCATATCACTCACATTTGTCTGCAGTGGGCCCCCATGCATGAAAAAAACAGAATTCTGCACTCAGGTTCCAGCTTTACTGTACATCAATTTGAATTCAGAGTGAGACCCTAAGCTTGTCACCTTTAGCTATTCATCCAGCCAATGAAGTATTTATGACGGAAGCTTTTGCTTTTTGATACATCATCCCAATCCACTCCCAATTCCACTTTATCCCAGGCTAGGCTTATGTCAGAGAGAGAGAAATGAACAAGATAAAACAAAAGTGTGGGTGTTGATGGTGTGCAGAAAGGTAGAGCTTCACCAGTGGTTCTTTGCTTTTATCTTTATTTCCAAGCAGCACATCATCACCTGGCCTAAAGTGAAAAGTCTGATCTCGGAACACGCCGGCCTCACTTTATCGCCTTCTTGTCTCCCCTTCACTGTGTAAAACATTCCACTTTCTTGCTCCATTTTCCTCTCACAGCCACATTTGACCTCTGTCTTTCTTTTTCTCTCCAGGTATATGAAGCAGTGCCACACAGTTTTGGCCAAAGGACGTACTCCATCAAGTCATTACCCATCAGTTCCTTCCTATGTGTGCAAGACAAAGACAGTTGTTAGGGAAACAGTCAGTCACTTGTGGTGTCAGCTGTTACACAGAATACTCAACATGACAACGGGACTGACTGACACTTCAGTCTTTGGCTATATTCTGTCACTCACTCGCACAGAGATGAAATGACGTAGGTGGTTTATAAAAAGAAACAGACAAATTCAAGAGGCCAGTTGTGATAAAAATAAATAAATTAATTAATTAATTAATTAATAACTCTCTCAAAATAACCCCAACCTTAAAATCAACCTGTACAATTTTCATGCAGATAGTGAAAATAAGCAATGATGACAAAAATATTTTTGTGTGTGCTTAAAAGCAGTCTGGGTTGTGACCTGCAGCAAAAGCATTAACATTATATATATATACTTACATGTGTGTGTGTGTGTGTGTGTGTGTGTATACATACATATTTCATTTTACTATTAGATTTTCTGGGAAAAGTACAAAGTGGAAACGGGGTGCGAAGAAGGTCAAAAAAGACATTTTAGACTCACAAGATTACAAGCAATAAATTTAAAAGAGTAACATTTATTCATTGATTTAAAGATAAAAAAAGTGATTGTTTCGATGTCTTGAAGTGGGGTTATGTGAAAAGGGGATGAACATTATTCTTGCCTATTGCAGATAGCTCTTTGAACAATCTCAGTTTGGACAGATGGACTTTATTTCTAACCAGATTAATCATATTTGAGCAGGGCCAAGAATAAAGTTACAATGTCATCAACTTTGCATGCACAGCATAAAGGATAAAGCAAATCATAAATCTACAGTAAAATTAAAAGTATAAAACAATTAAGACAGATAAATAAAAGCACAATAAAGTCAAAGTCAACATTTCACACTTGGCTCAAGGACAAGGAGTAAAATTATGTTTTTAAATGAGAATTAAAAACAGCAAGTAAGGGAGCCTGCATAATGTTCAGTGGCAAATCATTCCAGAGTTTTGGACCTGTAACAGAAAAAGCTCTGTCACCTCAGAGCTTCATCATCTCTACCTGGTCAGGTTCTGTGAGAAGATGGCACCGGTGTGTTTGGTTTGCAGTCTGTCACATTTAACTCTGTATTTCTGCAGTTTTTATCGAGTGTCATACAGAATGTCAACTCACTTCTGATGTACGATCGCCAAACACTTCTAGGGGCTTTGCCAGTCTGCTGTAATGCAGTCTGATGTAATGTCTGTGCAGTTTGACATCAATACACAAGAATTTTATCTTTATTAGCAAATGCAAAGAGCAGCAGCAGCAGCTGGATGTAGCAGTTCATGTGCAGCCTGAGTATATCATAATATTTCTGCAGGAATAATTGTGTAGTGTCAAAATGACAACAGACTACAGGTTTTTAAAATAGCCTTTGCATGAATTTTATGCCATTTTTCAGACTGAGGTTGTGTTAATCCACTTTAATCTTGCTCAGACTACCCGTTAGTTTGTCAGTCCTTCAAAACTAACCTATACTGAGGTTGTTTAAAATGTTATTGCAACAGCTATGATATTAATTGTTCATAACCTTTCCACAGATTCTCACTTCAAAAACATCCCGTCAAAGTTTTTTTTACTCTTTTATCAATAATAGATCCAAGTGGACTGTTTTGTAATAGAGACCGTAGCTTTTCTTTGTACTCCATCTCCCAGATATCCAGAAAAAGACAACAGTTTCTGAGCTCGTACAGGTAAGCCAGGACTAACAGAATTTATAGAGCAGAGCAGTTTGGGAAGTTCATTTCACTCCGTTCATGTGAAGAGGCTTCTGTGTTTTTATTACAGGCTTTAATTATTTTTTAAACTGTCTGACTGGGGTTGGGGTTTGGGTGAGAATTTAATTTTTCCACCACGGAGCTCAGTTCTCTAACTACAGCGATCACAGCGCCGAGATAAAGACGAGCAATAAAGCAGGCGCAGCTGTAACACGCTTGTTAAAGGACAATCTCAATGTCATCACGGCTCGGGAGCGAGTGACACTCACTCAGGAAATAGTGACGCTGTTCAGAGGTTTTGAAGTGACCTGATAGCTGTCATAACCGTGAGGTTAAACTCATCCTCAGCAGATCCATGAAACCACCAGCCTATGGACCATTTCTTCTTCTTTTTTTATACTGACTCCAGTCATTTTGCTCCACGTGTCATTTTGATTAATGGCTTGCTTCACACTTTGGATCATGTGCACTATATGGCAAGGTATCAATCATAGCACTGTACACTTTCATGGGTTTTCTACAGTGGTGTCACCACAGTCAAAGACTAATTACATTTAACTAATAGGGGTTCATAAAAACCAATGCCCCGAAACTGTGAACATATTGGATAAATGTCACTAAGTGTAGACTTAATGTGTTTACATCCATTAGCTATATCCTGTTTATTCACTAGGTTGAAAATTCCCACAATAAACTGGGAATAAAACCACCAAAGGGAGGAGATTGTTTTGGATGAGCAGTTGTTCATGTCTGATCTCCCATCCCACCAGCCAGGCTCAAATTAAGCAGAACTCAAACAGAGACAAAATAGTTTTTTAAGGGAAATCGCTCAGAGGAGCAGTTTAATTGAGTAACGGTTGTTTTATTAGCTTCTACAAACCTTTGCCAGTACAGGTCAAGCAAAAATGAATTGGTTGTATGTGTGCGTTTCCAGACAATCAATACTCATGAATCTGGTGATGGTGGAAAGCAAGGTTACTGGGAGATGGGAACTAAATGAGCAGTTTGAGATCACAAAAAGCCCATTCTCAGTGATTATTAGGACTGTTTTCATTATGGTTAGACTACTCTGTGTAAAAATTTTCAACGAGTGTGCATCTTGTCCTTCCAACAAAGGTCAAGTTACAGATTTAAACAATGCAATTATTTTCCTGATTTAAAGGAAATGACCTTTATTTTTCCACCTGGCCCTTATATTCCTCTTTCTATTTGTTTGCTTGACAATCAATGACAGGCAAAACAATTTTTACCAAACTGAAGCAGGAGCCTTCTAACTACAGCCAACTTAATGTCTACAATGTAATAACAGAGAGAAATCATGCGGCAAAGCAAAAGTGACAAGCGCAGAATGTTATATATAACATTGAAAACAATCTGAAGTGTGCCTAAAGGAGAAGTTTCACTCTGAAATCTTGTGACAGGTGAGCTGTTGCTTGAAGAGAACAGTCTACAAGAGAGCAACACCAGAAGCAGCTGCCCTTGGAGAAGAGGAGACTACACAGTCAGACTGCAAAACACCACTTTCAAAAGTTTCCGACGTTTCCCTGCTCTAATTGTAATTCACTCCTATTGTTCTTTCTACATTCTGGGAGCTACTTTAGCGAAAAACATATATTAGTGGCCATAAAATTCAAAAGGCCCATCTGCATAAATATTGAGCCTCAGCGTGGGGAAACACAATAACAGCAGTTCCTTTCTATGTGAGGCTATTACTAAAATAAATGGGCAAATCTGATGAGAATTTTGTAAATGTCACACAACAAAACTGCAAATAACGTCGACACTAAGAGAGATACGAGATCAGAAGGAGCAAAAAGTAAACAAGATGGTACATCTTTTGCAGAAATCCTGGCCATAAAGTTGTCAGATGCGAGCAATAACAGTCTGAGCCTCTCTGTTGCAAATACAAGCCCCTTTTCATTGCCACAGATGATTACCCCGTGTTATGATCCTGAAGCTGCTTGGTGGTTGCTGATCATCGTGTTCTCAGTGTAGGTCTGATTGCAGAAAAATCCTGGGATCTTCAGTTAAATCCCCCTGCAGACACTTTATATTTGCTCTGTGATTTAAAATGTTTGACACAATTTGGCCAAAAGCAGCTGCTTGGCTGTATAAGAAAAAAAATCTCATCACCGATTAATTTGACAGTAAGCTTTTTTTAAAAATATACATTTGTTTGACTTTTAAACTGCTCATATCTTATATTTAGCCTTTACTTTCCAGCTTAATCTATCATATTGTCAATATTTTTCATTTTTCCAACAAGCTAACCTGAACTGCAATGTCAAGATTCACACAGTTCAACATAGTTGTAAAATTTATTCAGTAGTGATTTAAACTGACACAAAAAAACAAACCTAATTAATATATTTTAATAATCAGCTTTAGTTTACACACATCTAATATCCACTGGTTGTTTTCAAATGAAAAAAAGTTTTATTTTTACTTTGTATGCCGCAGAGGTCATCAACAAAATCTGTTCAAATGACATTTTTCTAAGCAGATGGTGCAGGTTGGGGGGCGGCCTTTGATTGGAGAAGTTTTTGATCAATATGGCCGATCTGTTTTCTTAACTTTCTGGTTTTGTAGTAACTGACAAATGTCATCTGGCATGCTGTTTTATTTCCTTTTTCACTGAGATCTTCTTGTTGTGACAAACGTGACTCACTGCACATGAATGTTGAAGATGGGTTAAAATGTTGAAAATTATGAGAAATGCTAAATGGAATAATGCAGGATAAAAATTTAATATGAGATTTCAGAATTTGACAACATAATTGCACGAAAAAAAGAACAAACAAAATAAAGCAGGCTCTCGTTCAAAGTCTTGATTTGTTTTACTTTCATGTGAGGGTAGGCATTTGAGGCACAAACATAAATCATTTTTGTCATCAGTTAAAACATCTGTTGTGAACTTCTGCTCCAAAACAACTTCACAAAACAGTGCAACAATGGCTGATGCCCCTGGTGTTTACTGCTCAACTCACTGATTTTATTTTGTAGCTTCTGGCTTCTCATTAGTTTAGCCTAGAAGCTACAGGTGCAGCGTTTCCTTTTTTACTTACAGCGACTAAACAATTCAGGGTTAAACTCTCACTCAGGGCCAAGGAAGCTGAGGCAGTGGTGCATGTAAAGCCAGACGCATGGTTCGTCATGGTTCTGCTTCTGCTTCAACCACACAGCCTGTGTGATGTGAATTTTGTTGTTCCTAGAGTCCACCAGGTCCCTCAACAGGCGAGAGCATTCAGCCCAGATTTTTTGTCACCGCACTGACTGTACACGCCTCTTCCATTTGAAAAGGTGGCACCAAACGCAACAGACAGCGAAGTCAAAACATGGCAGACAAAGAAAAACAGAGAAAACACTGTGTCAGGACATTTGTTCCTATCGTTCAGGGGCCACAAGGACATAACTGACAATACTGCACATATTTACCACCTATGAGCCATAATCAAAACTGCAGACCTCTGATTAGAACGCCTTGGAACCGCTTACACAAAAATATTAGAAATATTAGCATGCACATGCCAGTAAATCCAAAATTGATTTGTGTGTTGTATCGCACAGATTCAGGCCTGATCATGTGCTGTAAGCAAGCATTCTGACTGGCTAAGGCACTGTCATCATAAACCCTTTCAGAAGTGGGCAACAACTTACTTTGATGTTGACAATTACCAGTTTGAAGTAGCTTTTAATTGGCTTCTTTTGAGCGTCTTTTAAACATTTAGTTCACAATTTATAAGAGTTGTTCTGTCATATCATTGTATTGTTACAGAAAAAAGATTATAAGTTAGTTAGATGTATTTTTGATGCTTGTACGTCAACTAAAGTGTAGTGTGTTCATTTAGTATAGTGGTTGATCATAATGCCAAACACAAGATGGAAGGAAAACAGACAATTCTTAAAGTAAAGTAGCCATGTCCATTAAATGTTTGCAATATTTGCTAGAAAACTTAATTAATTTTTTAGCTGCATAACTTTTAAAGTAGTATTTTTAGCTCTAAGTGGAGCAGTTAAAAGTATTAAAAAAGCACTACCATAAGCTCAAAACTGCACCCCCAGCAGATATATATATTGCTGGTGTTAGACTGCATGCTGGGCAGTGAAGAGTTCTAATAATTGTGTTGAAATGCAGCTGTGAGATGTCTTTTCTTTTTATAATACTGACTCCAGTTACATTAGAACACTCTGGGGAAGTTTTTTTTCTGCCAGCATCAAGTTAAACCACATAGCAAGTCATAGCTAACTAAACATTCTAATGTTATATTAATCCAAAACAACTGGCAAGTGATGAATCATTGAAGACAAGATTTCAGTAGGGCAGCATGAATTATAAACTCACGTTTGTCATCGAGAGTGGTTATGTTTTTATAGCAGAAAAATAAAAGGCTTTGCAAAAGAGGAAAGTGCAGCACTTATAAGCTCCTTAATAATCCAAATTCTTCGGAAAGACGAAGGGCACGAGTGATAATGTGCGAGTGTCATGGCATCAACATGCAGCATCATTTCAGTACTGACGCTGATTATTTTTTTGCAGTCATAATGAGAAAAGACAAGGCTGATATACTAAGTGAAGGCTTTACTGCTACCTCTGCCCCGTTGAGCTTTAACCTGAAAATGCAAATGGGCTCCAAGAAAACCAAGTGATTTCATGGTTCACTAACCCCTGCTACATAAGCATATGGTCTGCAGTTGCAGTAAAGTGTATTAAAGTAAAGGATACATTACATTAATCTTTAGCTGTTCATCTTGTTATCATTCAATGAAAATTATTGCACATGTATGTCTATGCAGCAGCACTTCAAGTTGCTGCAAAGTCTTTGGGATCTTTTAATAATCCCCCCACCGACACACACACACACACACACAGCTACAGCATACTATGTCATCACTATTTACAGTACGTTGAGAAGACATGGTCCTCTTTTCACAAATTCAAGCACGAAGATTACAAGAGCTTAGTAAGATAAGTATTAGCATATCCTGTTCCATACAAGCCTCTAAGCAGGGTTATGTGAAAGTAATGCAACAGCCTTCAGCTGCTAGAAACTTGGAAGTATTAATTGAAAACTGAAAAAGAATCATTAAATAAATTGGCACATTTGTGGCATAATCCTTTCACCGAAATCAATGATTGTGAGGCAAAATAATTGTGGACTAAGAGAAGAAGAAAAAACTCTTTATTATTCCTTACGTCACTAAAATGGGAGGGCTAAAGAATTTTACGGAGCCCGAAGCAGCAGCACCAATTTGCTAAATGAATGTGACAACTTGTCTGTAAACAAGAGCTGGGACTAAATATGAATCATACCAGCTCGCAAGATATTTTTCCATATTTACCTTCAGCAAATATTGTCAGAGTTGTGCCCGAGGACTGTCAGTTCTGTCACTTTGACAGGCTGTGGAGGTGGTGGTGGAGCAGTCATCAACAAAACAGGTAAAAAAAAAAAATTAATAAATAACAACAAGTGCCCTCTATTTCCTCTCCCCTTTGAAAACATCCCGATTCCCTCCATGTTGGTTGACTCTTGGACTTCTGCAATTTGTGTTCTGTTCTTGAATTTATTGCCAGCAGTAACAGGATTTATCGGTGGAGGAAACGAGTCCGAATGAAGAGGACAAACAGAAGTAGAAAGACGAGATAAAATCAGCTCCAATATTTCAATGCAGAAATACAAGAAGCTTATCTGATTTTCTTCAGCTTGTGCCGTAAGACCAAAATGCTGGCATTTCATTTGTATTAGTGGCTTTCAAATAAAACTAATTTAACAAACCGAGCAGCACAAGCATACTGAGCGGAGTGGGTACAGAGGTTGAGTGATGCGTCTTTACTACAACATCTGTTTGTTCACAGTAGGGCTGCAACAGCTAATCAATGTTATTAACAATGAGCAACAAATTTCCTCATTGATTATTTGGATCTGTGTTATGATTTGTGGCAAGATGTGTGGAAATGTCGCCTACAGCTGGGACAGTAAGCCAGCTCATGCTTTGTTATCTAACAAATTACTGGACTTTATGTCTCTGAGGTAAACACTTGGCAGAAGAGACCAACATTACAGAAAAAAAAAATGCAAATCAAAAGTTTTTCTGACACTTTTCTTTTTATGTTATGATAGATTATAAAAGCCAGACTCCCGAGAAAGGGACTTTGAAGTTAACGTTTGGTAAATTTACATACTCCATTAAACTGATAAATCACTAAGAGAGCAGGCAGAATAAATTTCTTTTTATTTTGTTTTTGAAATAAAGGTAATCATAGATTAAAAACCGAATTGGGAATATAATTCAATGGCATGTTAAATTTGAACTTCAGCTGTGGAAAGAAGTTAGAAAGCACTTCATCACTTTGCCGTCTTATCTTTTAACGTGATTAATATTCAAGTTGGAGTCTTTTGTCAAGAAAACGGAATTTTTCAGGAAACTAAATCCTCCCTGACTCGCACTGTTCCTTTCAAATACATGAGCAGATACTCTTGAGCTGTTCAATAAATAATACGAAACTTAAGATAAAAAAAGTCTCACTGAAAGTGTTGGAAGTTTAAAATATCTCTCGAGGTCTTTAGAACAAATACTAAACCTCAAAGCCACCAGCCACAAAACATGAACTATTAATTATAACTGATGCTGTGTAGCTGAAAGTGAAATAATGATAACACCTTGATAATCCCTCCATGATGTTCATCCACCCAGTCAAAGGAAGCCAACACTCCAAAACATTTAAACAGGAAGCTAAAACTTGCATGAGCTTTACTGTAATCATAAATTCTGTGTCAGCTGATGCTTCAGCAGCATGTTTTATAACCAAAACTGGCATTTCAAATTAAACTGTCAGGTGTTTTCTTGTTTTTACTACAGAAAATCAAAACCCAACTTTGTCAGCTCTGACCTCTTATGTCTTTTTTTTTATCATGCACAAATCAAACACTTTGCATAATTAAAAAAAATACTTTGTCTTCAATGTTAAATGAAACAATAACAGCTGAATATTCAGTATGTTTCAACCCTAAAATCCAAGATCTTACTTAAAGAGACTTTGACAACAAATACATTTATTGTGAAGATCCATCTTGCCCTTCAAAACACTGCACATTACTGCTGGTGCCACATTGCCTGTTTTGTTTTTTATTCGGTGCACTTGGGCACATTTATCTCTGTATGTATTATTGATATAGTTGGGAGAGATAGTGTTACGGCGAGGTCCTCTGGATCCATCAAACTCAGATGGATAGCTGTTTTTTTTAAGACTTTCAGTGACTCCTCTTGGTGCATTTGACAGTTGTAAACATATGTATACTGCTGCTGCGGCTGAGCCAGCCATCTATAATGGATATGGAGTAGTGCAGGGTGGAACAAGTCACCTCAAGTGAGATGTTGGGACTTTATAAAATGTTAAAATGGACCTCTCAGAATATGCTCTGCATTTCCATGAATAATATCCAAAGCCTCAAGTGAGAAAACAGCAATTGGTGTCTGCTTGGCTTTTGGAGAGTTTAGAGAGCAACAAGAAAACATGTTTGTCACCTTTAAAATCTGTTCCAAACGGCTGCATTTGTCAACCTGAACCACAACATTCTCCAGATTTCAAGAAGCATTTTGTCTCATTAATTACAGCACAGCAGACTGTTTGTAGTTTTTAGTTTTTTAACAATTCATGTACAGAAAATGACAATTATCCTAATTTCTGCACTCTACAACAACAACCTAAAATGTTTCAGTGTTTTTTTTTTTCCCGTGCTTCCCTAGTTGCTTTTTGTGCTCATAGTTTCATTGAACACTTTTTGATCGCAGTGGATGGCGCACAGTAGGTCATCTTGCATAAAAGCTGTTAAAAAAAATGTGTTAATGTCACAGTTACTGCTTTTCAAACGAGTGAGAGCACAACCTGCTGACTGATAATTCCCTGCTGTTGGAGGTAGTGTATCCTCTCAGCTGTACTGTTTGGTGTTTCTCGCTTGTTAATTTGGCCTTTTTATCAGCCCATAAACAGCCATTAATCAGTATTCAAGCTGGCTGCAATATGGCTCTGAGTGTGATTGAATATTTTAGAGGAAATCTTCCATCAATGTTCAATATCCTTTGGAACAGGATTAATCTCCTAAATAAAAATGAGAAAAAAGTGAAATGCCTATAACCTCAAACTCTTCTATTTATCAGGTCTGATCTCCACTTTATTTAAATGTCCACCATCAGGATCACTCTGCATGGTAAAGGGAACACATCTAAGTTCAGAAACAATGGCTCCACATTGGTGGAGTCTGTTAGCACTGTTGTCTCACAGCTAGAAGGTCCTGGGTTCAAACATCAAACATAGAAGAAATCTAGGCATCCAATGGGAAGCTGGAAGTTGAAGCCAGAATCAGACCATCTTCCCTGCAGACTGATTCCGGTACAAGTTTTAAGTCCTGCCCCATCCCTCCCTCCATAATCAAACAGGACATTGCTCATTAAAAAGTCATAAAGAATGCTTATAAAGAAATTCTTATATAATAAGTAAAATCTGCACAATATTTTTTTAAATATAAACATTTTAAGCAAAATTTATATTTTATTCTTAGCAATTACTCTTTTTTTCTCTTTTCTTTTGTGTAAATTTTCTAGGAAATTGTACGCTTGTCCAATTGAAAGATCGGGTGACACCATAACTGCATGAGAGGCTTAAAGCCCCACGTCTCTAGTGCGCAGACTTCCGTTCCCAAAATGCAACATGGCAACGCCCGTAAAATGGGATCTTGTGGCTTCAATTCTCAACAATGGAAGAAGGCGGGGCACAAGGTCTAGTATACAATACGGTTGATGGGTTTAAAACTCAGCTGGGACCTTTCCATGTGGAGTTTGCATGGTCTCTCTGTGCATGGATACTTTGCTTTCTTCCTGCAGCCACAAAAACATGTGCATTACGTTGATTAGTCACTTTAGACTGATCGAGGTGTGATCTCTGTTTGGACCTGCAATGGACATTACATTCTAAAATATTATTTTACATAATTTTCTCTGTATACACCTTACTGTTTTCTACTCCTGTAGATTAACAGCTGTATTTAAAATAAATAAATAATGTGTCTAATCCCCAAATCTTATACTTTTTGATACCAATCACTGACTGGGACTCTTCAAAACAGTATGTTATTGTGCGATCTTTGTCCACTAGAACAAGGTCAAAGAGTAATGCCTCGGAGTGATGATGAGTAAAATATGTGCAAGGTGCAGCGAACCATCTCGCATGTGTCACCTGCTGTTATGCTAGTCACGATTAATTGAAGTTAACACGTCTGGTTCTTGAAGCTGAAACACTGAAGTTTTCTGTGTGTATCGGATAAAAGGTCACCTCGCTCTAATTTATTTGCCAAAAGGAGAGCACGCAGAGGGGAATGAGCAGAGGCAATGAATTTAATCAGAGTGCCACCCTGATGCTGACACCTGGTTCTGCTTGCTGAGCAGCCGGCTACACAATGACACGTGCGTCTGAATATGGGCAGCAGTGCATAACTAATGATCAATGACGCTGACAAGGAAACTCAAGTTGTAATGAAGGGACATGTTTGCTGCTAAACATTTTGTTGATTGAGTTAATTCCAACACACTTTTTAAAAAAGTACAACAAAGCTTTTTAAACTGCATGCAACGGTTACAAAAAGGGGGCTTCTGCTTTGAATTCAAGACGGTGAGCATTGCAGTCAGACTGAATCAAAGTTGAGAAAGTGATCAGAGGTGTTATTGATCTATTTATCTGGGCAAACATTTCTTTTGTAAAGGAAGTAGACTTTGCCTTAATTCTTTGTCTGTAACTTCCTAATGACTGCACACTCTCAGTTGTTAACTCAACAGTCATTCTTTAAGGACTATTCCCTAACCCCGTTTGTCATTTGATCATATTTACACCTAGAGGCTTTAACTGTCAAGCTTAGACGAGAATATGACAAACAAAGTGACATACTAGAGAGCAAGGGACATATGGTGTGCTTTACTGGTGATGAAGTCCTGTCTTTCTGTCTTACAGAGTTGATTTTTGTTTTGATAAAAAAATATAAATAAATCAATTAATTCAAATTGATAGAATTTTGAATTTATTCTTATACACAAAGAAAAACACATTTCTTCTCTGCATTTGTAACACATCTTTCCAGTAAGTGGAAATAAAAGGTCCAAATTGGTTCATTCTAGTTCTAGCCTTTCAGCAAATATTTAATTACATTATAACATTATCCTAAAAAGCCCTTTTGAATATCCCATCTGCATCTAAGGTGCAACACATGTCTTAAAAACACGTGTTGCACCTTAGATGCAGATTTTTCAAAATAAACAAAGCCAAATGTGAAACTGGCAGCCCTTTGAGGAGCTTGAAACAGTCTCAGGAGAAATTAGAATAAGGTTGACTTTGATCTTGTCCTTCTTTTGGAAGAAAGTTTTTAGTCATAGAATGCAGCTTATTCAATGAATCAAAACCTAGAGGTTTGCTTGCATACTGGATAGCAGAAATATGCACCAACATGCAGACATGGCTGGATATACTGCCTCAACACAGATGCATAAATGACAGCTGTAACTGCTCTCTGGTAAGGAAATCAGCTGCTTTTTCTGGTTAGAATAATATTTCATTGGTTTATCTTTACACAAACAACTGTTCTTCTGGTGAAATTCAAGACTGTAGCCTGTTAGTGTGTCCAGAATACCAATGTTTCAGTGAAACAGTCAACCACACTGCTGGCCACGTCTCACAAACCCAAATCACCAAACCCACCACTTTTCACGCTGGGACTAACTTATCAGAGCTGGCCAAGTCAAGAGAAGGTAGTGATCAATTTATTATTTGTCATCATTATTTGTGCAAATCTTGTTTCAGTCAACTTAATGTGGGTCTCTTCTGATGTTTTGCTGCTAACTGACTAAGTTCACATGTATTTCTTTGTGTGTGTGTGTGTGTGTGTAAAAATCCGATGAAAACTTTACGCCTGTATATACTTTATGTCACCCCTGTTTGAAATTTATTTTCTCTGTATATGAGGCGGTTTGAAGAAATAAAACTGTAACAGAAGGGCAGTTTAATGCAGTAGTATACTGTATGTTGGGTTATGTTTAGACAACACTAAAATGGGTAAAGTTTAGAAACGATTTTGTTGTGGGTGGAAACTGTAGTTCGCTGAAGAGCATTGTTAAAGGCAATTACTTTAAAAATAGGAGACAATTGACTTCATATTTACAATAAATAAAGATATGTTTAATGGTTGTGAAATAGCTGTATTCATGTCGAAAATAGATGGACACATGGTTGAAAATAAACTGCTGTCTCCTGACTTATAGTCCAGCGTTTTGTTGATACATCAATCCACCCACTTCCATCTCCCTACGCAGACTTTCCCCACTTTATAACAATGTCACCTTACTCGCCCTCCTTTGCTACCCTTATAATTACTATAGCCTTTACGGAGATTTGTTGCCTGGAAGCAAACATGTGTCTTCTTGAGTCACTTGTCAAAATAACCGATTGTGCCTTTCTTCTAAAAAGAACAGTCTGGCTGGATTGCTTTTGAACCCTGTGAATGATAGAAGCCTGAAATGATAATCCATATCATAATAGCAGACTCTATCACTTCAGTAATGAAAAAAATGACACAAACATCATTTTTGCATTTAAACACAAGGAAAGGTTCATCTTAAAAAGCATCATCGATAGCATTATGCAAATCGTAAAGATATGTTTCATGTCACAATTTGTCGAGTCAGCCTTACATTTTCCATGAGTCTGCTGTCATGTGCCATTTTCCAGTGACATGAACATCCATCTGGAAGAATTGAGTGAGCCCTCAAACAGTATTGGCAGCTAGTCGTGCAGATGTGAGCGTTAAATCCTGAAATAATGCCTCACAGAGAAAGCATCAACCATCTTCTTTTTTCTTGGCAGTCACTACAGGCAACCTCACATCAGCATGATTGAAGGAGCAGCAGTGAAGAAAAATGACATGCTGTGCTGTCTAGAGGGAGATGCCCTTCATGGATTACAGTACCGCAAATGGTGTTATTATCTATGACCACTGCATTCTGTTATTCCTCTCTCACCTCCTTCCTTGTTTTGCTTGCACTCCCGATGAAGAGGGAACCATATTTCACCACATTATTTACATATAGCTGCAATAATCCTCTATGTTCCTTCCCCTTCACATTCATTTTGATATTCCACAGTATTTACGATAAGGGGCTTTGCGGTACCCAGCACAGGCAGAGGGTAATGAATAAATTAAGAATTAGAATGATGGTGGAGTCCTACTCAGAGGTCACATGCATCTTGCTGTCATTTTCAACCAGTCATATTGCTCAGGACTACGGCAGAAGAAAGCATCCAGTCAGATGCAAGTGAGCGGCTGTAAATGGGCGGCCATTGGGGAGAACCTGAATAATTCATAGCTCCCTTTGTTGTGCAACACAACAAACAAAGGGAACATAATGTCAGTAACGGATTCTTGTTATGCTTCATCTCACCATGTCATTTTTGCGTTTCTGATTTTCGTTGGAATCAGATTTCTTTTATTTGTTCCATTGAACGTCTGACACGCACTCTTGTAATTGATGCAGCTGTCTGTGGTTCAGGTTAGAGTTGAAGGGCTTTTGATTGAAGAACAAGTACAGTAAGCTGCAGTTTATAAGCTTTTAGGGCTTTCTTACTCTGATCGCTCATGTTCCTTCAGTTTGGGATGTCCCACTATATCTGCCTCCAGAGATGCCACGTCTCACTGACAATTTCCAAAGGAAATTCACAGCATGAGCCGATAAATATGGCATTCTGAAAGGCATCACACTAAGAGACACTTTACGTCTTCTTACCCCGACTCCACAAGCACTGCTGAACATTTTTATTATTTCTTCTGTAGTAGCAAAACAAGGCAAAAAATATGCCATTTTTATTATTATGTGCATGTCTGAAAATGTTGACAACAATTAAAGCAGTCTATTTGCCTGGCAAATGCCCCACCCTCCATTGTGCAACCCTCTATATTTCTGTGATTTTGAACTTGACACAGTCAGTAGATACATGCTCAAATCACTGATATATTCTCATATGATAGAGGGCTGAAAGTAACTGAGAAATCAACACGATGAGAACAAGTTGCAATCTAAAAACACTTTTACCAGATTATATTGTCAGTTGTCATATACAAAAGCATATTTTGTTTCTCATGTCAAATCCTAGCTTTCTCTGTACGCTCTGAAACCTATTTTCTAATATTTACAAATGTTCTTTTGTATGCAGTTTGACATCTTTTTTGGTCAATGCACTGTACAACAATAACCTGCTGTATTACAGGTAACAATTACTTTTTTGTCCATGTCACTTGCAATCACATCATCTTGTTGGTACTAAATGAGTAAGTGTTTTGATCATTAAACACAAAGTGAAGCAAAAAATTTATATTTTTGTACCAGGCATGCTTTGTTTTTGACACTTTCCTCCAGACATACAGTGCATTTCACTGCAAACACAAAATATTTGACATTTCTGTCACTGTATGCAATTATCCATCCCCTCCACAGTAAACTACTTTTACCAGCAAATTGTGTAGTTCTTTGTTATTGGTTTGTCTTTAAATTGCACGTTTAAAGATTTTATCTGCTTTTATATAGTGGATCTAAACATTTACTGGGTTTTATAAAGCATTTTATAGACATTTTACCAATCTCCCTCAGACATGTATAACATTCATGGCTTAGGATGTCTGTCATGAACAACTTCAGGTTATGTGTTTTGCCCCAAGACACTTGTGTAGTGGCAGGGGATCAAACTGCCAACTGCAATAAAGACAATAATTTCCCAGAAGAGCTAAAAGATCCCATACTTCTGCACGCATGGCAAAGATCAGCAGAAATAATTTGAGGCCACCCAGCGATGGGACTCCAGCTGCCTGAGATGATTTCTCAGATCACATTCAGAGAGGAAAAAAATATGAGGTTGTTCTTGAAAAGCAACAAGTTAGAAATGTCTTGTTATCTTGTTAAAATGTGGGCAATTTAAATGTAACAATAACCTCAAAGTAATACGACGGCATTAAATCTGTTTATCGTTTGATTTATTCCAAAAATCTGTTTTATTCTGGGAGATAATGGGTTCTGAAAACCACCTAAAACAAGGGAAATTAAAATTCAAGACCTACCACTGGATTAATATATATATTATTATATGTGTGTGTTTTTGTATAATTACCATTGCAAACAAAATGTTTTGATTTTAAAGCATGATTACCATAAATAATTATAAGTATTTACAATGAACTATGAGTGGAGTAATATAAATTACACATTTATAAAATAAAGCATATTTACACAATTTCAAAAGTCACAGAAATATGAACAATTAATGCCAAATGAAAGAGTTCCAGACTGGACTAGAGATCCCTCAGTGGGGTAAGCTGTTAAAGACATTTTTCACGCATTGTTTGTTCCTTATCTCCTTTAAAAAAATTGTTTTTGCGAAGCCGATGTGTATCCCATTTAGTAATTGACACAGACCACACAGAGGTGGCACATAGGTGTTTGCTTACACAACACAACAGACCGGCATGATGGAATGAGGCTGTGCTGCACATACACACCGATCACACTCAGTGACTACCTTTGTTGGCCCTTTATGCATTTTATATCAGTAGTGGATCACCTTTAACCCCTCATTTTGCCTCTGTATTTTCTCACACTGACGTGCAACAAAGCTGTATCAGACTCGGCTTGACAGGTGATGTGCAAAAAGGGCTTAGAAAAGGGATTTCTATTTGGTGGATACATGCAAGTGTTCAATTTACCATTTACCGTATATAGCCATTCCCTGCACAGTGGTTACAGTGTCACATTAAAAAATTTGGCAGCAAATAGATGTGAAAATGTCTGCCAAAATGTGAGGAGAAGGCGTCACAAGGGACTTATTTTACCATATTGACACAAACAGATTCACAAAGGGAGAACAATACCAAGCCACTGCAGGTTTGCTATCAAGAATGCTCAGAAATAAACTAAATTATGTCAATGTTTCTTCTTTAGATGCCATTAAGGTGAACAGATTTTTCTTCATGTACAGACACACAGTTTCAAACAACAGTAATTGTTTTTCTGTGCTTCTTGTGAGTCTGGTTATACAAGGGACTACACATTTCCAGGTCTATAATTTTATTCCTGGATTCTATTGGTTTATCTGTTCATGTCCTTTCTATTTAACTTGTGTTGAGCCCTTGATGCAGTCTATCAGCCCGTGTTTAAGGTCTTGTCTCTTTAGAGCCTTTATCCTTGTTTAGAGCCATCATCCCCTCTTTGTTTTAAAGGACCAACTTGAAGAAGTTATATATAAAAAGGTTTCAAAAATAAACAGCATCAGTTGATTTGTTTTTAACACAATTTCTTCTTCTTTGAGAGCTGATAAAAGAGACATCAACAATGCAAGTACAACTTTAGGGACAAAGCATCACCTTGAAGTTGTAGCTTGTTTAAACCAGCACACAATAAAACTTGTAGTAGAAGCACTCTGAACAGTATCTGCATCATGCTGGTATAGTTTTTCAGATATCCAGAACAGGGTATATCCAAAAACAACAAAAAAACTGAACTTCTATTCTGTAGTTAAAGATGTTTCGCTTTCCATGTGGACAGCTTTCTCAATTCAAAATAAAGTTTTCTGAGTTTTTAAAATTTTGCTTAGCGCTCATCAGATTAAACTTGAATACCTGAGGAACAGTAGTTGTCATCTTTGCTCCTTTGATTGATCATTGTTAGGTAAAAAATAAAAATCTAAAAAGCATTGTGAATTGAGAATAAACATCTTTTAAATAAATATCATTATGTTAATTTTTTTTTATTTTGAGGCTGTTAGCTGCTATATCGCCTTGTTACTTTAAAGAACAACTTTATAGAACCTGTGGATATAATTACAAGTTTTAGTACACAATATGATCACTGCTACCACTGCATATAACTACTACCTTATTTCTAGAGATGTAATTGAACTTATGTAGGGAGATTGTTCCATTAAAGGAACAAAACAATTAGCAACAAATTGGCATCCAAAGTTTTAATAAGACAGGTTTACAAGAGAGCAATGGGGGATGATATAAGGAGGGTTGAGTGAGCCTGTTAATGCAAAGTAGGACAGTTTTCTATTGGAGATTACATTTCTGTGTACCTTTATAGCATGTTTTGCCAGCCAAGAAGCTCTGTATAATACCTTTAGACTAACTGATCATTATAGCTACTAAATCCTCTTTCAAATAAAATTTCAAGTTATTTGTACACACAGCTAGAGCGAAGATAAACCAACAATAAATAAGCCATACTGAAGAGAAAGTTACTCATGCCGTTTTGTTAAATTAAGTTTTTCCCTAACCATTTTCTAAATAAATAAAATAAAATGAATCATTGCATTATGCTTGTAGCTAAATTCATTGGAAGATGACAAAAGTTCAAACAGCTTTCAGATAAGCCCAGTTCCACTTTTCAGCATAATTACCAGACACGTCATATCGAGCAAAACTTTTAGAAAGTGAAGTATAGGTTGTTTGCAGATTTCATATCAACTTTTGAAATTTCTGTGGTGAAATACTTTTGCAAGTGTTACTCAGCACTGGGATGCTGTGTTTACCGGCATAAAAAAGTGGATGAGATGACGTGCAGATGCCTGGTTAATCAAGAGGAGGATGTAAATCTCAAGAAGGATGCATGCCTAGTCTCTCAGTGTTATGTGGATATACAGGGACATATAGTTCAATATGTGGTCCAATTAAATTTTCCTTCATAATAATGTACTTTAGTGGCACAATAGTCCATACATGTTTGAATAATCTCACTATGTCCACAATCACTGAGAGGAGATTTAGTTCTCTGTCCCTCCTTTAACTCTGTTATCTGAAACTTATCTCTTCTTTCCCATAACTTCCATTTTTCTTTGCTTCCCTGCATGTCATTTCTGAGTTCTGTGAGGACACCCTTTGTTTCTGTTCTGCACCATGGAACAACAGCAACATTGAATAAAAGCGGTAATAACTTGACAAACAACAGCAGAAACCTCGCCAGCAGCATGTTGAGGTGCTACAGTTTAGGAAAAAAATTCACCAACTAAAATCGAAAACAAATTTAACAGAAGGTATTTCATTTTTTATGAGTTTTTTTTTTACCGCATCAAACAGTAAAAGTGAAGTGAATAGTAAAAGGGATTCCAGTTTGTCATGACTCCCTTTCTGACAGTAAATTACTGTACGATGAATCCAAATTTCTAAATGTCGAGTACACTATCAATAATTAGTGCTGCTTAGTCACTAAATGTTTCAGTATATATGTTTTTATCCCTGCTTTTTAACTTGAATAGGCTTAAATGAGAAGTTGAAGAATCTTTTACTTTCCCTTTTACTCATATATGTTACAGTAAACCATTATCTGTGAGATACAGCATGTTCTTGCAAGCAAATGTGTTGAGAGTCAGGTTTCTAAATTTAGACACACCTCTCACAGAGGTGGGCTAACTACAACTGAGCTAACAGGCTGCAGATGCAGGAGGATCTGTGGGGTGGGATCTCAAGTTACTGAACTCAGTAGGATTTTTCATGTCAGATATTGACTTGACATTATGGCAGCCATAGTATGACTGCAAGAGGTTGCAGAATCTCTGACAAGACGCACTTGTCTCTGAAACGCTAATAAGTGTGGATAGCCTATATGTATTGTACACCACTCTACAGCAAATAACAAAAACATACAAATTTGATACATATACAGTTCTTTAAAGGAAACAGCTCTTTTCACATTGCATTAAAGTGAAAAAAAAAGATATTTCACTGTTAAACTAAAAGCCTAGCATTTCTCGAAGGAATGAATATCGTCCACTGCTTCTGAAGGCAGAGTTTTAAATTAAGATCATCTTCTGATGAGAAGGGATTACATTAAAGCCATTTTGGTCAAATGCAAGACTTACTGCTAAAGTTTTATGCAAAGACCTTGCACAATGTGTTTTGCTTAGAGGGTATGTTGGGGATAATGCTCAGCTACAACCATACCACATTTTAGATCAGTATCTGTAAAACTAACTGAGTTATAGCCATTTTTATGTTTCGCAATGAGAGCTGGCCATGGCAGCCATCTTGCATTGGGTTGACTGCAAAGGTTAATCAGTTGTAGATGGGCATGGGATAATTATTTTCTTAAAGTTTCATTAAAATCTTTAAAGTGGTTCATGGGATACTTTGCCAACACAAGATACAAAAGAACTCACAGAAACGGGCGAAAACATTTTCACTCTTTTGCCTTCGACGGCATCCAATAACAAACATCCAAGAGGACTGCACCGTGCTTTTTGCTTGTCTTTGGGATCAAATCGGAAATTTGGTGCCGTGTGAAACAGTAAGCCTTGCTGAACTGTATATGTGGGCAAGTGAATTAGAGGAATGTTTACTCACCTCTTCATCATAAGCAGTTGCTCATCAAAGAGATTGGTTTTCTGCCCCCTTTGTACCTTTTTCACTGGACTGCAAACTCTGATAAAGTGCCTGAGTCCATGCTCTCTAATGATGATGTATGAGAGTTATCCTGAGGATGTTGTCAGATCAGGAGATGTGCAGGGGGGAGGGGTGACGGATGAAAGGTAGATTAAAAAAAGCAAAAGGTTTTTTTCTGTAATTTCAAAACATTATGTTGTGATAGAGGATTGTTCTAAAAATGTCAAGAAAAAAAAAGAGTGAAGGAACCTCGAGCCACTGAGTTAAATTGACCTTATCACTGACTGTTAACCTCCATTTACCAATGTGTTTATCTGTAATTGAGTGAGTCACGACTCCAGCTATTGCCAGAATAAGGGATCAGAGATGTTAAAAAGCAGGCATTAGCTGTAAAACAACTAATAATTAAAGGCCTAGCATTCTTTGAAAGAAATGCATTTCCTGTTGCCTATTGTGCCAGAGCTTTAGAGTAAGATCATCTTACATTGGGAAATGATAAAGTTGTTGCCATTTTGGTCAAACCTAGTAAATAATGTTATGCACAGTCTCTTATAATAGAGTGAGATGTCATGCTCAGCGCATATGTTGTGAATGACTCTCAGCTACGACAACATCAAACTTTATCTCAATGTAAAAGTAACTGAGTTATAGCCACTTGTGGTTGGCTTTCACTCAATCGATTAGCTGTGGCAGTCAGCTAGAATTGGATTGAATGCAAAAGTTAATCAATTGTAAATGTATACATCCAGTGATTACTTTCTGAAAGTTTAATTAAAATCTGATCCCTGGTCCATGAGATATTTTGGTATCAGACAGAAACACAAACAGCCATGGGCAAAAACACAATCATCCACCTTCACCTTTTGGCGGCGGGCAATAACGAATCTGCAAACAGCATGTTTTGATTTAAGCAGTATTTTTTAAATAACGCTTGACTGTAAGTAATAGAAAATAAGATGGTTTGCTGCTCAATTCATTTACAAAAAAACAAAAAAAGATTTTTACAGCACTTTTAGATAACACTGTTAGCTGTGGTGAAAAAACAATATCTACTTAAACACATGAACTCTGATATATACTGTATGTATTTTCCATTAGCTTTGAAAGCTGCTTTTTAACCTGCACTGTTTTAACGCAATGCATTTCTCTAACTGAATTAACATAAAACGTTGATGCATTCCATGTCTATTTGGTTAAAAAACAAAACAAGAAAAAACAAACAGAGTAAAGCAGCAGATGCAAAAAAGAAGACATTAAAACAGACATTTAAAAACATAAAATAAAAAAGTCACTTGTCAACATCTGAACATACTGAATACCTTAAATCAATATCTCAGAAATTTGCTTTAGACTGTTAGTTTAAGTTAGTTTTGCCTTCTGCTTCTATATAATCCTAAAGAAAAACACATGAGAAACTGTAGGAGGTGAACAAAATTAAACTCATCTATTAAATGCAAACATTATACTTTTTACTTTTAAAAATATATACCTAAACTTTAAGTCTAGACCTGAACTTTTGCACTACTGCTCGTGATCAATCATTTATACAACACCTTGCTTGGGGCTGGTTAATTATACTATGTTTTAAGGTAATTATTTTATTCTTTTTAGGAAACGCTGGGTATTTTTTAATAACCTGGGGTATTGCTTCTGAATCCTTTGACAAACATAAGGGAAAGAAAACTGTTAACTCAGCAATTTACAAGCATCCCAAAGCAGCCGCACTAATTAAATTGCACAATATTTATTTATTTTCTTGTTTATGTTGCTGCAACCTTAAGATTTATATTCAAATTTGGGTTAAGTGTGTTCAAAATCATTTTCATAAAAGTTGTCTTGAAGCAGTTGGGTTTACCATTAGTTATTAGGGTCACACAAGCACTTTTAGAGTTGCAAAACAATGTGATAGTACTCAGACAAAAGATGTTGTTCAGAAGAGTCTGTAAACAGTCTATGAACTATGATTTGTTCCTTTGCTATAACTGCTGCTCACACAAACACTCCAAATGAGGAGGTGCAGGATAGGTTTTTCTAGAGTGCACAGGGGATGGGTCATCTCCTGTGCGCTCTGGGTCATCATGCAAAGAGCATTGTAATTGATTCGCACACTCACCAGCCACTTTATTAGGTGAACTTGCAACCACTGCTTGTTAACACAAATCGCTAATCAGCCAATCACATGGCAGCAACTCACTGCATTTAGGCATCTAGATGTGCTCAAACTGAGCATAAAAATGGGAAACAAAAGGGAGTTTAAGTGACTTTAAATGTGGCATGGTTGTTGGTGCCAGATGGGCTGGTCTGATTATATTTTAGAAACTGCTGATCTACTGAGATTTTCACACACAACCATCTCTTGGGTTTACAGAGACTCATCAGACAAGGCAGTGTTTTTCTAATCTCTTATTGTCCAGTTTGGGTGAACCTGTGCAAATTGTGGCCTCAGTTTTTCTGTTCTTAGCTAACAGGAGTGGCACCCAGTGTGGTTTTCTGCTGCTGAGGCCCATCTGCTTCAAGGTTTGACGCGTAGTGTGTTGAGTAGTTATTTCAGCTACTGTTGCCTTTTTATCCTCTCATTCTGGACTGTCCATTCTTCTCTGACCTCGGACATCAACAAGGCATTTTCGTCTGTAGAACTGCTGCTCAATGGATCTTTTCTCTTTTTTGGACCAATTTCTTTACACCCTAATGATGCTTATGTGTAAGAATCCCAGTAGATCAACAGTTTCAAAAATACTCAGACCGGTCCGTATGGCACCAACAACCGCG
Source organism: Kryptolebias marmoratus (assembly GCF_001649575.2). NCBI lineage: Eukaryota > Metazoa > Chordata > Actinopteri > Cyprinodontiformes > Rivulidae > Kryptolebias > Kryptolebias marmoratus. Next base: position 8,416,013 of record NC_051431.1, on the reverse strand, counting down.
CCACATTAAAGTCACTGATGCTATTCTGATGCTCAGTTTGAACTTCTGCAAGTCGTCTTCATCACGTCTAGATACCTAAATGCATTGAGGTGCTGCCTTGTGATTGGCTGATTATTGGTTTGTGTTAACAGGCGTCCACTGAGTGTGCATTTTTATAACATAGTAAAGCAGACAAAGCCAATCATTTTTCTTTTAATGATATTGCCACATGGATCTGAATGTGTCCACAATTGCAACACACAAAAGTGAGCTAAAAAAGGCTTGAAGCTTTTGGTGCTGCAAAAGATTGATTTGAATGATCACACATGGGCTTACTTGGTAAAAACTGTCTGCAAGGAACCTGAAACAATCACAAACGTTTGCAGCTGCCCATACCACCCTCCAAGGCTCCATTGAATGTATAGCAACAGCCTTATTGCCTCTTAAATTTTCTAAATTAAATTCTCTTTTACTATCCTTATCTTATCTAATATGCAATAATTTCCAGTTAGAAACTGCCAATGCACAATTCTACAACCAAAGATAGCAAAAGGTCCAAATGTTAGTATTTCTTTAATTTCAGAAATACAACAAATTGAAAAGAACATTGCATTTGACCAAATCTAATCAAATGAGAAATAGCTTCACTTAAATCACACATCAGATTTTGGTTGAGGTACGTGTGCAGGCACTATAAAATTTTAAATTTCTTTCATCAGTTTTAGAGAAACTGATGAAAGGAATTGACACCTGGATCTCACATGTAATACGATGTCAAAGGTGGCAAACTCTTTTCCTGCTTGAAATTCTCTACTTAACAAAACCGAAATCCCATTCAGTAGAAAATAAAAGATGATTTTATGAGCATTATTCAGCTTGCGTTTGATTTAACACACTGCACTAAAATCTTCTGGATGGCCTTTATGCTAAACTAATTCAACAAACCAGACAATCCACTCAACCCCATCCTCTCTAATGTCATTAAACCATAAGAAACTCTACATCTTCTTTCATATATTTTTAGTTGAATTAAATTGCTAATGCAATAGGGTTTGTCTTTAAAGGCTTTGTCATTGCTCATAATATGGATAATTAACTTTCTATTTCATTCCAGTCGCCAAATTATGGCTCATAGCAGTGCAGCTTGAAAACCAGACTCTCCACTTGTGCAGAAAAGCATCCTGCAGGATTGCCAGTTAAAAGCAAGAAAAATCAAAAATCAATGTCCACTCGGAGGGTCACATCATGTAAAGCTCGGCAGCCTGACAACGATCAGAGTCAAAATCTGCACTGCTTAGTGGCCCATGTGTTCTCGTCTCTCATTTATATCAAAATACAATGGTTTTTTTTCACATTTATGATTTTCTTTTTCAATTCTTAGACCTTGCTATTACAGTATTATCTAAATAAAGACAAAAAAGCTATCCTCTTCTTTACACATTTTATATCCAGGAAGAGATCAAATTACACTTAGATCTTTAAATATTCCCTGTACATATAAGCTAAGCCTTACTTCCTGATTTCATGTTCTTCGTGTACGTTATTCCTGGGAAGGTCTCACAAAAACATGTCTTAAGTGCATGAATTAAATAACAGGAAGCACAAAAATAGGTAAAAATGGGTAAATCCTGCTTTAACAAACACAAAAATCAGGATAGCAGAGTTTCAAAAATTGAGATAAGCACGTTCAGTAATTCTTGCATTTCAAAATGTCTTTTACACGTCGAAGCCACAAACCATTATATATTATATATTATATAATCAGTTTATCTCAATAACAATTGAGATAATAAATAAGATTTCTAAAAACATTATTATAAGTTGTGTATATCGATCACCTGAATCGAACATAGATTTTTTTACAGATAAAATTATAAACGTCTTTGAGAGGAGTTGTAATAAAAACATTGTTTTGTGTGGGGACTTTAACATTGACCTGGCAAATAAAACTGACTCAAATCACATTGTTACATTCATAAACTCAATGCACAGTTTAAATCTTTATCCAATGATATCAAGACCAACAAGAATCACATCCCACAATGCTACAGTAATTGATAATATTTTTACAAATATAACAAACAGAGAGATAATGGGTGGTATTTTGATTACTGATGTAAGTGATCACTTACCAATTTTTACAATTTATAAAGATGTTCAAAGTAGTACAAAAGACATTATAATCAAGGAAAAAATAATAGACACATCAAGAAAAGCTTTGGATAAATTAAAAGACGATTTAAAAAAACAGAACTGGAAGAACGTATATGTTGATGATGTGAACAAAGCATATGATGTGTTTATGAATATTGTAGAAGATTTGTATGGAAAAAATTGTGTAAAAAACAATTATACAAAAAACAATACTGTCAACAAACCATGGATGACAAAAGGCTTAAAAAATGCTTGTAAAAAAAAGAATTACTTATATTCATGTTTCTTGAAATTAAGAACAAAAGAATCGGAGGATAAATATAAGAAGTATAAAAACAAGTTAGTTTTTATCATAAGACAGCATAAAAAGAAATATTATAGTGATTTATTAAATAGAAGTAATGGTGATATGAGGGCAACATGGAAAGTAATGAATGGTGTTCTGAAAAATCATAAAAAACATGCAGGCATTTCACAGCACTTTGTAAAGGAAGACAATGGAATACATGATCTGAACGAAATTGTAAATGAATTTAATCATTATTTTGTGAATGTTGGTCCTAGTCTTGCAGCTAAAATACCAAAAACAGACACAAATGTGAGTCATACAATCACGGGTTGTACCAACAGTATTTTTCTTGATGGAACTGACAAAAAAGAAATAAAGAATATTGTAAAAAATCTTGCAAGCAAAAGATCAAAAGACTGGGTGAACATGGATATGAGAGTTGTAAAGGATATAATGGATTATGTTATTGAGCCATTTACATATATCTGTAATTTATCATTTCAAAATGGTGTATTTCCAGACGGCATGAAGATAGCCAAGGTAATCCCTATCTACAAAAATGGAGAAAAAAATTTGTTTACAAATTATCGGCCAATTTCTTTGTTACCACAGTTCTCAAAGATTTTGGAAAAATTATTTGTAAATAGATTAAATTTATTTATTGATAAACACAATATATTAAGTAGCAGTCAATATGGGTTTAAGTCTAGAAATTCTACATCAATGGCTATCATGGATTTGATTGAACAAATAACAGCAGCTGTTGATCAAAAACAGTATTGTGTTAGTGTTTTTGTTGATTTGAAGAAGGCCTTTGACACCATTAACCACACCATTCTTCTGGAAAAGTTAAATAGATATGGCATAAGAGGTACAGCTTTACAGTGGGTATCTAGTTATCTGGAAAACAGGAAGCAGTTTGTGCAGGTGAATGATACAAGATCTGAACTCTGCAACATTACATGTGGGGTTCCTCAGGGTTCTGTACTTGGGCCAAAGTTGTTTCTTTTATATCTAAATGATTTAGTAAATGTGTCTGGGCTTCTTAAATGTGTATTATTTGCAGATGATACTACCTTTTTCTGTTTAGGAAAAGACATAGAACAAATGATGGAGATGATACAAATAGAATTTATTAAGATACAAACTTGGTTTAAACTAAATAAATTATCATTAAATTTGAATAAAACGAATTATATGATATTTAGTAAAAGAAATAAAGCTATCGATCTTCCTTTTAAAGTTGATGATGTTGAGCTCTGTAGAGTCAATGAGGTTAAGTTCTTGGGTGTTATCATTGATGAAAAGCTGACATGGAAACCCCATGTAAATTACATAAAAACAAAAATAGCCAAATCCATAGCAGTATTGTACAAAGTAAGGGACTTATTTCATGACAAATCTTTATTTATGTTATATAATGCAATAATTGCTCCACACCTGACTTACTGTATTGAAGTCTGGGGGAAAGCATGTAAAACAATTACAAATCCGATTTACATTTTACAGAAACGAGCAATAAGATGTATTACCAGAAAACATTTCAGTCACCCATCAAATGCTTTATTTTGTCAGTTGAAATTATTGAAATTTTATGAGTTGGTTGATTACAATATTTTGAAGGTTATGTATAAAGCTCATAAAAGTTTATTACCTCTTAATATGCAAGTATACTTTGTTAAGAGAGTAAGTAATTACAATCTTAAGGGTATAGAGATGTTTGTAAAGCCTAAGATTCGAACAAATTTGAAGGACCGATGTACTTCGGTACAAGGTATAAGATTGTGGAATAATTTGGAAAGTGAATATAAAAATGCTGGCTCGATAGATATATTTAAGAGAATGATAAAAGTCAAGTTGTTGAAAACATATACAATTGTATAATGTGCAATCATAAGAATTGCTGTACAAGAAGGAGTTGATGTTTTTTTTTTTTTGTCTGTTTTTTGTTGTTATGTTTTATTATTTGAAAATTATCATTGTTTGAATTTGTTTATTTTGAAAAAAGGGGCAGATATTAATAAGAATTTTTTTTCTTCTTCTGCTACCTTTCATTTTATTTGTATTTGTATATTCTTTTTCTTTTTTTTGTATAGCATTTGTTTTGTCTTTAAATGAAATGAATAAATTTAAAAAAAAAAAAAAAAAGTTTATACAAAACATTATAAGTAGATCCACCCATATATATAAACACAGACTGAAGTGCTCCAAATTGTAAAACCGTCTTAGTTGCAATACATAATTTTGTAATAACTGAATACTATATTTAGCTTTTCACATCTAAAAACTATATGGTTTTCAAACTGCTCAAGAAAACCATATTTATGTCACCAATGTCAAATTTGTAATGTAAACACATTATGTTCCACATCTTTTAGGAGTTTTATTTATTTCTGTGTGATCAAATGGTTTATTACTAAAGATTTCAGTGTGATTCCTTACTGTTATTTTCTTGTTACTTTGCTTTAATTCTTCAGGTATTTATCAACGTAAGATTTTACATTAGACTACAGGTGAGATGGCACTATTATCAGTAAGTACAGACCTGTCAGAAGATTACCATAAAAGAAAATGAAAAACTGTTATCCTGATAACATAATAACTTTTGCCTCGGGAATCCGGTAACGTTGACACACAAATTACCACTGTAGTGGCCTTTCATGACATTGACAAAGCTGTTAGGACAACTCTGAAAAAGCCCTAAAGAAGTCAAATCTATTGGCACCGAGACAAGCGTTGCCTTTTGTCCAAATCAAGCAGGAAAGAAATTTTGCAAGTTGCAAAAAAGAGGCAAAGTATTTCAAGCAAAAGAAACCCATAGAAATGTCACAGTAAGAAGCTTAGATATTTTCTTATACAAAGGCATTTATGAACATTTGCCATAAAGAATATTCAGCTGCTCTATTTTCTGTGAGGTGATAATGTGCTCCTGCAAGACTTTTAACAAAAGGAGCACACACGAGGCTCTGGTTCATGCTGAGTTTATGTCATGTGAGAGTACAGCAGTTGGTGGAGCAGCTATTATTAATCTGCAAACAAAACATGAGGACAACTTGTTCTTCTCCAGAATAATGGTAGCACATTACAGATATTCGCCCGCTTCATGGCAGCCTCATGAATAATTACTTTAATGTACACTTTGATGGTGACGAGAGATTTTCCTCCATGGATAATTATTTACTGTATGCCGCCAATTCCCATGGTGATCCATGACCTCTAACCACACTCTCATATGAGATGCTGAACACACAAATAAGTTTATCAGGACATCTACTGTATGTGTTCTCAATCCATGTTCACAGTAGCCCAGGGTGTTTTCTGCTGTTCATCATAGGGGCTGTTTTCCATACTGAGATAAGGAATTAAATCTGCAGGAACAGAGGACGCTGGGTTTGCTGCAGGGTGGCGAGGCAGCGGCTCTGATAATGGAGCCGACTCCCATTGAGCAGGCTATGAGGCAAACAGCCGTGGCGCCAGGCCAACCATGCCTGTGTGAGAGGATAGCTCATAGAGTTGCTGCGCCGAGGCTTTCTCTTTCCCTCCGAAGCGAACACGAGGTTAAAGCTGCATGTGACAGAGGCGAGGAAAAGAATTGTGTGCGGCATTTCAGAAATCCATTTATGTTAAAATGTGGAGGGGGAAAAAGCAGGGAAACAGGAGGCTTTGCTTTTCTGCAGTAGATGCCTGCATGATGAGTCAAATATACAAACCATGAGTGATCGATAAAGTCAAAGGGCGACGACATGCTTTCAGCATATTACTGTCAAAGCCTTTCTCTTTGTGCATTTGATAAAACTGCTTCTGTTTATATTTATAGTTTAGATGCATGGTTATGTAAACATATGTAAATGAAATTCAAATTTGGGAACTCACCCGAATACTGCGTAGTTTAGGATGCTCCTCACCGAGTTCACTTCAAAGCAGCCTGCAGAGAGAAATAACAGGTCACACTTAATGTGAAAGGAAGCACTAATAACACTGGAGGCCACACGGCAGCAGCTGTAATAGTGTCAGAATCAAAAAAGGTTCAATTTAAAATTAAATCTATTATTCTCCCACACTTAATACCTGTGATTTGGTATCTCTGCAGAGGTGGAACAATCAGTTTTTGCCCTCCTGAAATGAAATAGTCTGGGAGGAATATTGTTTTACCTGCCTCCTAGTAGGAAGATTATTTCCTGCTTTATATGCATGACTAATGTTTTTTGTTGCTTTCAGGAAAGTTAGATTGAGGTTAGGTTTTCCCTCAAATATATAATTTGCCATCACAGATAATAGATGCAGTGAATGGATTTAATGAGAACCACTGAATGGTAAATGTGCATTATTTGTTTTTTTTGCATGCCTCTTTTGTGTTGTACAATGCAAAGGTCAGGCTGCATTATTGGCTGATTTTAGATGAAAATGTTCCATAAAATGTTCAATTTAGTCAATAAACCTGAGAGTTAAGAAGCACTGAGAGCGAATGCAATGACATAATGATGTTTATTTTGGTCAAATGCAATCCAAATAATCAGCAGCATCCACCTGATCGTAGGGGCTGAAGTTCGAACTCAAACAACTCCTCACAGGTCATTAACTTTAATTAGACACATTTTCTTCATTATTAGTTAATTAGATACTTAATCAGATAATTAAATAATAATTATTTACAACTGCCCTGATTCTGTCAGTCTGTTAAATTGGTGAACAAAACTTTTAGCAGTGAACATAAACAACGCTTTTTACAAACTTTAAGTCAAGGTATGGAGCTGATCTCTTGGCTTATACCAAATGTGTCAAACACTTCTTAGGAATCCATTTGGAGTATTTATACTAATTACTAGACAGAGGGGGCAAGTGAAAACTAAAAAAAATAAAGGGGTAGCATTTGTTGAAGGAATGCATATCCCTTGCCGCTTTTAATGGGAGAACTTTGGTCCATTTTGGTCAAATCTTGAAAATAACGTTACGTGCAATTTCATGTGATATCACAAGACGTCATGCTTAATGTATGTGTTGTGAATAACTCTCATCTACTGCCACATCAGATTTTAACTCAATATTTGCATATTTAACTGAGTTATAGTAATTTTTGTGTTTGAAGACCACATTGAATTGGATTAGTCCCAAAAGAAAATCAGTTGTAGATGTACACCTAACAGTTCCTTTCTTACAACTTTATGATAATCTGTTTAGTGGCTCATGAGACGGTTTGCTAACAAACTAACAGGGTTGACTCCAACAGATGTTGCACAATGACTAACACTAGATGATATGTGATAATTGAGCTCAGCTACTACCACACCAAATTGTAGCACAATATCTGTAAAAGGAAATAAAGTCATTATTGTGTTTTCTAAGGTCAGCTGGCTGTGACATTCATCTTGAGTTGTGTTGGCTCATCAGTTGTAGAAGTAAATCCAGTGATTGTCTCCTGATAATTTCATTAAAATCTGTCCGGTGGTTCATGAGATATTTTCCTAACATGCAAAGAAGATTGACTCCAAATGATTATTGGTAAAGTTTAAAACAAGGATCGTGCCCAATCTGCTCACGATATGTGTTAGGGATCAGTCTCAGCTACTGCCACGACTAATCTTAGGTCAATATCTGTAAAACTGAGTTAAAACCATTTATGTTTTGTTTAAGGTTAGTTAACTGTGGCAGCCATCTTTAATCAGACTGACTCTAAAAGGTAATCAGTTGTAGATGTTCATTCCATAATTACTTTCTAAGAGTTTCATTATAATTTGTCCAGTGGTTCATATGAGATATTTATAGATAGACACATGAAAACAGGAATACATATGTGTGCACACACAGGTAAAATCATTATCTTTCACTTTTGCCTTTCGGCGGCGGGCAATAATAAAAAACTGTGTCAGCCAAGCTGTGTTGCCAGCTGCTCAGCCTTTCAGAGTTTTAGTCAATCACTAAAATATAGATTTTCACTGATGTTGCTAATTGAAGGCAGTCATCCAGTCCCAACAGTCAGTGTTTTCTTTCAGTGTTTATTCATAGTAAAAATTTTATATAAACCCCTGATTAAAAACCAACAAAAAAACACAATTTATTAAAGATGATTAGTACGCTGAAAGTTGAAGTGTTTCAATCTCTCACCTTTCCTTTAAAATATTTCAAGTGTGATGATAAAGAAACGTGCCTGCCTTTGTATGTGTGGGTGATTAATCAAATGGTTGTGTTCTGGGTGTAGCGAGCATAGAGTCATACATTTGGGAGCATTTCTGCTCTGCCCCCTGATCTGACAAGATAAGTGACAGAACCGCGTAAGGAGACAAACGATCGCTTCAACTCTGCATTGCTTTTCTTTGACATCAGCACCCCATTGTACATGCAGAGGTTTTTCGTTTTGTTTTGCACAGCACAGATCCAGTTTACAGTGATAAAAAAGTGCAGATTTTACACAAAACAGCACAAACAGCAAATCCTCGACTTCTATTAGAGCTAGATGAAAGAACTTTTTTATCCCCTCTAGCAAAACAAACACCAGTTTTGTCAGATTTTATTATCTAATTAAGCAAAGGTTAGCTGTGTTTTCAATGAGGATCTTGTTAAAGAGTCTTAAATATGCATGTGAAGACTGCACTAATTACATAAGTCTCAGACTTCATTATACAGAAAAATATAGCATACATACAGACAAATTAAAGTAAGGAATCAGCATTGTTCCTATAGTGCAGCTCAACACCACAATATATAGAATAATGTCAGATTAAATAATAATTCTTATTTGAAAAACACATTTGTCTCCCTAGCTTGTATTCTTGTACGTTTTTAAAACTAATTTGTCCGTTTTATTACTAAAGGATAACGTTTTGTTAGGACCAGAGACCTTTTTGCTGTGAGGCAAAAAATATGTGGAACCAACATGTTAGTCTGCAGCTCAAACAGGATATCAGGGGCAACAAATATTACATCATGACTGGATATTGTGGACTATCTAAATACTGTTTTTATTTGTGCTTTTGAATATTGTATCAGTGGTCCCCAGCCCTGGTCCTCAGGGCACACTGTTCTGCATGATTTAGACGTTTCCCTGCTCCTGGAAACTGGATTCAAATGATTGAATTACATCCTCGGCATGTTGTCTAGTTCTTCAGAAAATGTTTAATGACCCATTCATTTAAATCAGGTGTGTTGTGGGCCGTTACAACCAGTGTAGGGGACCACTGGTTAAAAGTCGATTAATTCAATTGTATTCAATTTAACTCTATTGGTATTTTTTCCCTCTCCTTGTCTATTTTTTCTATTTAATACTCCAACTCAAAACCTTTTTGTTCTTCTTTTTCTTTCAGCTGTTTCCGTTTCAGAGGTCGCCACTGCAAGTCATCCTTCTCCATCTAACTCTGTCCTCTGTATCCTCTGTCCTCACTCCACCTACCTCTATGTCCTCTTTAACTGCATCCATATATCTCCTCTTTGGCCTTCTTCTTTGTCTTTTTCCTGGCAGCTGCATCTCTAACATCCTTCTACCAGTATACCCACTGTCCCTCCTCTGAACATATCTAAACCATCTCAATCTGGCCTCTCTAAATTTATCTCCCAGCCGTTCAACCTGTGTTGTACCTCTGATGACCTTGTTCCCAACCCTATCCATCCTTGTCCCACCCAAGGAGAACCTCAATATCTTCAGCTCTGCCACTTGCAGTTCAATCTCCTATCTTTTTGTCCAAACCATACAACATAGCTGCTCTCACCACTGTCTTCTAAAACTTTCCTTTGACCTTTGCTGCCACTAGATTTTTTCATCATAGTTTGGGTCAATTTAAACCTTGTGAGGTTGTAAGGTTTAAATTGACCCAAACTATGATGGAAAAATCTAGATAGATAGCACACTTCTTCATTCTGAGTTAATTTTCTTTATTTTCTGATTTGCCCTGATGACGCATTTATGATCACCGCACTGAAAACATTTAAATGCATTCTTGTGCCATCTAATGTAAGATTTTAATGGTTTTCTATAGTAAATGTGTTAGTTGCGAATCAAGATCGCACTCGATGACACCCGCGATGACACTAACAGGGACTATTTAAATAGTTCTCATGGCATCTAATGTCAGATTTTGATGGGTTCCTATGGCATAGATTGTTTTAGTAAATGTTTTAGCTGTGAATCAGGGATTTTAAAAAAAAACAGACATAAGACAAAAGAAGATAAACATAAATGATCCATCAATTTGAATTTGTTTGCATTTCATCATAAATAGGGGAGTACAAAGTTAAAACTTCCAATGCTTCCAGTGGAAGCATTGGAAGAAATAACAGTAATCAATAACAGTAATCATTTAAGGTTTATTTCTGAATTCAGAAAGCACGTCTTCAGAACAGTTGTGTCCAATTGATTTACTTTCTGATGAACACATAAATACTATAATATCAGTGCAGCAGCAAAATTGCTTTTGAAGCAGTGATTCAGTTTAAGTGGCTTCAGTCTCAATTTCAAAGCATTGAAATTCAGTACAGAGTTGAAGCAGCGAAACCTGTTTGGTTTAAAACAAACATAGACCTCTTTAAACTTCAGCAGATTTGTTTGTAGGCTAAAACTGTTCCAAAAACCCAAGTCACTCTCTTTACCACACAATTAGAAAACAGAAAAATCACTTTTTATTGAAGCTTTTAGGGGGTAAAGAAAAGATGACTACTTTCCATTTCTTTATCGGCACGAATAATGACATCTGAAGAATAGCTCTGATTCCCCTCTGTCAGATTTAATTGCCAAAACATCAATCTTGATTCGCATCTCAACAGTCCTTTTTATCAGGGCCAGACATTGCACTGCAGCGTGTTTGTCCAGGCAAGAAATATTTACCAACCTCTTTCCTGAGTGCAAACAAGGTAAGCTTCTACAAAAGACCCTGACATTGAGAGCATCCTTCAGCGTTTGCTCAGCGACCATCGATCAAAAGAAACACGCCTCTTCATTGTTTTCAGTGTTTGCGACTCACCTCCTGCTTACAAGATAAACCATAGGCAACATCCAAAACCTTCAGTATAAGTCTCCAAAAAGCTTAAATCCTTTATTTTCTGCATACAACAGGAAGCTTTCTGGCTGACCTACGATGGGTATGTGAGAAGTACAATTTCATGGATGCCACACTTCACTGAGACGTCCATCCTGTGTTCACGTCCCCTGAAGCACTCTGCACTAAGAAATTGATTAATACACACTGCACACACTCTCATACTGCAAATAACACAGGAGCTATTCATGTTGCTTTAGCTGTCATTGCACATATTGTGACTGCATGCTAACAACCCATCAAGCTCCCACGCAGACACATCAAACACGTGCTCTGCATGCACAAATGCTCAAAAAGAGTGAGAAGATTGGGTTTGTAGGAGGATTTCCACTCCACATTTGAGTAATTGCTGGTGTTTTTGTTTTGTTTTGTTTTTGTTTTTTAATTAAAAACACTGTAGAGGATGTGTGACTTGCTAAGAAGAGAATACAGATTGCAAAATACAAAAGCAGGCTTGTTTCAAAAGCATCTTTTAAAAATCAAATGTCATTAAACCCACACACCGATTCTGACTTCTTCTTTTCAAACCAGGTGCAGCCTTGAAAGTCCAACTCATTATGTGAAAAAAATATACATCGTTCAAAATGTAAATCAATTAATTCCCTAACTACTTTCTCCGCTTTAACAAATAATTTGAATTCTCTAAATAATTGTGCTATTCAACCATAAACCAAAACTTCATAAATATTATATATTGGCTGTCATTTATGAGAAACATGTGCATCTAGTTCTATAAAAAAAACAGGAGACAGAAAAATGCATAATATAATTCAAGAAAAATAGACACATTCAACTGATGACTGATGATTCATTAGCTGCTGCAGCTGTAAAGCCAATTTCACAACACAGGTCTCTCATCTGCAGCCTTCCTCAAGGACAAACATCTACTTGTTTAGTGTTTCATGATTTCAAAGCACAGGATGACGCGGCTGCTTGATGAACTGTAAGCTTTGAGAGTTTTTTCCCTTCACAGAGGTTAAGAAAAATGTTTACTTCATTCTGTTTCATTTAGATGACCATTCCATTGGAAATCAAAAAGTTCCATACTGAAAATTGATTGCTTGTATTTACAGTGTCTGCTGCGGCTCACAGTCATATGATCAGAGACCAGCAATGTCGAAAGAAACTACATTGTCTCTAAGCTGTTTTCAGAGTTGTTTTCATCTCCGAGCACTCTTTTAAATTCCCATTAAAGAGTGAGAAAGAACCTGCAGGTGTTCTTAAAGCAACGTCTAATCAATGTGCGAAAATAGGCACATAACACATTTGCCTCTCCCTGACTTACTATATGGCTAAAATAAGCATTTTGAGGCGGATATTCGTATTGCTGTTATAAAAGATAAATGCACATGCATTTAAACAGAGGGCAAGTTAATCAGCTGAAGTAATTTAAAGAAAAAAGTCTGTGTAATGCTTAATTATTTTATCAGTTTCATTGTCTTGTCTTAGTTATATCAGTGGGGAATACTAAACATGAAGTTGCATGATAAGGAAGGAAAAGATCCAACAAATACCTGCTTTAATCCACTGCATGCTTGAGTGCAGAGTTTGCTGCTGCTGTGCATGTTAAGTATCTAACGAACTCCATCAGAGACCAAAAGGCTGTGTTCCACTGCTGCCTCCACGGAGCACGATTTCAAGACAGCATATGGGCCTCTTAGCGTGCCCACAGTTGGCACACTGACCATAAGCAATGCCCCCAGGGTGGCCAATGTGACCTCCAGAGCTGAGAGAGTTCCAGACAAAAGCAACAACCTGGGGCAAAGTAGAAGCTGCTTGTTCAGTGGGCAGCTCTGCAGAGAGCCGGGACACTTGAGTACATTGAGAAAAGGTGGGGGTGTCAAATGATCAAAAAGAAAAAAAAAAGCTAATGTTTTACTATATAAAGTTTAACATCACTGGGATGTTGTGACTTCTCTGTTGAGGAAAAAAACCTCTTCGAGGTGCAGACAGTGACCGTGGTGACGTTGAGCAATAATACAAGTTGCCTGAGAGAATCACATCAAATAAGATATGCTCCAATAATTCCTCTGGTTAAGTAGCTATTTTAATAAAATAAATGGCTGCATTTGCAAGTCTGCATTATACTAAGCTATGGATATAAGTCACTGAACCAAAGCAAACATGATAATTGAATAATAAACTTAAGCATCTGGTATAAATAATTATCCAATGAATATAGCAGAAAGATATGCATAAGTAGCCACAAAGGTCAGCCTGGTTATCCACAAGGCTTTAACATGCAGAAATACACACATATGAGGGATCAGAGTTTCCCTCAATTCTTGATGAGTCAGGGAAGGTCGTCTGTGCTGCTCATGATCTGATGCTCTGGTTGTAAGCTCTTTCCCCTCCCTCTCCCCCATGCATCTCTGTGAGCTGCAGTTTCTAATGTCCATCCTGCTATTTATACATAAAGGCATGCTCAGCACATTTACCAGCACCATATAAATAATCAGTAGGTATGAGAGAAAGTGTACTAAAGGGAAGGGTCAGCTTTAACACAGCAACATCTGGCTTTCTATTTTCACAAGAATGCAGCCTATTTGGGACAACACAGTTCTGGCAAATTTTTTCCAGTCATTGATTGAATTAGTATAACAAACATGAGCTGTACATCTTTATGTATTATACTATAGTTTGATAAGCTCCTCCTGAATTGGTCTTCTCGACATTCAAGAGATTTATGCTTTCCAGAGACATTTTTTTTTTTTTCCAAAATGCAACATAATGTACGTAATTAAAGTACTAGCATTCTGCAAAAGTAGCCACATCATGTTTTTTTAAAACCATCCAGATTGTTATCAAAATCAGCATTTGCTGGGGTATGGGAGTACATTATTAGTTGTGCGACGTCTGTGACAACACTAAGAAAACTGAAGGATCTGCAGGTTTTCAATCAAATACATCTTAGTGCATTGTTTTAGGAAAGTCTTCCTTATTTCAGTAATATAACACTATATTTATTATAAATTGTTATTGGTCATAATATGGTAAACAATTTGCACATATAGTATAAAGTGACTCTGTAACTTTTGTTAGGTTTTGCAAAAGGCTTTACTTTTGTTTCACATCCATTTACACACACATGCACACACACTCTGTAACGGCAGCAAAGCTACTATACAACTTGTGGTTCATTAATTCTCTGAAAAAGGGGTGAATGACCCTTAAAGATTTAGAATTGGTAGGTACCCACTCTTCAATAACTGCTAAAAGTGTATAAGACCAAGAAATATGGCTTTTGCAGCTGATAATATCAGTCCAGGGCAATAATTACTGATTTACTTCAAGCAATAAATGTACCATCCAGGGGAAAATAGCCACTCAATAGGATTTATGAGCTAAATGTATCATTCATAAGGTCCTAAACAAAGCACTGAACAATTAGCACATCTCTATTTGCACTTTTCTGCTTGTTACCTAAAACATGCATATTACCAACCAGACTTCAACAAAGTTTATTTGATTTGTGTAAATTATCTGTACTAAATAGTTTGGACAGCTGAATAAGGAGACAAAACCGTAGCAGAGACATAATTAGTGCATGCACCAGTGTTTTTCTGTTCAAAGTTTTTTCTGAACCTGATATATTTTGTTAGCTCCTATTGATGCTAGGCTGTTGCAAACATTACTGAAATTGTTAGTTTGTTTATAATCTGAGTTTGGATGGGAATTTAATTGTAACTGCAAACAAAAAAAGGGCAGATTCTACTGTAGTGTCTTATATAAGCAGGTTGCTTTGGCATACGCTTCTGTAACAGCAGAACATGTCTGTGTTCATCTCATTGAAAAGCAGCAGATTGTCTCCTAAAGGGCTGCAACGAGAATCCAGTCTGGCTGTTCACGTGAGCAAACTGTTCCTGTGCAGAAGGTGCCAAGACCCAAATCACAGATATCCTGCACCACACATGCAATTATACATTTAGTTCTCCATGCATCCTCTTGCGTAAATTTCTGTGCTGCACTAAGATTTTGCATGCTATGCAAGTAAATACATGATGTGGGTATTTGGCAAAGAACAAGACCATTAAGTTACAATTGCAGTTTTAAAAGAAATTAATGTTTTAAAATAGTGTTAAAATGAAAATTCTATCTTTGAGTCTTACATGGGATTGTATATGTAGGTTTGCATGAGAACATGTCTGAAACTTAAAAACGGAGTCATATAACTGCTGTAGGTCCTGGCATCAATTGTCCATTTGCAGAATTCCATCAGAGTTATAAAGCTCTACGTGCATACTGTATATTCCTTTTGGATCTCAGCACATACACAAGCTCATTTCTAAAAGTTCAGTTTTTCAGAAACACTAAAGCAGCTGTCATTTTTTTCAGGCTATAAATCTTAATAACATCTTACCTCTAATTTGACTGATGTACCTGTAAATTATCATAGGTTTTACTATTTCCTCAACATCATTATTAAATGTCAAAAAGAGTACAAATGATTCATTTACAGAGTTCAAACTGAAACAACTTAAATAGCTTAACAAATAAGGATTAGGTTATGATAACTACCACAGGAAAAATAAACGGGAATAGTATAAATTACTCACATATTAA
Source organism: Kryptolebias marmoratus (assembly GCF_001649575.2). Taxonomy (NCBI): domain Eukaryota; kingdom Metazoa; phylum Chordata; class Actinopteri; order Cyprinodontiformes; family Rivulidae; genus Kryptolebias; species Kryptolebias marmoratus. The sequence goes on along the minus strand of NC_051431.1, from coordinate 8,400,005 downwards.
AAAAAGAAAACTTCTACATGTGCCTTTGACTGACAGAGTGCTGCGAAAGCTGCAATAATAATAAAAAAACAAGACTATTGTGCAAATGATAAGCAATACAAACAATTTTCAGCAGCAGCAACAACTATGATTAAATTATATCACCTACAGCTGGCACTTGTAAACTGCACACACAGTACATCTATGAATGAGTGAACTAGACAGTTCTAATACAAACTTTTTAAAACCACAGTTTATAGATATGAACTGATACATGCTCAGGGTTTTAACATAAGGTTCTCCAAATAAATGCACAAGAGGTTTTATATTTTTAAAAGAGCCTTCTGTTGTGTTAAATTACTTATTTAATTCATGAAGACAGCTGCACTTATTTGAGTAATTGTGTAATTTGACAGTAAATACATGCAGCACGTCCATTAAATTAATGGCTATAGTTGGAACGCATCCCGAGTGCTTAAAATAGGACGCAAATGAACTTCAGTTCTTGGTACTTGAAGACATTTTACCACTCATCACACCTTGTCATCAGTTCTAACAGACTTGTGGGGAGATTGAAAATTAAAAGCTGCAGTTGGAACGTTCAGATCTGAGCGTTGGTGAAGTCACTTGTGTGCCACCAGCCCACCCATCCTGTAGGATATTTAGTTCACCTGTGACATTTTTAACAACCTGGCAACAAGTGACATGTTTTAGTCACAAGTTGTTTTTTTAAAACTAATAACGGTAAACTGCCTGAGGAAGAGAGTCAAGGCTACATTATAAGTGTTAGACACAAAATGCCTAAGGCCACCTCCTCTGTTTAGTGTTATTGTTTTCATCCTGTTTGAAATAAACAGCTTAATTTACTCCTCTCTGAAACAATCTGTCGTATCTGTGTAGAATGTGAAAATGAGTGTCCCCTATCCTCGGCTTGGAATTGGATTGCTAAACCTTGATCCGAGAAACTATCTCTTTGTGTTCTGCCATCCAGTGATGAAGTGTTTTCTTTCTTTTTTTGTATTTCTTTCTGCATAGCATAGGTTTGAGCTCTCCTCACTGGGTAGGACTAAATTTAAAACATGGCTCAGGATACATCTGGGTGAGCAGTGATGGATGTTTTAAACTGCCAATGCCACGAAAGGTAGGTAATCATACAATTACCTGTGTCTGTGTGTTAGTCTGCCTGTTAGCAAAATATCCTTTATGACAGATTTTAATGAAACTTTCAGCAAGCAATTACTGAATGATTCCTAGAACTGATTACATTTTGAGGTTTACCTTATTCAAGACAGACACCAAAGCTAGATGACCTCAGTAAACACAAAAATGACTAGAATTCAGTTCCTTTTGCAGATATTAAGGTAAAATTTGGTTTTGAAGTAGCTGAGAGTCATTCACAACACATACTCTGAGCAATAACTGATTGAGCAAGATTTTTGGTTAAACTGGAAGGTGGCAGGCAAAATGCTTTTCTTTAGGGGAGGCTACGTTCATTTTAAAATTAAGGGTAATGTTTTGGAGGACAAACAGGTACGCATTACAGCTAATGCACGTGTCCCAACTTTAAGCCTGAAACTCCTCAAGAGTCAGAACAGAAGGAGACTTTCAGATGAGAAAGAAAGGATGAATTAAAAGAAGTGTAGTAGCATCTATTCTAGTATTTAGGATTTCTACGACCTGCAGAACCTAAAATGTACTCTGACATAGTTGGAAAACATGATGGTTACAATCATTCAATCAACTAAATCAAGATGCATCCTGAAAGTGCATTTTACAAAAGCATCAACCTTTACAAAAATTAAAAATAGCTTGGATTTAACATGGTTACCTTAAAGCTTAGATTAGCATATCAAAGTAGCTTTAGATGTTTATTTTTACCTTTAGGTTGAAAGAATGATGAGAAAATGGGGAAGTAAACATTCATGGATGAGTTTTTATTATAAGTCTGGAGAGGAAGTTTTTGATGTCTTCTTACCAACCAAGCAAAGCAATATCCAATTTATAATCAGACGTAAAGCTGGTTTGAAGAAATGTATTCAAAGATTATTGTCCAACTAAATTACAAAAAATGTTGCATCTGCTAATCTGCATAAACATATTCACCGCTCACATGAAGCACAGTTCATTTTCACAAAATTTTTCTGGCGTCAACATGTGAAAGCAAGCTCTTTTTAGAAACTCATTGTCTTTTCACCTGCCTTGCTGCAACCAGGCTTGATTGAAGCCATAAAATTACAACAAAAGACACAAATAGAAAACATGAACCTGCATTGCCTGCATTGAAACAAAGCAGCGTCTCTTTTGTTACTAACAAGCTGACCCCAAAGCAGCTTCTTTTGCCTTGTTGCTGCCAAGGAGATATGATTAAAATAAATCTTATTGTAAACTGTGGCACACACACAGGCAGTCCTTTCACTGATCAAACATACCATTTCATGTTTAATGTACCCTTTCTGTGAAAAAAGTCCCATCACCAGTCAGACGACACATTGCCTGTAGCACAGTCTGAGTTAGGAACAGAAAATCAAAACATCATCTTTTATGCAAGCTGCAAATACATTTTGAGGATGATTTTAAACCTAAATATGTTCCTTATTGCCCCACAGGTTATTACCACCTTTCAAATAATCCAAACGATATTACAGTGCTTCAAAATTTCAATTAACCACACATAGCCCACTATAGCAAATATTCAACACATTTCTTTCTTAAGAAAATTAGTTTCTAACTTTGTTTTTTCCAGCATTATTTGTTTCAAGATCATCTTTTCCTATAATCACAAAAAGTGAAACACATTTCAATTAAGGCTCATAAAGCAATTTAGATCTTAGAAGTAATTACAGTAAGTTTTCAGTTTAATTTAAACTGGTTTAAAATTACATCTATAACTCCAGTGATCGGGGTGTTTTCCTGTCATTCACTACATGAGTGCTTTTAGCTGATAGAACCTCAGAAATGATTGTATGCAACATGGATGATTGAGCAGATTTTATGTACTTAATTTCAAATTTTCAGCACTCCACATTCTAACATTTAAAACTTAATAATGAACGTTTATCATTTCAGCATGAGCTTTCATAAACTGCACTATATCCAAGCTCCACGGTAAAGCAATGTAAGATGAGATACAATGAAAGTTTAATGAGCTACCATGAAGGAACTGGAATGCTGCAGCACCAAATATTGATAGGATATAAAAGGAACATTCTGAAATATGCTGTCTTCAACACTAAGCATCATTTCCAGGACAGTAAAGGTTGTATTCTAAACACTTGCAGAAGAAAAGTATGAGAAGCAGGGTAATTTTTTTTCACATTTAGCAACAATATGTGTAATGCCAGCATGTTTGAAACCCCTTATTTCGAACAGCACAGACACAGGCATGGTTAGCTGGACTTGAATAATGTTGCTTAGTCATGCTGACAAGAAAAGGAAGAAAGAAAAAAAAAAGCTATGATCTACAGTTACAGTCTCAGTTGAACCAAATGTGCAACACGGTCATTGTTTGTCGAGCCCCTGAGATGTGACTGAAGCATTTACGTCAAACCATTAGCTTCAACTCTGTAGTGCCTATAAATGCCACAAAACTGGAGTGCAAACCATAAAACCCAGCCTGACAAGATATTTTATGAATGGTCTACATATTCTTCTGTTGTTACAGTGTCAGTGGATCTACAATAGCTAATAAACTTATACTAACCACTTCAAACTCATTGACCAGAATCAAAAAAAAGCCTAAATAAAGAGCCATCGTATCCCATCCATTTATGTCAGGGTATTGACATCCCTGCTTATATTGAAAGGGATTATGTGACTTAAGTCTGCATGTTTGGCATGCCTGAAGAAGTGTTCTACTTGGATGAAAGCTGATCTTGCTGTGCCAGTCGGCTCCATCTGACTTCTTCCCTCGCAGATAATCCTATGAAAAAGACAACTCTTTAACGCCTAACATCCCTAACGCAGCTCTCTCAATTCCCTGAATCAGAATTAGACGCCATGGATGCCCAATCCATTTTGTGTCCCACTGTAAAACTCTTCCACATGTCCATAAAGATGTGCCAACATTAATCAGATTCAACATGATCAGTTATATAAAGCATTTTTGATAAGAAAATGGCTTTATTTTAGACATAAAAAGGTGGTTATCAAAATAGTTCAGATTAGATTCATGGTTGGTGTGTTATAAAATCTAATTTATTTGCCAGTCATCTGTCAAAGGGTTAAATAAAGATGCTGTACAGGTTTCTTTTGGTCTTTACGGCACATAAAATCTGCAGATTTCCATTAAGATAAATTGGACAATGCTGGCAGAAAGGTCACAAAAATCACTGCTGCAGAGTTTCATGAAAAGAAAAAGAAACTATTGATTTTTTGACAAGAAACCCATTTCTTATGTACTATAACAGGAATTTTATATATATTTAGTCTTTGTATTTGAGAAAAGGAAGAGTATATAATTTGGTAAATTGTAATTTTTCAAAGAACAGCTCATGCAATCTTACACTTTAACCCGATTTGATTTCTTAAATGTAACTTTACAAAATAGTGAAAGTAGTTTTCAGGTTCTCTTTTATATGCTAAGTCCTCCATGAAATGTAAAGTCAGGTCCAGTTAGGACATCTGCGCCTGACAAAAATGAAAGAGGGAGAGGGGGAAATATGGGCATGTGTCTGCATGAGTAAATGACATTACTGCCCAAATGCTCTCCACATTTCCATCAGATTTTGAGAAGGGGCAGTGAGAGGCAACGAAATGGGACTGTAGTCATAGATTGTTTGCTAAAAGATTTTTAGAAACGTCAATCAAGACATTATGCCCTCAAGTGCAAGTGAAGGCAGCTTGCTTACACAGGCTGCTCACATCAAGAATGAAAAAAAAAGTCTAAATTATATCAAACCCACTGGCAACACATCTCCATTTATTCTGTTTTATATGTTCTATTCAACAATAAAGCAATTATTTTGTACAAATTCAAAAGGCCTTTGACAAAAATGTCCTGAAATATGTCCGCTGTGCTTTTTTTCTTATTTAAATACCCTGACAGTGGACAGCACTTCCAGCTCGATGACTGATTCAGTTATGTATGAGTAATAATATCACCAGCAACATTTAGAAATAATTGGTTGATCCGTTTTGACAAATACATTTTTTCCTAATTTTCTTTTTCTTTTTTTAACTCATCTCTGTCCACATGTCCTAAGTCTTTAGAAAAAACTGATGGACAAAAAAGTTCCTATCCTGGTTAGCAAGTCAACCTTTTCTTCAAGAAGACTGTGACAAAAAACCCCAACAGCGTCCCAGTTTTAAAAGAACTGTAAAGTGGAGGGAATACATTACGACCTTTGCAGTCATTAAATTAGACTCAGAAAAAAGATGTGGGTGCATTTATCGATAAATATTCATATTAAAAGATTTGCCAAAGATAATAGATTTGATAGCACGAACTTCAATATTTTACAAGTTTTTAAAAACCCCATCACATTATGCAGACAAAATTATTCAGAAGATTCCCCAGCCAGTTGGAAACGCTGCAGGGACAAGCAACTCTTTTTGCACTGTTCCAAAATCCTTCCGTTCTGGGTTAAAATTCATGTTTACATTGATAATGTCTTAAGAATGCTGTTCATAATCTTTCCAAGACTAGGAGACAGCGAGGCGTTATCTGCTTTTGTTTTTCATATTCACTGCTGGTGCAATTGGAAGACAAATCATTCTAGGGAACAGGTAGACCTTTGGAGAGCATTTTTATCAAAAATGGCTGACAAAATATGAAAGACAGTCACATATGTAAGGCCTGAATTAAAATGCCTTTTTTAAAATTGGCATTAGCTCTATATATAATCATTTACATGAAGGTTAAATCCTGCTAATTGGAAATGGTAATGTTCGACTGGACTCAAACATATATATACTGGTTTTCACGCTTGGATAAGTGATAATTCTATTATGTAAGAAGATTTTGCTGTAAAATAAATAAGAAATATAAGGAAAACACTGAAAAGTGTTGGCTCTCAAATCATTCGCAGGTTTAGAAGGTAAAATAATCTGGTTTACAGGATTAAAAGGATGGTAAAATTGAGCATGATTTAAGAATATTCCAATGTAACCATTTGCAAACACAAAATTGTGAACATTTAAATTGTTTTTTTTCTGTTCTCCATGCTTACAAATTAAGATTTACATCAAAAGAGGCATACCTGCAAACTTATAGAGGTTTGGAAAAGGAATAATTGATTAATTATTTAAGTTATAACTATGTCTTTTACTGCCCGTGTTCTGCCCTTTCAAACACATTTTTCTAGCATCTCATAAAATATGATAAGAATACATAACATTATGAAAGATTATCTCTCAGTTTAGCTATAGTTAACATTTCTTTTGCTGCGTCTTTCATGTCATTTTTATGAAAAATGTTAGGTTAGTATTATCAAATGATACAGTCACACTGTATTTTGGCAGCCAAACCCAGTTCATTTAGGTACAAGAATCTACTGTAATCTACAGCTAGCACTTAATGGGCAAATATATTTTCAACTCCAAAGCAATGAATCAGATTTTTATAGCTCAAACACAGTTTTTGGATTGATTATCTTTTACTAAAAAATGCAAATCACACTGAGTTGCACTTTAAGCAAAAGAAATACAAGGATAACAGTGAATAACAATGAAGTTGACTGACTTTTGACAAATCATAACTGTCTCTAAAGGGAAACAAATCAAAAGATTTAATAAATGCCTCTGCATTTTTTTATGAATTAGGCCAAATGTGTATTGAAACACTCTACCAACAACTACGTGTTTTCTGCCTCTTTCTGTTGAATAAATCAAAGCCAAATGCCCTTGAATTGAGTCAGCCCTGACCACAAAGAACAAGAGATCAGGGTTTTAATGAAAAAACACATGAATGTTGATTGGAAATGGTTCTTGGAGCATAAGGTGACTAAGCAATGAAGCAGCTTTCTAAAATTTTGTTTTGCGCATGGGAATGTGTGAGAGGAGAATAAAAGAGTTTCTGTTCTACCATGGTCAATTTTTCCACATTGATTTTATTATGAAGTAGAAACAAACTTGACAATAACCTTGCTTAATAGCTGTGTTTCCAAACTAATGGGGTTGGTACAACAGAGAATATGTATTTATTTTAACTTTAGGTGTGGGTGAAGACATTTTTTTCTTTATTGCTACAGCTAGACGAAACATTCTTTACAGAACAAACCCAAAGATACTGCAGCACTGTTGCATTGTGGTAAACTGGGGCTGAGATTGACATCTTCTGTTGTGTATTGCAGGGCCCTCTACATATTCCAACAAACACATTAATTACCATAATTTGTCAGTTGTTTTTTATGTCACTGGGGGCATCTTGACCAGGCTGGCACAATGCAAGACGTGCCTGCACCGAGTTATGTGTCACTAATTTGTCATTGCTTATATTTAGGTTGGAAAGGGGAATCAAATTATGTAACCAAAGCTATTTTTCTATCCCTTATCGGAGTAAATGATGAAGGAGACTCACCCTGCAGAGTTTAAAGCTAAATATAAGAATTGGTGTCACTGGAGTTAATCCCATTATAGGGCCAATAGGGAGTCAGGATGAAAGAAAGGATATGTATACAGACAAAAAGGGGATGAGGGCAGAGATTCAGTCAACCAAGCTACATAGAGGTGAACTCATAGTTTAATGGATTAAGCCCAGTGAAGTCATGATGATAAACCTGACCTCACCTCCCAGAGGTGCTCTCTTACAGCTCAAAGCCTCAGAAAAACCTAACAGTTCTCCGTGTTTTCTTACCAAATTATGTGAGGATTAAATCTAAACCGTCTACAATCTTGGCCACCAGATAAAGCCCTTGGACATCCCGCAGATCCATCTGGGAAAGGCAGATGACGGGGGAGTTTGACTCGTACAACGCACCACACCATGACTCACAGATGGGAGCCAGCTCAGGCAGGATTTGTCACCATAATGGGAACGTGTCTGTATATGAGTGCGCCGTGTGTACGCGTGTGCTCTTCTGTATGCAAGTCTTGTGAGGGTGTCTGCGAGCACGTAAGTACATGTGTGGTGAGACTGTGGTGTTGACTCTTAGCGGAAAGAGGGTGGGTGGAGGAGAGGTGCTTTGACAAGTGTGTGATGCATGCTACTGTGACGGCAGCAGCCATCAGAGAGAGCCAGCGCTGTCAGAGACTGATAACCCAGAGAGGAAAAGTTTACCACGACCCCCTCACCTGGCCTTAAATACAATGCAGTATTAGGTTCCTAAACAAAACCTGGATACAATGCAGTTTGTGCTGTTGACAAATGCTAATAATGCCAATAAAAGGAATGAAACACTCTGTGAATACATAGCACAAGTGCAAGTAAATGTCAGTTAACTTATGTATTAACTTACGTATTTGTTGACTGCATATAGGCCTTTCCCAAATATCTGTAAAAATAAATAATTTCTTAGTGATCATACTTTATATCATCTTTAATTTATGAGGTAAACATTTAGATAATGGTGCACATACATTTTATTGGTTGACTTGTTTTATTGCTAGCAATATTCATCCTATCATGGCCAGTTTGCTAAATAGTGAGCCTGCTTTAATTCATTATTATTATTATCTTACTACAAATAGTACTGGTTTGACCTTCAACCTCTTGTTAAACTTTTCTGATTTGGCTAGAGGTAGAACTTGAAAATACATAGTTAGGGCTATAATTTATAAATATAAGATCAAATGTTATAGTATAAATGGGAATAGTTAAGAAAATTCTGTTCATAAATAACAGTTGCCCATTTGACCATTTTGAAAAAATAATTAATCACTTCATGAAACTGGTTTCATATGAGCATCGGTTATCAGCCTAGGGATACATTTCCATCTTATTTTTTAACCAATAAACTATATTTTGATGATGTGGACAGACTACCCACATTTCTCAACATTTAACATGTTTTCTTTTACGACTTGGTTTTGAAGATATACAGAGAAATACCATTAATTTTAATAAAGGCAATTTTGAAGGCTTCTTAAAATAACAAATTTAGCAAACAACTAGTGAGCCTTAGATTGCCATGCACATTATTGCAAAGAGAAAGCAAACAATGCAGACAAAAATAATCTCAGTTCTAATATTTGAAAGGTGCATTTCTTGTTGCCTCGAGATAATAAAGAGGTGGGGAGATTTTTAATATGTTAGTTACGACAAATCACTATTTTATTTGACCCGATTAATGAGTAATTAATCAGTTCCAGTTGTATGTGTAAGTCAGCAAGAGAGTCCTGAGCAGGACTTTAACTGCCTGACCTCAGCATGAGAGTTAAAATAATTACACAGCCGAGATCTCCGTTGATCTCTAAAGCTTAAAACCCAAAGTCAACATGAACATTTAGAGCTCAAGAATGGCCTGGAAATCTTACAGAGTCTTGCAACACTGCTGCAAAGCTTAAATAAGCTTATTTATGTTGATACAAGTCTTTAGAGAGCAACAGTGGAGATTTCTGAACGCTGGCCTACTCAAAATACTATTAAGGGAGGATAAACAATGGTTGGTTTCACTGCATTTTTAATGCCCTGTGTCGGTTATTCAGAATAATGCATTGAGACACGTTTTAAAAAGCACACAAGTTAGAATTGCTCACATTACTCTATTCTGCACAGATGTAGGAATAGTTCATTTTATGAAATGGTTATATCACAACCTGACAATAAACGTAGTATAATAAACATGAGCTCAAAATAGCCCTATAATGTTATTATACTGTATAAAGCAAATAAATAAATAAAATAAAAATAATTGCTCTATTCTTCAATATTATGTTAGCCAGTTCAAGCTAAGGCTTGGTACAATTAAATCATATAAAAGGGAAAAGCAGTTGCATGCAGTTTTTTAAATAGAATTGATCTTAAATGGATTGAAACCCTAGCAGTATGCAGTGACTGGAGAAACTCATTCACAGTGAAATGTTGAAAATTAACACATCCTGTCCAGATGAATAGCAATATTCCCTGGAGTCTCGTTTATTGTACAAATGTGGCAATAGCACCTCAGAAAAATGATTACCGCTCTGTAACTCATGTTTACAGTCATTGTAACATCCTATAGAATCCAGCCGGAGGAGTCTTGCTTTTCTTGATATGAAGCGTTTCTTTTATTTCCCTCTACAAGTACCTGGTCCTGTCATACAGAGAAACACTGGTGAGAAAACACATTCGGCTATAAGCAACAGATTTCTTCTACAGCTATTTTTTTGTTCCACCAGAGTTTTTACAGACTGCATGCAGCATTGTGGTCACTTACACTTTGCACCTTGCACAAACCAACCATACTAACATAACACGACTTCCTTTATTTGGATTATTCCATAGTCACTGACTGCAGCCATATATGCACAGAGCACAAAGGCAATGGCAGCATGGAAAGACTGGCTCTAAAATATAGTATAATCTTTTTTAAGATTAGGCATTTTTGCATTTTTTAAAACTTTATTTTGGTGTCCAGTCAAAGATAAGCAACAACTCAATTAGGGAATATTAAACAACAAAACAATTTACACACACCAATATACATTTTATATATTGATATTAAGAGGATCTACAGAAATGAGAACTAAAGGGGGTAAATATAAAACTAATTTCCTAGTCACCACAGATCAAAGTATAGCACTTATAATGGACCATAAAAATTGCAACCAGATGTGCAATAAATAGACACATGAGCTCACTCTAAAATAAACTGATTTGAAAGTCATGCAATGAGGCACCAAAAACCAAATCTTTTATTATTTCGTAACCGTTTCACATTTTTCAGTTGAGACCAGACCATCTGGTGAAAATGTCAGATGGCACAGCTTGTAGATAATGCTGCAGAAGTGGTTCAAAGCAGAAATTGTCTCAGGACACATCTTTTCTATTTTCCTCTGTGAAACTCAATTTTGTAATCAATTGTAACACCCGTCAGACAACCTTTGTTGTCAGCAAGGGGGCAAACCAAAGAAGTCCACAGAAGGTGTTTAACACTCAAAGCCACTGTGTGACAAAAATCACTTCAAACTTTAATGTGGTTGAGGAGGAATTAATTTACAGCTAACAAGGAGGGTGTCTTATCTAAAACCATTAAACACAGACAAGGATTCGGAAATGTTATTCTGACTGCGCATTCCTAATCTATTATTAACGCTGTAAAACCTATTCCGCTGAATGTCACACACCAAAGAATCTCCACAATGTCTCAATAGAGCTTTTCTCGAGCAAACACCTTTTTTTCTGTTGTGGTGATCTGCCCTTAAATGAAAAAGGTCTGTGTAAAGCCGGACATGCTGCTCAAATAGCTACAGAAAAATTAAAAAGAAAAATAGGTCTTTGAGTCAATGACGATTTTGGATTGGATCCTTAACAACCGTTTCAAGCCCTTGGTTCCCCCCAAGCACACAAACAAGTGAGAATTATTCAAGTGAGTCATTCTGGATGTATAATTCCCATCTTCAAATAAATGCATGGAATATGCTACACTTCAAAGAATCTGTCATCAAAGAATTTGAGTCTGACTGCTGCAGAATCCAATCGTATTTAAAAGTTTGGACAAAATTTGTTCCCTTTAATAATTGGGAAAAATATAAACAGAGCTGCAGTGGCTCAGGAGGAAGAGGGCTGATCGAAAAGTTGGTAGTTTGATCACATTTTCCCCACTTCAGATATCAGAGAAAAACATTGAAACCAACAGTGCCTCCTGATCTGCTGGTCAGGGTGCGAATGAATGAACCTGACTTGTAGTGTAAAAGCACTAAGTGGTCAACAAGACTAGAAAAGCTCTGTGCAAATTATTTTTAAAAAACCACAAGTGTAAAGATAAATGCAATCTTTTTATAATTCTAAGCTATTTTCATCTTTATGTAAAATTGGTGTAAATCAAACTCAAAGAATATAGCAAGCAAAAACTAATCAAGACATTCTGGCTCAAAGTAACTCTGAGTGATGGAAAAGTCAAAACAATTTTTACACTAATTCCTTAATCCTTAATCCACAATAGATTACGTCAAGGGATTGAAAAATGGGTTTTGCCACCACCACACTGATTGTTCCCTGACTTAAACTAAAAGCTTTTCTAAGAATTACCTAAAATCCCTCAAAAGCAAAATTATTTCTAAATATCTTTCTTAAAATTTAAATACTCCTTGGTGACTTTTGGTGACTCAATAGATTTTTTTAAATCAAAGTATATTTAATTTGTTTACCAATCAACTGTTATTAAAATTTTGACCAAGAAGATCCTTTAAAAATTTGAATAACTTTAATTTTATATTGTAATGAGTTGTTGGGGGGTTCATTTACCCAATATTTTAGGATACCACACAGATGATTAGTAATAATTATTGAAAAAACTGGTCTTATCTGCCCATTTTTATTTCAAAAGAGTACTTCAGTAAATACAATCTTACATTTGGGGCTGCTCCTGAGGTGGATACAAAGCAGGCCAGGGCAGGAGTGATGTGGACAACAAAATAATGTGCACGGCCAATACAGTTTTGTAAGCCATGGACATAAAATAAGCCATAATTTTCAAAAATTGGCCGCTCAAAACAGGGCCACACAGTTAGGTGGTCACTTAGTCACAAAAACTCAAAAGTCAGTAGAGCTGCAACTAAAAATGTTTTTTTTTTTCCTCACAATTCCGAGTTACCAACTATTCTCCAACAGCCGCAGGCCAGTCAGATACTGACCTGACCAAAACCAAATCGACAAAAAGGATTTCTCTCTGTATGATATCATATTTCATGGAAGATGTCATCATCCAGAGGACATTTCTGAATTTGCTCCTAATTGTTTCCCAAAGGAAAATATTCACCATAAACTTTGAAATCCTACATTGTGCTTTTAGGAGGAGTAAGACGAGCAAGTAAAGAAAAGCTCAAGAAACATTCAGTTATCTGAACCATGAGGTGACCAGAGCAGCATATTGAGAATCTTGTGGTCTTATTTACTCCACGCTTGGGCTGCTGCAGTAAATTTCCATGCCTGATAAATGACTCTGTGGTTTAAATGGACTCTATACTTAATAAATCTTGACCATTTTCTTGGAATCTAAGTGTCTTTTTCACCAGACCGTAAACATATTTTTACACCATGCCCTCTAAACTTCTGGAGAAAGGCCAGCTTTGAGTACATTACGTGTTTTGTTTGATGATTTTATTGCTCGCCCTGAGGGCACGCATCTCCTCCTACAACAATGCACCTACATGAGCAGGAAGAATGCCTAACTCCTCAATGCAGCTTCTGTGTGAAATGCAGCTTGAAATATTGGAAATCCATGTAGTTTAATTATAACCCAGATGGCAAAAGTTTTCATGGAATTTCAAATGAAGCCTCATTCAGTTTTCAAAAATGTTAATCCTAATATAACTCCTCAGAGTTGATCAAAGACTCATGTGTGCCTTGGATCTTCAGCTTGCCAAAATTTACTTTCAGGCTCCCTTTAAATTTACAGTCAACACGGTGCCTCTCAGAAGTAAAATAAAATGAATAAAATTTGGCATCTGTCTGCCATAAAAATCAAGATTCTCTGCCCAACTCCTAGAAAGCAGTGCTGGAGAAGCACAGTATGAGATGAGGAATGAAACCGATTCCCATCTTTGACAGTTCCTGCGACTGCATCCAGAGGAGCTGCTGCATATGCAAACAATGGCAGAGTCCATACATGATGCACTGAGCGTGTCTGAGAAAAGGGATGTGTGGGTGTGTCGTAGCACTAATGGAAAGCTCCTCACAAAGGGGCGCTTTCAGTTGTCTCCTGAAAACAACCTGCTTTTTGCTGTAGAAGGTGAGTAAAGTGGTACGTTTTGAAAAGCACGAACAGATTTAAGAGTTGTGTTGGAAGAATCTGTCCTGTCTCTTGTAAGGTTACTTATGTATACTGTAGGGTCCTATGTGTCTAGTTTGTGTTGTTTTTCAGCCTTCTTTAATAACCAAACCGTTAAAATTCAGTGTAATCTATATGCAAAAATGATCAGTAGCTCCAAAGAAATTTTGTAAACAACACTTTCCCTTGTCTAACTTGTCAGATACTGCTCATCTCATCATAATAGGTCACACTTCCCATAAGCTCATGTCTGCAAACTCATGTTTAATGCTGCTTAAACAAGCAAGAGAAAATTAGGCCCTTAACCACCACTAAAGAGACCGATTTTGCAACCTCAGTTAGAATTCGTGTTATCCAGAGTCAAACTGAAAGTCATGAAATATATCATGTAGGTATGTCTTACTTAGAAAGACAGCTTTCTGGACAAAAAGTGACTGCATAAAAACAGCCCGGTGGGAAAATGATTCTACACATTTTTTTGAAACAGAACCATGACTTGAAATGCTCTGCATGCTTTTAATTAATGACAAAGAGGAGGTGGATGGGAGCAGACGAGGGAAGAGCGAGTACAGACAATCAACATAAATATCCTACGATGGGGTCTGAAAGGACTGCAGCAGCAGCAGGCACTGGACTGTCAGCCAAGGGCCTGATTAATGACAGCTCGGGAGTCCGGAGGTGGTGTTTATTCGCAGTCATCCAGCTCTTCACTCGGCCCCAAGCATCACAAAAGTAGATTACTCCTCTGCAGATTCACTCATTATAAATCAAACAGCGGACATTATTTCGAGGAATATCCTTCTTCTGTCTGCACCTCAGCTGAACGTTTTGTGAAAGAAATATATTAAACGGTGTGCATGACAAATAGAATTAGCCTTTTATATTAATAGCTGGAAGAAGGATGATCCTTTACCTTGCAACTCCGCAGGAGTTTTGTTGTGCCTCCAAAATGAAGAGCAGCCAGCACTGATGAATAGAGTAAAATTAACTCACGCATATCACAATAAAACTGCCTCAGTGACAATTTGCAAAGAGAATAGTCAGTATCTTTGCTTCTTAATCATTTTCTGGACAAACTTTATTACAATCAGAGTTGTAGGAAGGGGGTAGTGGTGGTGTGTGGACTTGTATTTGCTACATTGTGGGGACACTTTCCCTAACATATACTACCTTGTGAGGACCAACTGCTCCTTGTGGGAACCAAAGCCTGGTCCCCACGAGGAGAAATTATGTTTTTGGGTTAGGGGTTAGGTTTAGGACTAAGGTGTGAATTGAGTTTAGGTTTGATTTAGGGTTAGGTATGTACTGGTAATGGTTAGAGTTAGGGTAAGGGTCAGGGT
>NC_051431.1:8348257-8384773 GCF_001649575.2 Kryptolebias marmoratus | reverse complement strand
GGGGGGGGGTTCTATCCCAGCAGTCAGTGTGTGATGGGCGGGGTACTCCCTGGACAGTTGCAAATCCATCACAGGCCCAACGCAGAAAAACATGAGAGAGACAACCATGCACACTTATACCCTAAGGTCCCATGAAGAGGAAACCCACACATGCATGGAGAGAACATGCAAACCCCACACAGAAGGCTTCTTTGAGTTTTAAACCTGAGAGTTATTTACCAGTACTTGGCAATGAAACTGCAAACTAAATATTATATATTTTATTGTGTGAATACATTTAAAAAATATAACAGCACATCTGTAATTTTATTGCAAAGTGCAAAAATTGTGTTAGTGTACAATGTATCAACAAACCTAAGTGGTTAAATATTAGGCAGCTGCATTTGTTATTTTGTTCCAGGCTTGTCACTATGCAATGACTTATGACTCCCAACCCATGAGCAGAACTGAGGAAGCTTTCTGAATGAAAGAACATCCTCAAGAACTGCTATAATACAATAATAAAACAGAAAAAAACTAAGCAAATACTGATCCTCAATAAAGTCCTGCCATGGTTCTTAGTTTGAAATATGTTGTTATTTATTTATTTTGTCTTAGCTAACTTTATTATCTGCATAAATTTGTTTTTACCTCTAAGTTTTCTGTTGGCATTTCGAAGGTGTGTTGGTTTTCTTCTTTTGTTTGTGTGTTTCATGCCTGGCTTCTGTTATTTCTTGTGCCACAGAGATATTCTGTTATTATTACCTCCACATAAAATTTATCCCTTTTGGTTTTCTTTGATCTTTAAAGGTTACCCTCTAGTAAATATGTATTTTTCCCCCTTCACAGTGGGTAAAAGAGATTAAAGTAGAGAGAATTTGCACTTTTTTTATTGTAAGAGATGTGACTAAATCTTACAGCGGTGGTTCCCAAACTTTCAGCTTCAAAATAACAATAGCAAAGACTCACAACCCAATACAATCTTAGTTGAGCTACAAAAACTTAATAAACATAAATGAATAAAGGCATACTGACAACACACACTGTAGCTCAAATATACTTATACTTACTTTCCATTTATAATTACTGTTTTTATCTTTTGTAGCAAAAATAGTGAAATATGTCATATATATATATTATTTGATTTGATTTCTGGATATTATCTCAATCCCTTCAACTTTTTATTTTGTGTCCCACAGTGGGGTCCTGACCCCAACTTTAGGAACCACTAAATCCTGAAGGAAATGTGATAACAAGCACACTTCCTGATTAGATTATTTATTTCAATTAAAAATATTCTTTGTAGAAAACCTTTTATGGAAAAAAAGGTACAAATCATTTTGTTTAAAATACTCCAACTAATCATTTCAGACTGATCTATGGTTAATGAAAGGCTGTAATTGAGGTAGCACCTAATTAAATATGGACTGATTCACAGAAAGCAATCAACATACAGTGACATGTTAGAAACATTTCAGAATATGTGCTACTTTATCAGGTGGCAATCATTTATTTAATCCATCAAGATTTCAATATGAGAAAACTTAAGCTTTAGAGTAAGAACTCACTCTACTTTTCAAATAACATCGTGGAGTAACACATACAACTAGATAAATTAAAGTACACACTTGACAAGCACTCAAATCAAATCATCCCTGTCACATCCCTTCTTTGCACATGATGCACAAAAGCAGAAATGGTTTGACTCATAGTGAAGGGAAAAGAATCACAATAATAACAAAAATAATGATACAAATGTCAGAGAGAAGTGAAAATGAACAAGGCCCGCGGTGACAGGCTATTGAACGCAGCAGTGAGTTTGTAATCTCTGAGCTGTTGGCTGTTATATTAAATTGTCACATGAATGGTGAAATTGTAAACACTAAATGATCACGTCCAAGCTATACATCGCTTTAAGGTGACATCTGCACCGTAATCATTTATTTTTCATCTGCACAGCTGTCGGCGTTGACGCTCGCTGCTGTGATTTCATTTGAAAGGGCAGTCTCAAATTTGGTCGTGACACACTGGAAGAAATCCGAATCAATAACAAAATAATACAAATGAACTTTGTGTTCAGTTCTTGGATTCCTTGTTTTTAAAAAAAAAAAAAAAATCACCAAAAATGCCAAAAGTTGTAATTTTTCACACCTTGCTTTAGTTTGTCACACCTTTATCTTTCATTGTAAATAATATTTCCGCTAATAAAAACTGTATTCCGAAGAAAAAAAAACTAGGCAGAATATAAACAGACTTAGTGTAGACTCTTCAGTCATACTGATCGAGAAGTAATCCTTTGGGAAAATGGATTTAACTTTTCTATTCCACACAGCTGCTTATGCGAGATTACAAGAATTATGCGCGAATGCAGATAATGTGAAGAGTGCTGAGATGTAGGCAGCGGTGAACAGAGCTGACATGCTGTGCACTGTTTGTCCACAGCTGTATATTACATGTGTCAGTGTTGTTTCATCTCACCGCCTCACCTGTGAGTGGCTACGGAAAAATCAAAACTGCCGCTTATTGTTTCGGTTTAATTCTCAGCTGCCCCGCCACAGCTGTTAAGATACCCTCAGTCTTTCACTATCATCTAACCCATGCTGCTTCTCTGAGGTGTTTCTTTGTCTCACTCAACATTAGCAAAGCTCGCTGGCATTATTCCTAAGATGGCCTCACTATAAAAGCTTCCCGCAGTTTTCTAACAAATCTATTGTTGGATTAAATGAAGGAAATGTTATGCTCGTGCCAGTGGAAGCTCTGTGAATGAACATTTGTTGTAAAAGGCTCAGAACAAGAGGTTTCGTAATACTATTTGTGCGACAATAAACCTACATGCCAAAAACTAAATATTTACTGGAAAACCCTGACATGCTGTTTGGCTGTTTAATTCTACTGACACCTGAGAACAAGTCTGGAAAGAAACAACATTTTCACAAGTTCTTGTAGCATTTTTATTGCTTGACATCAAAAGGTAAAGGTGGACAAAAATGTGTGTGTGTGTCTGTTTATTGCCAAAATATCTAATGAACCACTGGAAATATTTTAATGAAACGTTTAGAAAGTAAACCGTGGATGTAAATCTCCATGTACTTAACTTTTGGAGTCAAACTGATTTACTGCCACTAATAACTGACCTTAGCAAACACAAAATGACTATAACTTAACAAATTTACAGATAATGACCTCAAATTTGGTGTGGTAGTAGCTCAGATTGATCCCCAACTCATATTCTGAGTGCCAACAGATTGCACAAGATCATCATTTAAAATTTTGCCATCAACTATTAGGTGTAAACTCTGTCTGTTAGCAAAATATGTCATGAACCACTGCATATATTTTCATGAAACTTTTGGGAAATATTCATTGGATGGATCTCTACAACTGATTAACTTAAGGAGTCATTCCAATTTAAAATGGCCACCGCAGCCAACTGATCTCAAGGAACACAAAACTGGCTGTAACCCAGTCAGTTTTACAGATACTGACCTAAAATTTGGTGTGGTAGTGGCTGTGATTGATCCCCAACTTACATTCTGAGTGCTAATAGATTGCATAAGATCATCATTTAAAATTTTGGCATCAAGTATTTGGTGTGGGCTCTGTCTGTCTGTTAGCAAAATATCTCACAACACATCTTTTGAGCATGCAGTATTGCATGAGATTGAGCAGTTTCAAGGTTTGACCAAAACGGCTACAACTATATCATTTCTCAATGTAAGATGATCTTCCTCTAAAACTCTGGCCTGAAAGGCGGTGGGCGATCTGCATTCCTTGAAGAAATGCTAGGCCTTTAAGTGTGTCATCTGTTTTTTAATATGAAGATGAAACTTAAGCTTTAGAATAGGGTCTGTTTTGCTTTCTTTTTAGTTAACACGGTGGAGTAAAATGTACAACCTCACCTAGATAAAGTAAAGTACACATTTCCTTCATGGAAAGCTTTTGGTTTTAGTTATCACAGTTGCTTGTTGAATATTCCATGTTTACTGTATTTGGAAGATGGACTATAAGCCTGAAATACAGAACGAAAAGTCAAGGTAGTGGATATATTTTTATATGCAGCACATGTCTCTCCAACTGTCCCATCTTTGACATGTAGTACTCAAAGGCACTGACGTGTTTTTTTATTTTTTCTCTTCTTACCTCATAAATCTTTCAGTGCATGTTTGTTGAGAGCAAGATAAGTCTAAAAGCAGTAAATGGTTGCTTTTACCTTTGCCAAACTTTACGGGTTTGTAATATTTCTTCTCCCTGAAACCTTTTTTTTAGCAAATCTTTGGACAATAATATTCTGATTTAGTTCATTACTGGCCTAATGTATTTTTTCACATTCTTTTTTAATTAATGAGGTAGAACATTTTTGTATCTAAGTTCTTAAGTGCATTGCAGTGAATTGTTTTCTTTAACTGGTACTAATACATTTTGTGTATCAGTAAAGGTTGTCTGTTGAAGTCTTGAAAGTGAAATCAGGTGCTAAATGAAAACTGTGGGAAGTCAGGCTTCAAACAGCTTAGGCCCTTCCCTCGTCACATTTGTACTCCAGCCTAATTTAAATACTACATTCCTTTAAAATGCTTCTCATCTCGCAGTCACCTGGCACTGAAATGCTCCTTTGTGTTCTGACACAAATGAATTCTGTTTCCCGTCACATGTTTCCCATCCGCAGCACGACTGTGTAAGAATAAAAGTGCAATGCTGTTTTCATGTCAGCGTTTAGAGGTTGGCAAACATTGGATGGAACTTGCCAGGTGTGTTCAACACCATTTATTTCTAGACTAAACAGTTTGAGAACAATCAATACTTAAAAATAAATGTCTTGGTATTGTGCTCAAAACGTTGAGGATCTTTAAAATACACTAAGTCTTAAAATATATATATTTTTACATATCTTTTCCCCTCTCTTTAATAGCTTTGTACATTCTACTCACAACAAATAGGTGGAGTTTCCCCATTTCACCCATTCTCCTTGTCCATACAGAAATGCATTTTTTTTTCTGAAACTATCTTCTTATTTCTGGTTTCTAAAAATATCCTTGTAAATACAGCATTTTTTTTTCTAGAAATGTAGGCATCCACACAAAAACACAAAAAGTAACCAATTACGCCACAGTTACTCATTACAAGGCTATATGTGGTGCTATAATGCTGCCATGAAAATACACCACAAACAGGAAACAAGGTGTGCAGCATGTGAATAAAGCTTGCACACTGGGAGCCAAATGCACACACAACAACAAGAAGAAGAAAATAATTTGGGTTGTAAATTAGATTAAAATTAGGGCTATGACATCATTGTTTTCAAAAGGTTGAGTTTCTGCTGTTTAAATCAAATGCAAAAGGTAGTGATTTAGGAATTTTTCACTATGAGACCTAATTTTAAAAAAATACAGTTTCGGGACTCCATAAACACCATTATCGTTTGGTCGCAAGGTTGAAGCAATAAAAGTCTTTTGCGCGTTCACAAAAATCCTTCCTGTGTTGACAGCCCCTCAGACCTACTTCTATGCTTTTAGTATTCAACACGTACAGCAGGGTGTCCCAATATTTTTGTGAAGGCAAAGAGGCAGGGCTTTCTAACCGTTTAAGACAACTTTTTATAGGGGCCCATTATGAAAGAAAAGAGTATAAGTCCAGTAAATCCAGTAAAAGTATTTTTGCTGGCATGTAAAAATCATGTAATGTTCGGTTTGATGAGTTCCAGCATTTTATGTTTGGTATCATTGTCAGTCATTCCTAATATGCATAAAAAAATAGCAAAAATAGCATCATATTTGTCCTTTGAAGATAGTGTCTCAGCAAACATGTTAACGTCTAGTGTAGTATTATTGGTATTGGTTTTATTTCTGTTCTTCCCCAACAATTGTCAAAAATAATACACAATGTTATGTGCAAAGTCGGCTGTAGGTTTGATAAGTTTTAAACACTATATATTGACATAATTACCTTGCATCTGTTTATTTAGTGACAACTGATAGCTTATAAACTTTTCCAAGAGTTTTAACTACTCCTACATGTGATTTTGAATGAAGGACCAAGGGTTAGGTGTAGTGATAGGTGTATGAGTTGGAGTAATGCTAAGAAATAGGATTTGGCATAAATATTCAATCAGAAAATGCATGTGAACAAGGCATTTTTTTCATTAACTTCCTAATAATACTCACAAAGCAAATGCAGTCTGAAATAATAATTTTTTTGCAAAAGTAGTTTTTATGGTTAACCTTTGATCAGTAATTTTATAAATATGATTTTTTTTTTTTACTTCTGTCTGGATGCATTATGTGCACATGCATACATAACAGAAAACAAATATTTTCCACATAAAGCAATTTTTAGAACTACTAGAAGTAAAAAAAAAAAAAGGAACATTCTTTGTGAACTTTGGATTCTTGCTTAACAAACAACACCCTAAATTTAACACTTCAACCTTTACGTATGGCTGGTTTTTATGTCAGAAATATTTTTTTTGTGCACATGCTGACAACATCAAAGTTTTCAGTCATTTCTTTTTGACAGTTTATGGTTGAAAAATGCTAACTTAAAAGGTCAGAGTTGTGTGTCAACAGACAACTGATGCCTGTTACATCTTTGGCGTTTGATTGTTTGTTTTCTTTCTGCATAGCTTCTTTCTGAAAAACAGGTATGGAATTCCTGACACAATGCCTCCTCGAGTTTAGAGATTTTGTTTGACGGTGATGCGAGATGTTGCCCCACTTTCAGCTTATCCCCCACGGGAACGGTCCTCACTCTTCCCTCTTTGCCTGGTTGAAAACAGAGAGATGGGCGCAGTAAAACAACTCCACTAAATACAGCCCTGCAGTTACCATAGAAACCAGCACTGGTGCATCCCTGACTAGTCCCACTGTATTTCATTTTGCAATTGACCCAGAAAAACACTGGGAGGTTGATGTTTAGTTTCTTTCCAGTCAAAATTTCCGAAGTGCAGGTGATATAACTGGCAGAAACAAAGAGGCTCCCGGTGAATGATGGACAAGCCCAAATCAAATGTGCTCCAATGGAGACAGAAGGTAGAGGTATGGCTGTGTGAAAAGGATAGAGGCTTATACATGTGAGACCAAGTGATGAAGCCAAAGACGCTTCAGGGAGAGTGGATTTACACTGACAACAAAATCCAGTACTGCTGCCAGACAGGCAATACCTAAACTGAACCGGACAGAGCATGATTGCCTCTGAAATACAACGACTTCTACTTATGCTGGCACCTCTCTTCAGATAAAGAACAAAGACAGACAATAAATAGTGTGGCAATGCTTGTCCTACAGTTACATAAGGCCAGGTGCTGCACTGCATCAAACAGCATTGCATTAAAAACAGAGTTGCACATCATTTTTTAAAACTTAGACATATGCAACAATATAAAAATTTTGGACATAGTGAAGTGGTTGCATTAGATATCTGAAAACACAACTCAAACTTCATAAAGCTCAGCTCTTAATAGCACATTTTTCTTTATATATTCCTGTTCTATAGGAGACTATAATGTCCAGGCATCTCGCCAAGTTAACTCATTTATACCGTGCTCTCAGTTCCACCGGGACATTATTATAGTGTTCAAATAGGTCATGGGCAGCCCATTATACTGCAGTCACGCAGCATTCTACCGAACGCCATAAAACTTCTATAGCATTACCACTTTTTAAATAACACTCCCGAGTTACTTGGTTTCATTTATTATCCTTTCAAAAGTTCTTTGTCATAAAGAAACAACGACAACAAAAAAAGGCGTTTTGATTAAAAGTTGGTGTTTAACAGCACATTACTCCACAAGAATATGACCAACAATAGAACACCCATGATAAGCTCAATATATCACTGGGCTAATAACCAGAGAATGTATGAAGGATCTCTGAATACTTGAAACGATATAATTTTCCACCATCCTGAGCATAACCAACAGTTCTTTACTGTACATGAACAATGGAAATACTTTCTAAAAACTCCATCACCAGGCGGTATTTGGACCACCCGAACAAGCACAGGCTGCCACGTCTATCTTGGCGACAACTCGCAAGTGATCTGTAAAGTCCCTGCACTTCAAGAGAATTACTGCTGCTACAATCCAATTCTGTGCTTGGACTTTATTCTGTGTAAACAAAACAAAAAAAAATGATAGCAGTAGGTGCACACAATATAAAAAGAACTTATGCAGTCAGCAGATAGAATAAAAACACTATTTCAGTACGGCAACCCAAAAAGAAAAATGGGGGGGGCCTCTGAATACATTTTCCATGATAAATCTTTGAAAAAGGAACAGTGTATTGCTGAGAAAAATGACTGTATGTTGTGTTACAGCAGGTTGGTAAAGCCTCTATATTATACATACTGTATTAAGTTTGTGCCATCGGAGGTTTATGTGCCATTTCAGCGTTTATTTATAGTCAGGGATGCCTGCAGGATCCGTTCCTACTGAGACTAAAAACAGATAGCAACATTTTTTAAAAGAAGATTCTAGGTCCAACAAAACCATAAACAATTACAACAGAAACATGCATAAAAATAAGACTGTAAGCTATACACAAACTAGACACTAATTCTGCAAATGCTGCAAAAAGCAAACAAATTTAGGATAATTATTTAAGATAATTCCAAAATGGTTGATGGAGGTTCAAATTCATGATGCAGTCCCAAATCAAAACATATTTTGATGATTTATTACATTTGCTCTGGCTTCAATTAGAGTCAAGGCTGAGTTTGTACTTGCTAATACAAATCCAGGGAAATAAAGTCAAATTAATTTTAAGAAAAGCTTTTTTTTTTATCGCTCATCCTTTATGACAGTGGGCAATAACATAATCACCTGTGCCTGTATGTGTTTGTGTTCTTTGCAATTTTGCTAGCAGAATATCTGATGAACCAATGGGCATTTTTTTATTGAAATTAATCTTTGGATGTACATCTACAACTGATTAACTTTTGAGTTAATGGACTCAAGATGGCCACCAGTTATCAGACATTAGCAAACACAAAAATGCCTATAACTCAACCAGTTTTACAGACATTACAGTCAAATTTGGTGTGCAGACTGCATGAGATCTTTGTTTAAAAACTTTGGCAATAACTGTTTGAGGCAACCTTGTCTGTCTGTTAGCAAAATAGTTCATGAACCACCGAATGGATTTTAATGACACTTTCAGAAAGTAATCACTGGATGCACATCTGTAAATGATTAACTTTCAGAGTCAGTTTGATGCAGAATGGCCTCCACAGTTAATTGGCTTTAGCAATCATAAAATGTCTTTAACTCTGTCAGTTTTACAAATATCATGTGGTTTTGTAGTAGCTGAGTGTCATCCCCAACACATAATCCAAACAATGACAGATCCTACAAGATCTTTGTTTTAAACACTAGCATCCAAAATGGCAGTCAATATGCATATCTTCAAGGAATGCTACTTCTAATTATTTATTTATTCTAACTTGTGCTGTCTGATATCAAGCTATATACCTAAATGACAGTGCTTTGATTATGTTTATTTTGGTTTTGTATACTTTAAAAAGTATCTTGGAATTATGTTATTTTAGCCACTTTTACAGTACCTAAATGCCTAAGAAGATTGACAAATCTTTCTAATTTTGGGAAACAGGTATTCAATTTTTTTTTTCTCCCATTTTAGGGAAATGCACAACAAACAGAAGCTGCACAAAAGCCCCTCCTTCAGCGGTCTCCCCTTGGCTTTCTTGTTTACCGGTTGTTAACAAGGAGGGGAGATGAACTCTCATTCTGCCACACGTTCACAGACAGTAAAGAGACCTGAGCCCCTGATGCTCTAACCTTTAGCTTCACACAATCTCTTTATCTTTCGCTTTAAAAAAGGGGAAATGACTAACAGGGACTAAATTTGTGCACGTAACAGCAGTCCTCGCTGGTTGTTGAACTTTTAAATGAGCTACTCCTACTATTGTTGTAACAGCCAAGCAAAATTCCACAGCTCTTAGAAGCCAGCAAAACAAGCTGATAATTGAACAAGTGCACAGGCAAATTAGACTAATTCTCTTTCAGTACTTTTCCTATTGAACGGCATCACTCCTTAATGTTGCACACACTTTGTTTAGTCTTTAACGATAATTTGAATGGCCCTGGCCCAAGTTTACCCCTCCAGGATGTGGCTGAGCCATTTCTCTGCACTTATGACCTGATGGGACTACAGTACACTAGAAATCTTCTGCTATGAGTACTAAAGCCTGGGAGGATTGCTGTCTTTCTAAGCAGTATTGTTAAGCACTTAAGTCACAGACATGTCACAACTGGAGGTAGCAACAATGTGGGAGGAGAGAGGAGACCAAAAAGTAAAAATACTTGTACACCAAATGCCACAGAAAATCTGAGCACAATCAGCAGGTTGATAGTATGTTGAATGGCAGAAAAAAATGGAATGCATTAAAAATGTGTAGTGGAGCAGGAAGAAAACTACACTAGTAGTTCATTTTGCAGAAAGGAGAAATTCTTTAAATATCAGATTTTGTAACATACAGTAGGACTTCAACAGCCTTAAATTTAAACTTGTTTTCATTTTGTTAAAAGTCTTAGATTCCATTTTATTTCAAAACCTCATTAAAATCATCAAAATGCTTTGCTGATCGCAGAAGAAGACAGAAGGCAAAACCCCCCACTAAATTAGGATTGAATAATCAATATAATGTAAGACAATTAAAGATCATTAAAGATAAAGATGGAAAGGAATTAAGACTCAAACTGACAAAAAGAAAAAAAAAAAAAACAATATTTCATAATATCACACTAATGAATCTGTTTCAAGCAAAGTCCAGTAGGATTTCTCTAGTCAAACATGAACACAGAAAATGACATAGCCAGTGACACAGTAGGTGGGCCATAATCAAGCCAAATGACCAATATGTTGGGCATTTGCATGAACAAATGCTAAACTGCACATTTTCAAACCATGGTTGCATAAAATAAAACATGAATACTTGAACAAAAATGCACGAATACATGAATAAAAATAAATCAAAGTTCATGAAATTTGTTGTTTCTCTTTTCACCAAAAATACTGTCAAAAATGTTTTAGGGAAGGAATAAGTGGAGTGCTGAAAACTTTTATCTTTGTCACTAAATGATCTTTAAAAAAATCTGTGTTTTTCATTACTGAGAGAAAAACTACTTGAACATTTTAAATTTATTTCTTGGTCACAGACTTGCATGTGGATAACTTTTCTTAAACATGGTGTTTTATGACTGCTGTAAGGCGTTTATGTGTGATTGAATTTAATGTATGTTGAGTTTGAGTTGTGCAGAAGATGGAACACCTTCCTGTTGTGTCCTGGCCATCCCTAGACAGAGCTTAATAATCGTCTGAATTATGGATGTTAATGGTTAATTGACATTTATTAATTACCTGGTTAAGAATAATGTAAACAGGCAGCCAAAAATAAAACCCATAACCTTCAAGCTAGCAACATTACTGTAATCCATGAAAAAAACAACAACACAACTCAAGTCCATTAATTTTATATTGTTTTTTTTTTGGGGGGGGTGCTACTTTATATATTTGGGCCAATCATTGAACAAAGGTTTTAAATGAAGTCATGCTTTTCTGTAAAATTCATTTTTTTTACCAAACACAGTATTTTTCTTTTTTAAAGAATATAACTAAGTCAATTATGCTGCAAACATGAAGCATTTGTGGTTAAAAACCTTTTTTAAGCGCTTTGGTAAATTACTGAGTTTCATTCACTCTGACAATTTAGTATAAAGAAGCCCAAATATCAATTATTGGAAATCTGTACCCAATCTTCTGTTACTAAAAAAAAATATGCAATAAAAATTACAGATTTTTTTTTCAAACCTATCCTACAACTTAAACCCAAAGTATAGTCAAATACAAATGAGATAGTGTTGGGAAAAAAAATAACATAGTAATTTAATTTATCATGTCACAGAATCTGATTACTTTTGGACATCTTCCTGTCAGTATGCAGCTGATCAATCAGCAGTAAAATACCTGATCTGACATCACACATACTGTGATCAAACAGTACACGATATTCTGAGGTTTAGGTGAAAGCTGTTCATTGTTGGCTGCTGACGTTCAGCATATGGACTCACAGCAGATATAATTAGCATGGGTGATTAACTGGCCAGGTTAAGTGTTTCGCACTAAAGCCCCTTTTGAAACTATCTGCCTCTTGGGATCAAATTGCCTGTATTGCTCATAATGTTATCACAAAAGTCAGTGAAGCAGCTCTGGTGCTGGTGACACATCCTGTGTATTTGGTGTTTGTGGTTATGTGACTGAATGTGAGAAACAATGAGACACGAGCCAATGTCACCAAGAAAGTTTGATGATGGGAGGGATATGGCACAACAGGGCCACTAAGGGAAGCTGTGACAACTTCTTTTGGATATAGACACACACACAACCCACATTCAAGTTTAATGAGTCATAGAGATCGGGACGGTGTTAATGAGATGGCAGCTCCAAGCCATTAAAGCAACTTAAAGAAAATCAATTTGGCATCTCAGCTTCAAAGACATCACAGTCAGTGGTTGACTGCAGGCCTGAGTGAGATGGCACTGGGGATTTCTCTTTTACTTATGAGTTTCTGAATCACAAAAAACACACACATTAGGTGACAGATGGTAGTTTCCTCGAGTTTCCACTCATTGTTTCATAGATTATATTTAGACTAGTGACGTGTTAAGTGCTACTGTAAACTTCTGGCTTTTCTCTTGCAAATGAATTTGAAAAGATGGTGCTATATGCACAGTGCGTCCAAGGAGTCTTTAAAGCAGAATCAACAGAGTGTACTGCATTCGCAGGTGAGAGGTCACAGCACTGCTGAAGGCCCATTTCATTCTCTGAGGCCACAGTGGCAATTTCGCAGAGTAATTGTAAGCTGAAAAAAGGATGCTTTCACCATTATATGGTGTTCTTGTGCAGTTTCCTGAGGGTCCATTGCTGCCTTTAAGTGTTACTATAAGGTCTAAGGAAGGTGAACTTCCACGGCTAAGTGAACTTTAGACTACTTTTACTTCCATGAACTCACCAAATCTTTCACCGACTGCTGGTCAATTGACTCCTTGATTTTTTTTAAGAGAGACCACACTGTCCCTCTGTAGTCAATGGATGCGGTTTAAGCCTCGTGCCTGTGAGCAATCGCATCATCCACTCTTCTCTTTTTGTTTACCCACTGGTACACTCCAAACGTGTAGACGGCAGTGATGAATCCCTTCGTACCCAAATCCAACCTGTTCTCAGAAACAGCAGGGTTGTGAATATAGCATGACGATCCATTAGCTGAATGTCAGCCACTAAGTGTGCGCTGACTGAGCCATGCCGTTCAACCACAGATCACTACATGAGAGAGGACCCTTTAGTCAGACTTGAGTCATTCACAAGATAATTTAATAACTTACCATAATAACTCTGTGTTTTGATAAGAGACTTTCATTGAAACTTCTTCTGTGAACCTTTGCCCTCTATAAAGGGATTTATTTCCACTGTGACAGAATTTGAATATGAGTGGGGGGTGGGTTTATGAGCAGCTCCCCTCTTATATTAGCTGCTCCAAGAATTCACAGACACCACAGATCCACAACGATCACTGCCAGTTGAAACTGAACTTCTTCCAGAGAAAATGATTGTGTCTGTAAAACAAAAACTACCATTAGGAAAAATATATTGTACAAAACAAAATCAAATTAAAAAAAATTTAAAAAAACTATAGAACTACAGTACAGATCATAATCTTTGTAGACAGTGTCACATCAGCATCTGTACAGATCTGGTCTGCTGTTGTGACATCCCAATAAAGCAGCTAACACGATGGATTTTGCAATGTGGTTATAACAAGGTTGTATTTTTAATTGAAAAAAGTCAACTGAGCGCAGCTCAAAATTAAACCATAAAACAACTTTCTATTTGAAAGTGAATGACTGTTGCAATGTAAGAGACTTTTTAAGGAAAACCTTAGTTACTTCATGCAGAAAAAAGATACAATATTTCATGTTGTTGTGTACTCTGTGTGCATCAGAAAGCCAGACTGTAATAAACACATACTGTACATGTGGTACTTGTATTGTTGTTATTGATCAAATGTATGCCATTTCCCCTCTTGCTTTAAATTTTACTATAAAAATTGAACGCTCGTGCCTTAAGCACCAGAGGTGAAAGCTTATGCCAAGATGTGCTTGTACGCCCAACTTATTATGCACCCCAGGGGAGCATGTACCAGCCACAGAGTTTGTTCAGATCTGGTATACAGGAGACAGATGGGAGGAAAGGAAATAAGATGAAACATGGGGAAAACTTTGAGACATTCTGCCATTTATAAATGTTCTCTCTCACCAACACATATGTAACCATACATTGAAGAATTAACTTGCATAACACTGGATCTTTTTTCATTTATTTATTTTCTTTTTCTTACATTTTTTATAAATGTACACACATATGAAATACTTTATGATAATCAAGTAGAAGATGACTTTTGAAGACAGTGGTTTATTTTCCTTATGGACTCTTAGTCAAGTGAGGCTCATAGTTTCCTGCAAAAAAAAGCTGTTTTTCAGCTTAACAATGTAGCTTTTGGTTTGCTGTTATTGCCAAACTGTGACATTACCTGTAGAAATTATGATGTCAAACATGGTTGGGGTGAGGAAGGGTGTCTTTTTGTACTGAGGAAAGATGAGCAGGTATTTACAGGAGATATAACGGAAAATAATTGCCAAGCAAACAATGGCCATCTAGCCTGTTTTCTCACCTGTCTCTTCCAACAGCTGGACTGCAGTAATGACTCTGTCATGGCATAAATGCTACAGTGCGAAACAATTTTTTGACAACTACAACACCAGTCAGACTACATCTAATTTTGATTCTGACCTTTATTCATCTGCTTCTTAACTCTTGCAATAAACGGTAATAAAGATAATATTGAACTTAAAGGCAGTAGATTGTGATCATTATCAGCAAACAGGCTTTGCCCAATTGTCAGGCAACTGCACAAATTAATACTTCTGTTTTAAAAGGAAGATTAGAGAGCAGATCTTTCCATTTGTTAGGTCTCTGAACCAAGACCAGAATGTATGTGTTGCTATAATCATTTTTAAGCGTTATCTAATGTGTCACATTGACCAAAGTCTTCTGCTACTACGCTATGAATCAATGATTCCTCTCGTTGTACCTCATTTTTATTTTAGTAAAGTTTCAGCTGAGAATTTTTAAGATCAGTTTCAACTTCAAGTTTACTTTGTAATTTGCATATTTTACAAGTCAGACTGAACATTTTCAAATTTTAATAGCATTTTTATATAACCTGGTCTAACTCTGGTCTGGAGATGGAGATAAAAAAGACTTTTACTGTTTCAAAATCCCCTGAAGTAGTTTTTTTTATCCATCAAGCCCAAGGCAGTTCTTATAGTTGCGGAGATGTCACTGTCCGAATTTAGAGATGTTTTCCCTCCAGGAAGAAATTTTAAAAAAATTGCCTGGGGTTTGAGAGGCTGATAAAGCAATGAGAGAAATTCATATCATCCACAAATCCATGATAGCTACAAAAACTCCTGCTGATGTGGGTTGTGGGATATAATCAAAACTCAACAAGAGCTAAATTGGTAGGTCTTGCAGTGAGATTACACTGTTAGCTGCTGATTTAAAGCATTTCACATGTATTATACACTCCAATACAATGATCCTTTTTCATTTAAGAGAAATCGCACCTCTGATGGCAATGATTACATTAACCTTGCTCATATTTTGTGAATTAAGAGTTCAACAAGGTCTTTCAATGTGTCTTCATTCTTTATTGCCGAGTCCTATTCAGACAACACGATAAGAAGATGAAGTAATCATACTGCAATATATTTTTCTGTCGTGCATACAATGTCCCTGCAAGCACAGAGAAGCCTGATATTTTCAGCAGATTCCCTGTGGCCAGTTTTATGCAGTAGAAAGACATGTCCTTGGCATGCATAAAGAAAGGCTGGAATTCTGTTTTTAATACTTAATTTTAAAGTCACTGCTGGTAAGTAACTTTCACACTCTCTGCATACCAATTTGCACAGATGTCGTCCTTGAGAAGCATTTGATTAATAATGGATACAGTGTGACTTTATGCCCATGGCTGGGGCAAGCTGTAAAGCAGTGAACTGCAACACTAGGTTTGAAAATGTGCCTTCTTCCATCTCCACGTCCCAAATAGAGTGGGTTTAAATTCACCAAGACAAGAAAAAAAATTTCCCACATTCAATTGATCTTCTCCTGTGGTTCTCCTGAAACGGGATACAGGAAATCTGTGAAACCTGATCATGTAGTCAGAGCTGTCTCTAAAGCTGCATGTCTGCATCATTGTTTTCCGCAGCATGCTTTGCAGGGGCTACCTTC
Organism: Kryptolebias marmoratus; assembly: GCF_001649575.2. NCBI lineage: Eukaryota > Metazoa > Chordata > Actinopteri > Cyprinodontiformes > Rivulidae > Kryptolebias > Kryptolebias marmoratus. Next base: position 8,368,439 of record NC_051431.1, on the reverse strand, counting down.
GGCTTTCAGAAAATACATGATGTTTTTATGACACGTTTTTGTTTTTTGTTTATTTTTAAATACAGGCAAACGCATTCTTAATAACAACCACTCAAAATTCAGTGAGGCTGCAACAAAGATTTGTCTGTTTTCTTGCAAATTGTCTTGCTGTTTTGAGTCACCAACTTGTCTCCATCAGTCCACTAATAGGATATTACCTTAATCACAGCAATAATTAAACAGAAAAATAAATTTAAATATCTGTTATAAACACTTATTCAAAACACTTCGAAAGCTAGAACAGAGACAACGCTAAAACACTAATGCTATCTAACATTTTGGTGCACCTAACATTAGACACAATCTTGTGTATGACAAAAAAAACTGTTTTATTCACTTCTCTTGAGAGGTGTCTAGGGCTGACAGCTTCATACTTTTTTTACATGTCTTTGAGTCATGTCATTAATAGAACCTTCCTTTATAATGTACAGACAGATGGAGCTTTATTGTAATTCTAAAAAAAAAAAAATCTTCAGGGGAAATGGTGGATGGCAAAATCTCTGCCTGAGTTAAAAAGGTACATTTATTGGCACTTAGCTGGTTGCTACAGTATTTTGAGGTACACTATAGCGACATGCATCATTTGCTTTAATGGCAGCAAAGACCTAATTCTTCTTCTCCTGCAAATAGAAAGGTTTATTATTCTTACTCTGTTTAAAAGTAGTTGTGGACAAATTAGCAATGCAATTACACCAGAAGATCTAAATGTAACTTGTCGTACTGCTGTTGTTTCATTACACTGGAAAACTCGGCCTCAGCTGAAGCACCTTCCAGGTATGTGACGATCCTGGTAACCATTGGAAACAGAGCTCTACGTAGAGGACAAAGGCAGTTCTGAAGAATGGGGCCTGCCAATGATTCCCCCCTTGTGTGCAGCCACAAGACTCACAGGTTATGTTGATTTACTGACAAAAACAAGGTCCCCTTCTGTGTGACTCAATGTTGGTATGGAACACACCGCTCAAACAGGATATTTCACTCTTTACTGGGGCTCATTTCTCAAAGGTAATGGCTCGGAAAATCTGGAAATCTTTAAAAGGCAACAGCGGCTGCAAGGCCATTATACATTTCTTACTTTATTCTCACTGCCATCAGTGCCGAGACAAGCTGAGACAGAGGGTCACTACCTTATTATATTCTCATTACAGTACAGTTCAGATAAAAGGAAATGCTATTATAAAGACTTCATTAATTGTGCTGATATTTGTAATTATAACCTTCACATGGCATGTTGAGATGATGTCTATCACAACTGCAAAAAAAAATCTGACATTTAAGGATGTGCAGTTACAGTTTTGACATGGGGAGTGGGTGACTGCTCAGTACTTCATAGGCAATAACGCTTTCTGAGGTACCGTATAAGTCTTTAACATTTCAGGTTCAGAAACACCCCCTCAGGCAGTGACCAGGCTCAAGCCAACCACCTAAAGATTCTGAAAATATACTGTATCAGTGGTCCACAAGCACATGTGGTCAATAGCCAGTGTACAGGACTTACCTCGCTAAGCCGGCTTACACTTTCGCTCACAGCACTTCTAAGCTTCTTAAAAAGTAAGCTCAAACTAAGCTAATTATTCACAGACAATCTCCAACTCTGGGAATAAAACCAAGGATGAGTGGCTAAAATTAGGATTTTTTTTTTTACTAGAACATGAAAACTGCTTAAACATCTGCTTCAAAATTAATGTAGCATTATAGAGTATAATAGTAACTACCATATACTTGTACAACAGGCCTCTGTCAACCTCAGTCTTCTGCCTTTAACTTGTCACAACTATGATATCTGGGTATTTTCATCAGCATGTGTTGGAATTTCTTTCATGTTTTCTAATTGAAAGCAAGCTTTTGTCCCCAAAGATTTAAAAGCTGACTCATGCTGCTAATTGTTATACATCTCAGCAAGGCTTTTCTCTGTGCCTTTGTCATTTTAATTCAGTTCAAAGTCAAAAGTTTTTTTTTTCATTTTGCTTTTTACTCAGATTGCTCGCCATCACCAGAAATGGGAACATTATACAAATCAGATTAGAGGGACGCTGAGTCAAGATTTTATTTTCTGGCTAATACAATTATTGTGCCACTGTAAATACCACTTATTTAAATTAATACTATGCTATAAAGAACACATTTAACTTATAGTTTCTTATATTGTCTATAAATTTGTGTGCATCTGTGTGTCGTATATACAGAGCTTAAAAAGAAACATAAAATTAGCACATCACAGAAAAACCTCACCACATTTACATTCTGAATGCAGCTTCATCACTTTCTTTTTTTCCTGATACATCTACAATCATTTCTTCACATAAGTAACATGCTTGCTGAGGCACTTCATCACCTGCCACATTGATAGCTTTGATAATTTCATCCTAGTTATTAGCATATTACCTAAAAACTCATTTATGAATGACAATTGGAGCTCCTTTGAGGGTCGCTGTTGCATAAAATAAACATAATTGTCAAACTAAGATTCAGCAGCAATCTAATCTAACGGGTTTAATGGAGAGGCCAAAATAATTACATCTTTTAAAAAATAGTCAGACTTTTTGTGTGGGGACCTTTGTACGCATTACTTTAGGAAAAATTAAAATTGAAACAACAGTTTTGCATTAAATGTATTTCTAGACTACAAATGAATCTAGCTGAAACATCAACATCTATTCTGTCAAATCAAGTTGATGGAATAGATGCCAGGCTAAATTATGAAGCTACCTAGTAAATGAAATGCTAATGTTATGCAAAATACTAAAGAGAAAAATCAACATCACCTTCCTATGCAGCATGGCTGGGTATCAAAGCACAATCATTTGAAAAGCTTCTGTTTACTTCCAAAAGCCACGGGAGGTAATAATGTATGAGCTGTCATAAATTATGTAAAGCTCATAACGGGCCAAAAAAATAAAAAAAACATTTCCAACATAAAATTTAAACTTTAATTGCATTTCCAGACAATTTACAGCTTTAGATTAGACTGGAGCTGGATGCAACCAGAATCACTAATAGGCCACATAATTCACCGGTTCTGCACACACCTGCCTGCAAGTAATGTTTGCGTCGAATACATACATATTCATACATATACTGTATAAGACAAATACTGTATGTGTACAGTATTCATACAGGTAAAAATTAAACAAAGAGGACAAAAAGAAGGTTAAGGATGTTTACATTTCCCAGGCTTCCATTAAATCTGGTTGTGTTTTGAAACGGGAAGTTCTCTTCTGGACTGTAAGTGGGCGTCTTTTTGGGTTGTCATGTGTCCAACGTGGAGCTCTAAGGAGGCATGGAGATTAGATGTGTGGCTGCTCAGGTCTGCTGCCACCTGTGGTTTGTACTTCCTGAGATCTAGCTTTTTGTGTGTGTGGCGGATGCTTTATTTGAGGTATTTCTCATTGCTTCTCATTGGCTCGGCGGTTGAGGGGGTAGCTGACACAGGTGTGTGGTGGCTGTAGCCATGGTGGGATGCTGGCGGTGACTTTGGTATATCATTTGGTCTTGTTTCTATTTGCACTTCTTGTGTAGATCATGCATCAATGTGTGGATTTATTTATTTGATTAGACTGTAGTTGGGCTGTGCTGGGGTTTTGTGTTGGCGTAAAGTTCCTTCAGGGACTTTCTATTTATGGGTATTGTCATGAATTAATATTATTCTTACTATTATGATCACTGACCCTTCACCACTACCTTTAGGCCAGTTTTATTTTACCTGGTGGTAAAATAAAAAAAATACTTAATTACTCTGTGTTGCTCAGTTTTAATTTAACACACAGCCAGTTCTAGCTTTAAATTCCAACTGCAGCTTTTAAAAAAATATTTTTTTCTCCCCTTTTTAAAAACATGCCACATTTATGTTAAAAGTTGAGAGCACAATAAAACATGTTCAATTGCACGAAAACAAACCAAGAGCACAAATGTGATAAAAGCAAAAAGAATAGTACCTGCCAGGGGAAAATGACTAAATGCCTAAAGAGCACTTCTGTAGCTTCAGCGTGCAGAGCAGCGTTTACAAGAGGAGAAGCGCATATTTGCAAGGGCGAACATCTGCATTGTGCGTATAAATGTTATTGACTTTGACCCTTCCTACATGCTAGCAGCTGCCAGGAATATTGGCTTTTGACTCTTTAAAGGAAGGACAGTGCTCAATGCTTCCTGTCCTCTAATTGTCCCATGTCATGTCACCGTAATTTGACAAAATGGAAACAAAAGAACAGAAGTAAAGTTTGATTTTTGAAGATACCATTAGCTTAGCTTGCAGCTGAAATAATGGCAGCATCTAAAAGCAGTCAGCTTTGTAGTATTCCTTCAAGAAATGCTAGGCCTTTAATTATATAAGCTTTAAAACCAAAACCATATGTGTCATTTAAATGTTTCTCACAGATCACTGGGTGATTTTGACCTCAACCTCTTGGAAAATGAAGAGCTAGGGAGGATGATATATGTAAACAGAGCACTTGTGCACCAAAAAACACAATTGTACCTCAAGTCTGGTTGATAACATCTGTAAACACAGGCTGCCCTGTCCAGGCTTTTGCAAAATAGGTAAGAAGAAGGTAAATTATGCCAGACAGAAATGGCCAAATGAAGTTTTTGGGAGACTGCTGATAACATGGAGAGTGCTGCTGTGCTGCTTCAGGAGGATAACTGACTGTCTGCCTTGGTTGAGCACAACTTTATTGCTGAAAACTTGCAAAAATTACAGCCGCCAAAAGTATTTTTAGGAATTCACAACCATGAGCAAATTGAAGCAGAAAAGCTGTTAACAAAATGGGCAAACATGTTCCAAAGTAAAACAGCTGAGCTCGGAACTTTTAGAAACTTAGCAAGGTTGTTCAACTTGTGCTGTTTTGGATGAAGGAAGTTTTTTCATAAACAGCTTTTGTCGCTCTTAATTAAAACCAATGACCTAGCATTCCTAGAAGGAATGCATATTGCCAGCTGTCTTTCATGTCAAAGTAATAAACAAAAATCATATTATGCTGAGAGGGGATGAAGTTATAGTCGTTTTGGACAAATCTTGTCATTGGCGCAAGGAATAATCTCAGGTATTGTTGCGAGATCGCGCGTGATATGCATGTTAGCAGTCAGAGAATATGTTGAGGATGACTTTCAGCTGTTATCACATTAAGTGTAGCTTAATATGTGTAAAACTGTTACAGACATTTTTGTGTCTAAGGTCGATTAGTTGTAATGGCCACCTCTAATTGGGTTGACTCCAAAAGTTAATCAGCTGTAGAGGTACACCAAGTGTTTCTTTTCTGAAAGTTTCATTGCAATTTGTCCACCGATTCATGAGATATTTTGCTAAAACTACAGACAAAACACAAACACACACTGACACATACATGAGCTAAAACATTATCACCTTCAGAGTCATGTGATAACCATCCAGAGCTTGAGAAAAGTTAGTAAAGACTAGAGAAAAGCAACCATACTTCAATGAGAATACAATCACCTTTACACTAAGTTTAATGTAGATCTGCAGTGATGAAACTATTAATGTTTAAAACATATTCAACTAAAGTATATTACTAACTTTGCACAATTTGTTTTCACAATATTTATTTATTTGAACTGTATTATATACATCTACTTTACTTTTCTTTTTTTTCAGATACTGAACAAATGTGTCTATAGCCAGCTGAGCAACCAGGATGTCACAAACGCAGGTAGATGGCATTTAATAAGATGAAACTTGCAGCTAATAGTCATTACAATTAAAAACTTAACAATTTATTATCTCTATTATACATGAAAGGTTCATGATTCAATTACCAAAAAGGTAATGAGTCATCAGCATATGAAGAGCTTTTCAGTTTCATTTCAAACCTTTCTTCCATTTTCTTTCTGGTGTAAGGTGGATTTATGTAACAAGGCTTTATTAAATATCAAATTTAAGGGGGAATATTTGATCCAATTGCAGAGACTCATAGATTATGAGTTCAATTTCTGCTACGAAATTAAATAAGTTTTAAAGTTCAAAAAGAAAAAGTTAAACATATAATATATCTGCACAAAAATCTGGTCAACAAGGCTTAGATCAGTTTATTGGGCCAAGTACCAGAATTTTGGGATTAAATAAATCAAAATGATTTTTGTTTATTTTTACTTGCTGTTTTAGGTCAATTACAGAAATCACACACAAAAAAGGAAAATCTTCTAACATAAGCTGACATTTAAAAGGTTGAAGGATTTTTTTGTTTAAACTAAATGAAAATAAAGATGTGAAGTTTGTCTCAATTAAATATACTTGTCATCAAACTGTCAACTTAATATTAATTTGTTGAGAAAATTGTGATTACATGCAAGTTTTTAATAATCTTTTATCTAAAAATGATGTTTTACACACATTCAAGTTTTTGGTCAGAAATTTAGGGAAGAAAGAAACTGCTAATTAATGTTGTACTTAACTTTGTGTTACACAACACTTTTGTCTTTCTTTTTTTTTTTTTTTTTAAATCAAATTGTTTGTAACAGAAATGACAAAGTCAGTGGGCACAATTATTGTTTACCAACATACACAGAGGGGAAAAAATGTTTGAGCTGGGAACCTCCTGCTGAGTTTAAACAGAATAATACATCTGCCTTGCAAAACAGAATTTAATGAATAATACTTGGGTCAGATTCAAGTCAAAGGTTTTCACAGAAAGGATTTCTGATTTTTCTTTTTTATCACAGCATGAGAGAAAATACAGTCAAAACTGCAAGAAGAAAATCTATTTTTTCCTTGTTTTTTTTTTAGAAATAAAATGCTCTATAAATTATGAATAATATATAAAAATACTCATCTGTAAATTCCTTTAGAACATAAAAAGGAAAAAAAAAACTGGCAGTTTAGCAGATATGTGTTTTGCTATAATGAAGATGTCTGCCTGTAGGCGAATAAAAAAATCTATACATGCTTACTGAAAGCAGCTGTTTGCAATGATCTAAGAGTTATTGCCACAAAATCTCCCATATTTAACATTTTCAGACCTATTTGAATTTCAAAGTTTTGAAAACATAAACATACAAACAAAACACATTTTGCTCCTTAAATATGTACTTACTGGCTAAAAATCCAAGTAACATAATGTTTTAAAATACTGATACTGTTTTTGTGATTTTAATAAAGCTGTTATTAAAACACCTGTTTAATTTAAATACAGCTGAGTTGAGATACAGGCGCCTAAGTGCTGAATGTCTTATCACAGTCACTCTATCGACTTCTCCCAATTCGTGGATCAAAGCCGTTTCCATCTGCTATTACAAGGCTCGTGCCATGCGCTCCGCCAGTCAGAGGATTTCTCAAACGTTATCTCCTTTTCATCCTCAACCGAAGCTTTATTTCCTCTGAAGCCTGCACTAAGCACAAAGCAGCACCCAATCATCTAAAAAAAACAAATAAGGTGTGTGACAACATAAAAGGGCAAATTATGGTTCCAAGTTTATCACATTAACACTTATCGTTTTCCCAATTAGATCATTTACTCATGTCCGTTACGCATGCTTTGACTGGAATAACAAGGTGACAGAGGCCTAATGAAGTCAATCATTGTTGATGATGGAGATTAGATCATTTCTGGGATTTAAATCGAAGTTTCTCCAGGTTGGAATCAACTTGAGAAACTTTGAGCAACCTGTTCACGAGTTTACATTATCTCACCTGTGGACTTTTTCTTATTATTGTATACAAAAAAAGCTTCTCTGAAAAGAAGTTGTTCTAATTTTGAAGTGTAAAGTTACTGTTTACTTATTACAACATTTTAATTGAAATAAAAACATGAAAATGGACTTGTTAAAGGTTTATACTGGTATGGCATAAAAATCATAAATATGTAATTCCAATCTTTGTTACAGAGCACTACAACTTAAAACAGACAAATTAATTTTCTCTGGTTGAAAATTAAAATGCAACACCATACCCATTTATTAACTTCTCAAAAACTGCATTAGACTGTTTCTTAATCTTACACAGATAAATGAACTAAAGGTTAAAATAACCGTGTAATCCCCTTCAGTCATTTCTTCACATCCAGAGAAGTGGGTGTAAGTCGGTTTCTTATATTGATGAGTGTTGTGTGTTTCGAGCTGCAGCTTCTGGGCAGAAGGAGCTAATGACGGGATGTGGCTTTAAGGACTAAAGAAAAACAGGGATCAATTCAATTTGCTGTTGCAGCAGTTTTATGGGATTTAATGGAAGAGTAGATGTGCTAAACTGTATTTTGTAAAGTAACCACTGGGAAACAAATAGGGTATTGTGTTTTTTTTATTACGTTTTATTACTTTTATTAATGACAGTTCTAAGTTTTTAATCTTTACCTGATTTTAAATTTTATTTTGAAAACACCAATAAAAAAGGTAATGAAAAGCAACGTTTGTTTGAGATTTTGAATTCAGACATTCCACTTCTTTGATACTGAATACATCTCTTCTGACAGCAAAGAGCACAAGTAACCATGTTGAAAAGGCTTCATCTGCATTTACAGACAAATAAGTCTTAAAAGACCAAACATCAGGAGATGTATTACAACACAAATAGACTAAGAGCACTAAATATGTTCAATTCTTCACTGGTTTTGTGTCATGGAAACAGTGACTGAAAATAATCATCAGTAAGAAAAAGCCAATATATGTATATCAGCTTTACATTACTATATTTTTACTGTATTGTTCAAGCAGAGGACCCCTCCATCCACCCAGGTATTGCAAAATGCAACTTCCAAGGTTTATGAATGACCTACAAAACTAATCTGGTCCACCATAAATGGGGCCTGCTCAGAAAATCTACATCTAGCTCTCATTTTTCAACTTTCACCAGAGAATAAAACTGTTTCTCAGTATAATATACTGAACTCACATCAACAATGCATCATCGAAGGCCGTCATTAACAACTCAAAGGTGGTTTTAAAGACATCCACTCTTCATGATGTCTTTACTTCACTGAGCTGATTGCTTTATTGTGATATTGCATATTGACAGAAATATCAGACCGCAACGCTCCTGAAGTGTTTTCTGTCTCTATGTACATGAGCCTGAAGTGCAGCACACCGACCTTCTGCTGTTTCTTCTGACACAAGTTTGAATGTCTCAAAGCACCTTGACAGACAGGAACACTGAGGACTGAGACTATTATGTCACTACAGTTTTTGAGATCACCTAGCTGTTGATTTGGCCAGTTCACAACACATGTAAGTCAATGTCACCCACCTGCCTTCAGTGCAAGACAGGACCGATGATTCTCCAGATCACAGGAGATTCGGGAAAGAAAATGGCATGCAAGCAACCTCTGAATGCCAATGCTGATTTGTCTTACGCAGCACGCCAAGAAAAAAACTAGGAAATCATACATTTTAATGTCCAGTGGCAGTGCTGAAGGTTAGCGGCACCCCAGAGAGATATTTTAGGACAACAGTATATTCAAGGGACGATTAGCACTGATGAGGAGAGTCACAGAACAAATTTAGTGGATAATTTTTGCATTTTAAGCACTTCTAGGACTGAAACATCTAGATGACTTCTTTGTCTTTATAATAAAAAATCATCAGATTAAACAGTCACAGACATTTTTCTGTTTGCTAAGGGGGCTTTGCTGTGGCAGCCGTCTTGAATGGAACTGACTCCAAAGGTTAATCAGTTGTAGATGCCCATCCAGCGATTACTTCCTGAGAGCTTCATTGAAATATGTTCAGTGGATTACGCAATATTTTGCTAATCTTTTAGACCAGCGGTCTCCAATCCTGGTCCTCGAGGGCCACCATCCTGCAGGTTTTACTAGTTTCTCTGCTCCAACACACCTGATTTAAATTAATATGTGATTAACAGGCTTCTGCAGAACAAGAAGAGGTAATTTAACCACTGAATCAGGTGTGTTGGAGCAGGGAAACAAGGAAAACATGCAGGATAGTGGCCCTCGAGAACCAGGATTGGACACCCCTGGTTTAGACAAACAAACACACACACAGACACATTATTGTCCATCTTTACTTTTCAGTGGTGGGTGATATTGATCAAAAATATGACAAGAGAAGCAAAATTATAAACAAAACATGACAAGGCCAATCACAAGTTTCTGAATGACATAATGCCATAATGTATTTAATGCCTCAGGGTCACAGTACAAAATAATGCTGCAATGTATCCTTATAATAAGCAGGCCATAAGTATAAGTAAAACACATTGATTGTACCATTAAAATCTGATACAGACATTTGGCTGAATTTGCATTGTCACTTGGCAGTAGCTGCACAGACTCAAGTGAAACTGATCCACTTCGCATGAGGCTCTGTTCCAAGAATGATAAAGATGTATACAGTATATATATTTTTATATCATAAGTGCCACACGGATGGAAATAAGCCCCTCTCAAAAACGGTTTTGATTAAAAACCTTTCTGAAGCCTTGTTCTAGAAAGAGATTCCTGTTTTCAGCTACATAGCTGTTAATTGTGTGGAAAATTGTGTAACAAATGAGTGGAAGCCACATCACATTGTGGCGTTCAACACAATTTAACAATTTTATAGTTACAGTTTCATGTTTCATCTCTGGCCAGCGCAAGATGTTCACTAAATTAACTAAATAGTCCAGAAAATGTCCTAACATCAAAAATACTGAGTTTAGAGTGAAATTAAGAACAGATGTCGAGGAAAGACGTTAAAAACATACATACACATATTTAGAGAGATTAGGTGCAAATATAGGCCCTAAAAGTAAAATAAATATTTAAAAATATTTTTAAAAATGTATGCTATAATGTGTTTACACTAAAAACATGACAAAAACTTTAAAAAAAAAGCAATTCATATTAAACGTTTTGATTTGAATGTGGTTTTAATAGTTTTGTTTTTTAGCCAATGTAATGATTAAAGGAAGTTAAGCATCTGTTCGCAGCTACATGCGACAAAAATATATATAAATGATGGTGAAGCAGCCTCAGACAAATCTTGGAAAAACAAGCAACAAAACCAATGCCATAGCATTTTTAGAAGAGTTATGCTGCGTATTTTTTGTAAAGTTTAAAGAGGTACCAGTGGGAATTGGGCTGACATATTGTGTCATTTCTAGTTAGTGTAAAGTACAGTTCTTGGGTGTTCACAAACAGTGCACCATAAAAATCCTTTTTAATACATACTGTATACAATTAATTTATCAAGCAGTTTTTATAGTTTTCGTCATAGCTGGGTGTCTTGACTTTACTTTGCATGGAGCTGTTTCTGTTCGTTAGATTTGCTGGAGGACTTTTGTCTAAGTCTGCTGTATTTTTGTCAAGGTTGTCTGGCGGTTAAAATGAGCTTCAGACAGCTTAGTGTAGATAAATAGATACTCTGCACACAAAACGATGGAAAAGAATGAAAAAAGGTGTTAAAGCTAGATGATGATTTTTGCTTCATGTTAAACCGGTGGTGTCCTACCCTGATCCTGAAGGGCCAATATCCTGCATGATTTAGGTGTTTCTTTGCTGTTACACACCTGATTTGAATGACAGTGATTAAGAGGCTTCTGCCAAACTTGAAGTTTAAAACTGAGGCCTCATGGGTCATTTTGACTAAAGGGCAGCAGGAGGGTTAAACTGGATTGACTTCAAACATTAATCAGTTGTAGATGCACATCCAATGATCACCTTCTGAAAGTTTAATTAAAAGTCATCCAGTGGTTCATGAGGTATTTTAATAACAAAAAAGATTAACTCCAACTGTTATTGCTGGATTTTTTTTACCATAGATTTTGTGTAATGAGCAGCACTTGGAACATGTGTAGTGACTTCCTCTCAGCTACTACCACACCTATGTTAAAATCAATCGATTGAGTTATAGCAATTTTTGTGTTTTTAAGGACAGTTGGCTGTGGCGAACATCAGGTTGACTCACAAAGATCATCAGATGCAGAAGTTCAACCAATGATTACATTCTGCAAGTTTTGTTAAAATTTGTCCAATGAGTAATGACATATTTTGTTAACACACACACGAGCAAAGACATTATCCCCCACCTTCACCAAAAAAATACAGCCAAATGAAGAGGCACGGTCTTCCTCAAACAAGTTATGGCAACTGTGTCTTTAAGCCGTCTCGGCAGTTTACCTCAGTTCCACATTATGATAAAATCAAACATAAAGGAAAACAAACTTTTAAAACACAAAAATCTACCAACAGAAAGTATAAGGGACATATTCTAAATCTATTACACCAACAACAGTGATCGATAATTATTTGCGGCGTATTTCTGCCTGGCTGCACCATAAATCTATTCTGCTGAGAATGTACTCACTATTTCAGAGTTATAAAGCCGTCAAAGGTCACAAAGATTTAAGGAGCAATAATTTGCAGTAAAAAAGAGAGAGAAAGAGAGAGAGAGAGAGTTGCACCTTGAGATAAGCCTTTTCAGTTCAAAAAGCCTCCAAATCATTAAACCATCACTTTTTTATCATCAAATATTGCATGCAGTAAAGTCTGCACCAAATGAATTGATTTCATGGATTTGGGCCAAGATATTCTGCTGCCAAGGCTATTTATTTTTCTTGTCATTTTACATTTCTGTAATTATCTAGTTAGATTCCTATCAGCGCGCAAATAGACCTGTGAAATTCACAAACATTAAAACTTTAAAGCGGTTGGGTTGACGATAAAAATCAAGGTATCCCTAAAGTCTCAACGTGTTTTTTTTTTTTTATTAAGCTCTTGCTCAAGTTATAACTATAACTTTCCTTATTAGGGTTTACAGAAAACAGTCAATCTGCTCTTTCCCTTTGTGGTTGCAAATAAAAAAAAAAATCTAACAAAATCAAGCATTTAATTGCCACAGCTGTATCAGAACAACATGCACTGATATGTTTTATAAGATGGATAGATAAAAATATCATTAACAAGCTATTTTTCAGACACGTTGTACAAAATAATGTGTTTTATAAAACAAGAGGCTGAACCAAAGATAGACAATGGATTGTGAAGGTGAATGTTCTTATCTACTCTCTTCACTGGAATAGTTAATGCTTTTGTTGTCTCGCAGCCTTTAATAGGCAGCAGATTTAGACTTCCCCAAATGAGACTAGTGCAGGCTGATGAAGAATAAGCCATATGACTTTCTGACAAACAAATCGATAAGTAAGGACAGAAAGGTCTCTTATCACAGTGGCATATTCACAAAGGCATTATCTTTCTGCTAATGCCTCAGACAAGATTGAAGAGTGCATTAAATGCACTACATTTGCCCAGTGCTTCTTAGTATGTCGAAGAAAGTTTTAATAGGACTGGTGAGACCTGTGGTAGTAAGCGCTGTACAATAATATATCATTCTTATGCATTATTTAATGGGACTATGGGGAAGATTGTGTTTGTGCACATTGCAAATTCTGTATGAGAGCATGCAGCTCTCTTAATTGGCTTGCTCCGGGGAGCTTAAGGGAAATGCTGTTCTAGTAGAAGATATTGATCAATATGACCAGATGCAGCTACTGAGAGTATGAGCTAAATCAATGTCACCTTCAGGTATAACAGCAGAAGACCAGAAGCTGCGATTTCATGGCTGTTTTTGTCCGCTTGCTCTTATGTTCATCCATTGTTTCTTGTTTGCATAATGTAATATCATTCTGACACCGAGTCGGGAGCAACAGCTTAAGGCTGCCACATTGGCGGGACAACTGCAAAAAAGTGGTTCTTGAGGATGACAGATGCCACCAATAATTTTCATACCAGAGTTAACAGAGGGAGTGAAGGACCTGGCGGGTACTACACAGTGGATCTCATGGGCTGGGAAAACAAATTTACTCCTCAGCAGTTTGAATGCCATGTGCTCTACAGCAGTCTTTCCCAACACAATATTTGTGTCGAGCCTCCAGCTGCTCTGGACAGGTTGAATATGGTGTCACGCTTGCTACATAATGATCTAATCATTGTTCTTCATATGACCACTGTCATTTTAGTAATTTTCAGAAAACCTTCCTGGCGTCCAAATAAAAAGAGCAGGGTATAAATATCAGACATGTCAGATTTCCATCATTACCTCCAGATAGTTTTTGACAGTTTGAGGTTTGATTGGTGCTTCTTTTATCACATCAACCGTTTGTGTCTGCTTTGTCTGACATTAAATGGTACCAGTGAGGACAATTAGCACCATCAGTTATTTGCTTTAAAGCACTTAACGTCCACTATATTACAACTTTCAAATGAACATTATTGACTTTATGATCATGTATTTAGATGTACAGCCAAATGGCTGTAGGCACGTTTTTATTTAAATACTTTGGACTAATTTTTTTTTTTCTCTTTTTAGCATTAATATTACCACAAATCCAAAAACTAAACAGTTTCCAGGTGCACAACCCTGTACAATTAGCCAGACAAGGAAAGAAAGCTGTAGCCTCTGTATAATCTTTGCTTACAGAGCTGAAAAGACAACGAGAAATGACAGGTTTTTATTAAAAGATTCAAGTGTTCATTGCAAAAGAATGGTTTTACTTATGTTATACATGTATTAAGGATATTAAATCATATAATGATGAAAAAACAAAAATTTTATTTTAAAAAAATGCATTGTGGCTGTCCCATTTATCACTGGGTTAATCTGGGATAATTACTTGTTAAAATAAAAGAAAATTAACAACGTACCCAAATAAATTCTTAAGATCTGTTATCTTTTTCTTATTTATATGTTCGGGTACTACAGTAATTTTGTTTCTTTTGCCTTGGTTTTTGTTGATAGTTACTATTCTACGTATCACAACCTTGTGTAACTACTTGCAGTTTTTTGACAACACTACAACATTTTCTTTTTTGGTGAGATTATTTTACTTGACAACAGGAAGGAAACAGAAAATGATCTTGCCTTTAGTCACCTCCTAATTTTCATTTACGTACGACAGTTATCACATTTCACCAAGCTGGCTAGTTTTGTTTTTTGTCATCTTTTTTTTTTTTTGTAAATCTGTCTTTCTCTGAAACAAACAACGGCAATACAGCCATGTCATTAGAATACATATTTCAGGAACACATTCATGCTCTGTGACAATAAATGACAGTTTTTCTTATTCAGATGTACTGCTCAGCCATGAGAGGCTGAAAGCTTCCAAGATGAAAGGAAACATGCACGAATCATTATTTTCAAAGGTTACCAACTCAGAATATAAATGTCAAAACGACGTGCAAAAACACAACCAGACACAAAAGGTAGACAGTCTATGCTCTTTGATTTATGCAGCTTTAAAAAGTACTTGTTGGACAGTTGTAGCTGATTTTTTTTTTAACTCCAGTTTGTTTTATTGGATTTTATTGACATTTTCTACTATATCATACTGTATCTGAAGGAACACTTGCGGACAGTAATGACCCATTCTCACAATTTGGACAATTCACAGTTGAAGGGGAAAGCAATTTATCCCAGGATGCAATAGGAACAAGGCGCTTTGTCTGAAATTTAAGAATGTCTGACACAACATCAGCCAGGCAATATTCTAATTTCTAAATTTCTTATTTGCCTAACGCACACGTTTTTTGTTTTTTTTTTATGAATGAGTATTGTCTTATCATCTCGTGAGTGTAAAACATCTGGATGAAACCAGCATCCAGTTGCTGTGACGCAACATCAAATCCTGTGCGGTGCAGAAATAAAATCACACTTTATGTCAATGCATCATAGACAAAAATGACTGTTTACTGATATGTGCCATATCAAAGATCTCACAGATCTCACAGCTCTGTTTATGACTTTAGCAATATTGTTCGCGTGGCCATTTAGTGTAACATTTTATTGCCGTTCCCTCCCATTGAAATTCATGATGCAGCAAAGTTAAAAAGTGGAAGGTGTTTAATGCCTCGTGAGGCCTGTGTGTTATTTACCTGTGTTTCCTCCAGTGTTCAGTGCTTTGAGTGCACCGCTACTTTGTTCTTGTCACTTTGTTTCTCGCTAACCCTAGAAAGCCAGCTCAAGAAGTAGCTCCAGTTTAATTGCTTCAGTGCTTTGGTGGCTACTCCTTTGATCTTTTTTGGCTACTGTAATTATTCCATTTCTTGAACTTTTTTTATACATCTTGAGCACTAAATAACTTTACTTGCCTAGGGAGAAACATCTATCTTACTCTGTCGCCTGTTACCAGCCTTAATTGGCACTTATTTTCTCCTTTCTTTACATCTTCTTGTCTGCATACAGAGTCCAATTTTCACACAGTTAACCACTTTTTTTAGTCTCTGACACCACTTATTCCAAATCTTTCATGCTTTGTATCACATTATTCTCAGATCCTTTGTTGTTTATCTCCATGTAATGCATGAGGAATGCAAAGACAGACAGCGATTTCAAAGTTAAACTAAAAAAAAATCCCTTCTAAAGTTAAGGCCACTAACTTTCAGCTTATACAAACTTCTTTTTCATAACATTTAAACCAGGCTCTTATTTCTAGTTCCAAATAATGACTTAGCATCACGTTTCACCACAAGGTTTTATCATGCTGCTTGACTGAAAAATCGACTTTTCCAATTTAACTTTGGTAGGAATCGCTGAAAAAGATGCTAAAGCCACTAATTTTATCAATCATAGATATTTTAAGATACACAGGGTTTGGTGGTATCTGGTTTTTGACAATCATCCTTAGATTATACATTGAAATATATCGTTGTATTAATGACTGCCTACAATATCTTGTCCTTGTGTTTTCATACTGTTCGTAACTTAAAAACATTTAAAGGCCCTTTAAAAAAATGTTACCATTCATTTTTTTAGATAACAATGTAACACTAAATATTTTATGGCTATTGATTCATTTAACAAAGATATTTCACAATAAATAAAATAATTAAGATCTTACTTTGTTTTGTTTTGTTTTGTTTGGTAAACTAGAAATGCGAGCACAATAGACTTATCAGGTCTGAGCAGGGGACGCAGCATGGCTGCAAACTTTCCCACAGTGCTGAAAACCTGATTTAAAGATGTGTTTGTAGTGAACACAGAGGGTTGTTAGATTTCCCCCAGAGGAGGGGATGATCATCTCAGTGGATCACAGACTTTCTGCAAAAACTAGTCAGCTTTCCATCTACTTGTTCTTCCATGGTGTGACCAACCACCTCCACCACATCGGTTTTTAGTCTTAGAGACTGCTGAAAGTTATATTTTTTGTTGTGTTTTAGCTTGCACAGCTTTCCTTCTCCTCTATAGCCTCCACTCTGATGACCGCAGCACTATAAAAGACGGTGAAGGTAATAAAAGCATACAGACATGTTCTTGTTTCAATAGATTTGGCTTTACATAATTTACAAGAGTCCTGTGATTAGGGGCGCTTTTGAGTCGTTTAATTAGGCTATAAAATGAACAGGTTACACAGAAGAAGTTATAATAAAGCTATTCAAAGGGATAATGTTGCCACTTTTAGATACCTACAGATACGGTACTACTGACTATATTCAAGCTAACAGGAGTGTAAAAGTTTATGTTTCCAGCATGAAGTCAATCAGGGTTTACACAAGAATTAAAACCATAACAAGCATTCAAATTTCACAAATCTAAGTTGTATTTAAATCATCTTGGCTGTGGCCATGACCAAGTCAGGTAACTTGTCAACACATAAGATAATCTCATGTCACTAGATGTCGGAATGTCACATTGTTTAATTGTTCTGCTGAAGTTTGGTGCTTGATTGCATCACCTAATGAAATAAAATGCAAAGTTTTCTCCCTCTGGCACACAAGCAGCCTCTTCTTGCAGATTTGGAGCGTGCCAGAACAATACTTTACGCCACACGGATGTTTATCACAATAGAGGTGTGATCATAAATGTGATATATGGAGATGGTGTTAGGACACCCCTGCAGAGCATGTTCTTATAATGTATCTTGGTCACCCTGGTGTGGCTGCCTGACAATGTTTAGGGATTCTAATCTGCAGTCACATTCAACCCCACCCCCATCCTGAGAAAAATAAAATCAAATAAAATTCAATGTTAACAGGACTCTAGAGCTGGTGATCCAGCCTTCCTTCATTACTAACATTTTTTACTGTGACATTATGTCACTAATTTCAATTTGCAAATGTCTGTATATGTAATTTTTACCATATTTTTTTGGTGTGCTACATTAAAACACGCTTAACTGACACAAGTCATCCATACAGTCTAATGTATCATCACAACCCTAAAGCCTACAGTATCATAAAAAGTCATCTGTAGAGAAAACCATGTAGCCCCAGAAAATGTCAAGTTTCTAACATGAGTCACTGCAAACAGCTATTTGTGTATTGTATGTACAACAAAAATGGTCTATACATCGCCTTATAAAGTCTTTTATGCTGCAGAATATAGATCAATAGCTTGTGCTTCTGTTATTCTTTCATTCCTGCTGTGGCTGATAACCTTCTCCTGGTCCTGATTTCATAATGAGAACACATGACACTAGCACCAGAGCAGCTGCTGTAACACAATACAGCAGAATGACAAAGCAGAGAGACCCCATTAATCTCAACTCATGGTCTCAATACAGCAACTAAGACAAAAGAAATATCTGCACGCATGCCTTAGTAACTACTTTTATGCATTACCTGCTCGTATGTGAATTTGTTCCTCTGTTGTTTCCTGCCTGGATTAGCATTGCTGAAGATGGAAGTGTTGGCAATAATGCATGATAATGATAATGACCATCCTGTCTGATTTCATTAGGCGAACACATGACAGCAAGTGCTCTGAGCTTCTGCTGTAACATCCTGCAACACACTGACAAGCCAAAGACGTGATTATCACCACTTACTGCATCACATACAGCTGGTTGAAAGAGGGAGAAAAAAAAGACATAAATACATAAGAGTCCCTGAGCACACATTGTTAATTCAAATCACAAATCCAATAAGGCTCAAGGATACCAACCCTCCTATGAGCAAAACTCATTAACCTCTGTTTTTAGGACTCTTCAAGTCTTTTATGTTAAAACCTTGATGATGTAAAATTTCTGGTTGATCTGTTTTGTCTTTATTGTTCTAAAAGCTTTATGTGACACTGTTGTATGTTTGTAATCAATAATCTGTAAGATCATGCATCATTAAGACCTTGTATGAACTTGAATAGCACTAAAGAGGTGGAGTGCTCTTCATGCATCACTAATGCCAAAGAGGGTGTGTACAGTAGATGCAGCTGGTAGTCAGTGTTTTTCAGCCACTGCAAGCTGCAGTAACACTCACTACAGAATCACACAGCTGGCCCATACCTACATCTTCCCTAGGGGAGAGGTCTTGGAAGGCATTACGCAGATAAAGCAGAACTGGATGAAGGAGGTTCGCTTGACTTTAGAGCAAAATATTGACATCTAACCCCATCTCAATCTAACAGATTTACCATTTTAATACCTCTATGCAGCCTTAATTCTCTAATGTGCTGTTGTTTAAGTCCCCTGAGTAATGAGCAGATATTTACAGAAACCAGACCTTTCAGCCTTACAGTCCAAACTAAGGATAGCCAGTAAAGTACAGTAAACAACTTCTCACATATGCAAGAGCTGAAACTAAAGCTGAATGATGACAGGAGCTAAAAAAAAAAATCCAACAGCAAACATAATTATCATCAATCACTCACAGCATTAGTAAGATCATTATCACACAGCATCGCAGCTTGTGTATCCATTTTATCATCTTCAAACCCTCGTGGCCGATTGTCCAAATCAAATGTGATGGGTTCCTAACTCACATAGGCAGTGCAACACATTTAAAGCCGAGGCCTGTGTGACACGAGTCCTAATGGCTGCATGTGTTTAACACTAACAAGTTTTACTCAGCATCCACGCTCTCGGCCCATTCTCTGAGCAATCAGTGCAATTTCAACCTGATGGGGAGGATCTCAGCAGCTGTTGCAAAGTTAAAAAAAAAAAAAAAAAGTAAATAAATAAAAGCCCTGTTCTCTGCATCTTCTTGATGCAGACACACCCGGGCCCTTTCCACAAGCACCTCTGTCTGTGGTAATGTTACCCATGTGTCACTGGTTAACCATCTTCCTCACTGCACAGGACTTCAGTGTGACCCGGCTGCTTTAGGCCCAACATGCTCTGACTGTTAAACAGCTCTGACACCAATAAAAAGTGCTCCACCACATGAGCGCAGAGACGATAGATAGATAGATAGATAGATAGATAGATAGATAGATAGATAGATAGATAGATAGATAGATAGATAGATAGATAGATAGATAGATAGATAGATAGATAGATAGA
>NC_051431.1:8346795-8347787 GCF_001649575.2 Kryptolebias marmoratus | reverse complement strand
ATATATATATATATATATATATATATATATATATATATATATTTATAGTATACCCAAAAGTCTTTGGGCAGCACTGCGTCGTTACCCTTGACACTATATTCTTCTGATGATGCAATTCCCACGACATTGATGGCTTTCATGGCTGGGATGAGGTTGACTTGAATATTACGCTACTTTTATGTTTCAGTAGTATTATTTGCTAATTAAACAGGTTTACGCTCTGTGGGTCCAAAAGTTGCATTCTATTTGTACTTGTTGGCATCTCTGAGTTCTGAATTGGAAAAGAGAGAGAGAGAGAGAGAGAGAGAGAGAGAGAGAGAGAAAAGAAACCTCTGCCGGCTGAAGGTTGGCGTCAAATTGAGGCTTAAAGAAAACTCTCCGCCAACACTGATGTTCTCGTTCCAAACGCAGTCCTCACGCCTGTTTGCTGCTCATCACTGGAGCTGTTTGTTGTCATAACTTCCTGTCTGAGGCGCAATCAGGAAGGATCCCACCCATGGACTGATAGTGTGTTTATTCCCCCCAGTCTCTTCTGATACTATGCGCAGTCATGCGAGCAATTAGTTTTCATACACGACTTGGTCCATCTTCCCAAAACAGGCAAAACGCGGGTCGATTTCTCCGGGGCGGGATGTGATGAGGAGGCGGGGGGAGAATTTTGCTGTGTATCCCAAAGAAAAAAAAAACAGAAAAACATGCGCCTCTCTGCCTCGCTCATGCAGACGTCCACCTGCGTAATAATACGAGCACGGCATGGAAGAATCCACGCTGTCATGCCATGATGATGTCTGGAGCGGAGCGGAGCCAAGTGGCCAGTGGCCAGTTTCTTGGTTATCACAGGAAACGACTGACACCTTTCATGGACAGTGTAGCACTGCAGCAATGTGATGTCATTTGAGCTGCATTTAAGAAGGGGGAGAAAAAAAAGGACACGACAAAACTGAAGGTTTCCTCTGTCTGTGGACAGTTTAAGGTGGGTTCGTTAGGAAAGA
>NC_051431.1:8271264-8346790 GCF_001649575.2 Kryptolebias marmoratus | reverse complement strand
GGGTTGTTTGTGATGTGCCGGGATGGGCTCCTGGTCCAGCACAATATGATACTGCAACAGGGGAGGAGGGAGGCAGGGAGGGAGGGACTGGAGGGAAGGAGATGGAGGGGGTGGTTGGGTCACTGCTGCATTTCAAAAATAACATTCATCCCTCTTTAGGAGAAAGAAGTGTTCGCTGCTTAGTGTTTAATGGCTTTTCTCAACCATCTTGAATCATGGCTGCTATAACACAAGCACAAACTCCTCAACCTCCCACATGTTTTAGACAGACATGACTTTCCTCTGGGACAAGCGCTCTTCTCTGCCAACAGATATGAAACGTCCAGGAAAATACATAGAAATATATATATATTTTCCCCAGCATTGGGGGGAAACAGATTTAGTTTAGTGAAAGGAATCCAGGGATCACCCGTCCTTCATCATGAAAAAAAATCTGCAAGATGTTCCAAATGTCCTCTTTTATGAATATTGATCCCCGCTAGGATTTTTTTTTTCCTGCTTGCATGGAGGCAAGACAACATGAGACAAGAGGAGGAATTCTGGTGGACTGCACAAATCCCATCAAACCTGAGCTATTTGGCTGCGGGAGGTTTGCACATACAGTAAATGTTGGGGTTTACAGACGTGAGATCCACAAAGAACTCAGAGGAGAAAATTCACCTTTAATGTACTGTTAATTTAAATGCTTTACACATAAAAGCTACCTCGTTACATTAAAAAAAAAAAAAGAACAATCAAATTATAACCTAACAGGTCCCAAATGCAATGCTGTAATAATGGTGAAATGATAAGAAATAAAAGCACCATGAATAAATTGGTTAATTCTAATACAGCACTGCATGCACACTTTATGGTCTTAAAGTGACCACTTTAAGAGGAGTAAATCTTTACAGGAATATTTCTTTCTCCTAGTCACTGTTTTGCAGTTGAGAATGCCTCCTACCGCTTCAGGAGCTGCAGGTTTCTCACCATTTTTGTTTTCCTACTACAACATGACGGGGTAACAATTATCCGATGCACTATTATTTGAACAAGAGGAGCAGCACGCTGTAATTAAAGGGCACTTGAAAATGATTACGCAAACCCTCCTTTCATTTTCAGAGACAAACTCAACAGACGACACATGAACTCCCAATAATGTGTTTGTTTGATCCAAACTTACCTCCTCATTTGTCACTCAGCCAGATTTTCAGAGCAAAGTTTTGGTCTAACGGGGTTAAAACCACACTAGTTTAAATTTAAATGCACCCCTCAAACTAGTTTTGTGCGTTTTTTGAGAAATCGTTTTCTACGTATCATTGTGCTGCAGAATGTGCCGTAAAAAGAAAGTTTCGTAATGAGATTACTCCGAGCCTGAGCTGAATGAGGATGTCTGTTCATGAGGTGGGTGAGCGCATGAGACGCATGCAGCGAATACTGATGGCAGTTGAAAAACAGTCATGAAGGAAGCCAATCTGCTATTTATATCAGGCCGCCTTCCACGGGGCTAAGCTCCCTCTCACAGTAATGCACTCTAAAAGTGATTGATTAGTCTGTTATCGAGATATTGTCCATCTTAACAGTTCTCACTCCCCGAAGTGATGAAATTACTGCACAGTGGTCTTTGAAAGCATAATAGCAGATTAGGTCAGTGTGATCCATTCGCTCTAATCAGGAAACTTGCAATCCCCTAAAATGCAAAATGTGAAGAGGGGATCTGCAGTCAGTTCCAGTATACACCACACAGCCACTAATATCCTCTGAGGTGTGCCTAATGACCTGGAACATATTACATGCTGAGGTTGCTCAATTTAGGATGAGGTGAATGTAGTCCTGTGCATGTATCCATCTTAAAATGTCTCTTTTTTTGCTAATAAACACAGATGTCCTTGTTGCTCTTTCAACAAATTGTTCAAATCAATTTCTATTAGGAGAAGCAAAATTTCGCAATTTCTTTTACCCTGCCGGAGCCCAGAGGACTTTTAATGTCTTGCTCTGTCATTTCAGCCAGTGAGTGAATGCTCTCATGTGTATTCGTACCTTGAATTGGGATTAAAATTAGCATAGTGACAGGGACAATAAAAATCTGCCTACAGGAAGAGAAGCATCATTAGAGCACATAGGGAGCTCTGTAATGGATTAGAGCAGTCTTAATTCAGTCACTGAATTACACCGTTACTCTCAATCACTGCTTAAAAAGGTCCTATTTAACATACTGTATATGTAACTGGATGCCTTTAATTTTTCTTTGGCTAAATCACAATAAAACTGAAGTTCTGGTGTTTTTCAAGAAAATCACATTCCTGGTAAGATCTTCCAGTCTCTTGGCAACACAAACTCCTCTGCCAAAACATTATAAACTACAAAGTTTAAAATGTAAATAAAATGTCAATTCTTCTAGTCTGATTATTACCTGACACAGCAAAAATATGCTAATTTTAATCCTACCACTAACTAGAATTTTTTTTTAGCTCTTCAAAATTCTGACCAAAATTAGCCTTTTCTTTTAAAAGCTTGAAACCAGCAGACTCCAAAATACATTAGTGAGATTTTAACCTTTTGCACTTCTATTAGACCCATAATGTCTTCTGATTAAGATCTACTCGTTATTCCTCTTGACTCAGAATATGAGGGTTTTGGGAACCATTCTTCCACTGGGAGGCTGATCAGCTAACTCTTTTGGGTGCTTTTATTCACAGCTGAAGATCTGTCATTTTTCAGAGTTTTAGCGTCTGACTCCACTGCTTCTGCTTTGCTGTTTTTGGTTTTTCCTATAAATGTCTTTAAAGTTTATTTTGTCTGTTTTATATGCAAAGCATTTCACAGCTAAACCTTTGAATTGATGCAGTAAAATAAATAAAAAATAAAATACTTGCATAATTTTCACAGTCTTTAAATGCCTTTTCAGCGATTCCTGATGGAAAAACAGGCATCAGCAGAAGGTAGACTGCTTCTGTAGAAGTCAGCCGATACGTTGTAAGCATGTAATATTTGTTTGTGGTGTACTCTTTAGTTCTTTGACAAATTCAAGCAATTTGAGGAATCAACATCTGTATGAAACAGAAAAAAAACAGGCTTCCATTAGGGTACAGTAAAATGTCATGTGCAATAATTATAGCAAACATCAAATAAGAATTATTCCCCTCAGGTTGGTTATGCTTGGCAAATGTAACTAGTTTTGAAAAATGTTAGGACATTGTGTAAAATGTAAATGAAAATAGAATGCAGTCATTTGCAAATATCACAAAGCAATATTTTTTTCACAAAGGAACATAACAAACATATCAAATGTCTAAACTAGGAAATTGTACCATTTGGGAAGAAAATAAGGTAGTTTTGAATTTTATGGCAGCAACACATCTCAAAAACGCTGGGACAGGGGCAATTAAAGGCTGTAAAAGTAAGTGGTATAGATAAGAAACAGCTGGAGGAACATATTGCAACGAAAAAGGTTAATTAGAAAGAAGTCAGTAAGAGAACTGGGTATAAACAAAAAAACTTCAGAGAAGCTGAACCTCTTAGAAGTAAAGATGGGCAGAGGTTAAGCAGTCGGCAAGAAACTGTCTAAAGAGTGGAACAATTTCAGAATAATGTTCCTCAACAGACAATTGAAAAAACTGTCAATATCTAATCTTCTACAGTTTATAATATCATTAAAATAAATTTAAATCTGGAGAAATCATTGTGTCCTGAAGAAAAAGTGATCTTTGGGCCCCAGGCAGCACTGCACTAAAAAGAGATCTGATTTTATTATGACCATTACTGTGTGGTTTCAGGAACACAGTTCACCGTGTTATCCACAAATGCAGGTTAAAGCTCTATCATGCAAAGAAGAAGCCATGTATAAACACCATCCAAGAAATGCTGCCATCGTCTCTGGTCCAAAGCTCATTTAAAATGGACCGAAGAAATATGGAAAACTGTTCTGTGGTGAATGAATGCATGAAAATGTTGTCACATTCTCTGTACTAAAGAGAAGAGAACCATCCAGCCTGTTATCAAAGTTCAAAATCCTGCATCTCTGATGGGAGGGTGGTGGATTAGCATCTTTGACATGGACAGCTTACACACCTGGAGAACATATTAGAACATTTTCTCCCATTCAGAAAAAAATAAAATAAAATAATCCAGCAAAGAGGATTCAGAACTGTATGAATTTGACCACATTCTCCTCCAAAAACTCCAGCAACTGCTCTCCTCAGTTCCTAGACGCTTACAGACTGTTGTTAAAGGAAGAGTTAGTGCTTTATAGTGGTAAACACGCCCCATGTCCAACTTTTTTCTCTACTTTGACACACCTGATTTGAATGCTTTAGTGATTAACAGGCTTCTGTAGAACTTGAAGACCTGCTGAGGAGCATAGAAACATCTAAAACATGCAGGATAGAGGCCCTCCAGGACCAGGATTGGACACCCCTTGTTTACTATGTTACATGGTGAATATAATATGGGTTTATGAGATTTGCAAATCATTACATTCTGTTTTTAATTTACATTTTACACAGTGTTTGGAATTGCAGTTGTATATACTTAATGCATGAATGTACATTTCATATGAACAGTGTGTAAGTTTGATCTGTTTTAAATAATACCAGTGACATTTTGCTGCTTTAAAGAGTCCTCGGTGTGGTCACTTGCAAGAACAATACTTTTCTAAGCTAAAAAAAAAAATTAAAAATCATCCTTAAATTTAAGAACACAAGATGAGCTTTAAAACTACAAACAATTGTGTTGCAGCTGCAGAAGCCTTCTTTATTGTTCCATGACACAGTAAGTGTAATTGTCAGCAAATTGGAAGGCTGCTACTTAGAGCTTTTATTTCAAAACATTAAAAATTATATTACCAGGCCTAATTAAGGATCTGACATTCTATCAAATTGAAACAGCTTATGATACATTGAAAAAAATAGGATGCCCATTTAATAATCCTGGGTTAGGACTTTTCTAGGGAAATTATTCAAAAGGTCGCTGTCTTTTAATAATAAAATTTAAATGACCTTACTCCAGACCAACAGAGACATTCTCTTTGGCAATTAAAGATTAAAAAAAAGCAGACACAGGATGTCTGGTCTCCTAAAAGTGGCTTTCATGATTTCTTGACACTCCATCTCTTAATGGAGCTCCTGCACTGTGTTATTCAGTATTTCAAAGAGCACTCTGTCTCACTTTTCACAAAGACATTAAATCATCCATCATTTCTGTTGTTTTACACCTAATGAATCTTTGCAGGCCTGCAGTTTTACAAATGTTTTATGCATATTTTTGTACATGGTCAATTAGGACTATAGGCATTTTGGATGTTATTGAATATTTTTATGCTTGATTGCAAACATGTCATACAGGCAATGGCTGAGTGCGATGGTTTCTGACAATAAAGCTTTGTCTGTTCCTCCTGAACAGCAGATGGATGGTTTTATTTCTTTGTTTTCTTTTATCTTTATTGCAAGGCTGAGGCAAATGGTTTTTACCTGTAACATAAAGACTCAATTCAGTTCTCTATGCCTGCCAAGATTTGAATACACTTATACACGCTGAGATGCAAAACACTGCAACATAACACTAAAACACAGCATTTAAAAACATCACAATAGCCAAAAAAATACTCCAACATAACAGAAGAGATTAGAATATTATGTCTTTTGTGCTTTGATTGCAGGGCAAAGCTTTAAGACCAAGAACACCACCAACAGAAGCAAAGTTTCCCTACATTTTGAATTGTTTCATGTATATGAGACTGCCCCCTGTGGTTGAAGCCTATACAGCATTTAGAAATGCCTGAAGCACTAACAGAGCGGTTGGAGAGCAATGCAGGGATAGTTAATCACCTTCTGTTTTCTGTTGTAATTTCCAATTGGCTGCTGCATTTCCAAAGATGATCATTTTTCATTCTTGTTTTTTTCTCTCTCTCTATGTCAAAGGCTAAAGAATAATTTTTTAAACAAAGTCTGCCTTATTAGATGGAGCTTTTAAACATTGCAAAGGTTTTGGAGTGCTTTTTAAACTGCACTTTAGGTTAATGGGTTAAAACAAAAGAAACAGTAATAGCTAAAAGTAAAACTAAAGATGTAATGATCTTGAACTCAAAAGTTCAGAAAATAATTATTCCACAGAGGGCCCACTTAAGTTTTCTTCAGTCAAATTAACATAAAACATTGAAAACCATGCTGTTGTGGCAACATTTCAATAAGATGAGGTAATATCCATATACTAATGTCCAGAGGTTCATTAATTATTGCCCACAGCTATCAGGTAAGTCAGACAATTGTGTGTTTGCCTGTTTGTGTGTGTGTGTGTGTGTGTGTGTGNGGGGGGGGGGGGGTGCATGTGTCTGCCTGTTACCAAAATGTCCCAAGAACCAGAGGATGAATTTTAATGAAACATGCAGAAACTAATCATTGGACATACATTGACAACTAATTAACTTGTGGAGAAAATCTCATTCAAGATGGTTGCCACAGCTAACTGACCCTATAAAACACATAAATGGCTGCAGCTCAGTCAGTTTTGCAGATATTGACCTAAATTTTTATGTGGCTGTAGCTGAGGCTTATGCCCAAAACATGTTCTGAGTGTTCACAGATTGCACAAGATCTTGGGTTAAATTTTTGAAATTAACTAGTCAACTCTCGATATATGTTAGCAAAAAACAGATTTTAATGAAACATTCAGAAAATAATCAAAAAATGCACCTCTACAACAAGTTAACATTTGGGGCCAACCCAATTCCAAATAGCCACCACAGCTAACTATTTAAAAAAAAACACAAAATATTTCTGTAATTCAGTCAGTTTTACAAATAATGAGCTAAAATTTGGGGTGGTTGTTGCTGAGAGTCATTCACAACACACACTTGAAGTGCTACTCATTGTGCATTATGTTTGCTTAAAACGTTTGCTTTAACTGTCGGAGTCAAACCTGTTTGTTTGTCAGCAAAATATTTCATGAACTAGTGGAAGGATTTTAATGAAACACCCAAAAGGTAATTATTGGATGTACATCTAGAACTGAGCAGCTTTTGGAGTCAGTCTAATCTAGATAAAATCATTTTTAGTCAATACAAAAAGGGCTATAACTCAACTTTACAGATACTAAGCTCAAATTTGATGTGGTTGTAGCTAAGAATCATTTACTTTGAGCGTGACATACCACAATATATCACGAGACAGTGCATAAGGTTATTTTCAAGGTTTGACTGACAAGGCTACATCTCCATCATTTCTCTCTGCAAAATATGATTTTAGTCTAAAACTGTGGCATGAAAGGCAGTGGATGATACGCATTCCCTCGAGGAATGCAAGGTTTTTAATTTTTACAAAAGTCTCATTTTGATAAAGGGAGAGTCCAATTACTCTGGAAAGTCTTCTGCAGCACAGCCAAAAGATTTTCAGTGATATTGTTCTGGACTCTGTGTTGGCCAATTTATAATTGACATTTATATTTTCTGCTCCTTGAACCACTTTGTCTCAATTTGAGTCCAATGAGTCCTGGCACTGCCATCTTAGGATATGCCAATCACGTCATGGAAGAAAAAAGAAAAAGACTAATGGAAAAACCTGGTTATCAGAACATGCAGGTACTCAGCTGACCTCATTTTTTGAGCACTCTTCATACAGGCATAAATTGGCCTTTTTTAAGTGGGGTTCTCCAAAGTTGTTATGAGAAGTCAGTATCTCACCTGCAGTAGACTGACCTCCAGTCAGAAGACTCTTGGTTTGGAGAATCAGAGAGAAATTATCTTCTTTAAATCAAGCTAAGAGCTAGTCATATTGTGGTCTAATTCAGAGAGAGTTTTAGCCATCTAAAATAACTCAAACCATATAAATCTCATATGGCTTCACGTAAATACTTAATTGTAAACTTTTTGGAAGATTATGTGTCTGAATAACTGTCTATTGCAAAAATCGTGTAGTATAAAAATACATTATAGTGTTCACTGAAATCCCTGTAAAATGTTTTAGTTTTTTGTTATTTTAGATGGCTGAATCACATCTAAATAGGCACCAATCTATAAGCCGTTTGTTTGAATTCTTGAGGAAACTTTAGACTATATTTTCTCTGACTGCTGTCTATTGCAGGTAAAATCTTGGCAACTGATAACAACATAGAAGCTCACTTTAAAAACCCCTTTATTTTTGAAAACAAATAAATACCTTTTTATTTTAACCTGATTGATAAGTGGTTACCTTAAGGATACACAGCTATCTAATCCAGACAGTTTGAGTAATCTTTACATCATACAGATAAAAAAAATGAGTACTTCTACAGCTAAACATTGCTGTGGGTTCTACTGTTGATTTTTCTTTCTGCCACCACGAATGATGGATGACCGAAACTGCTCGTCTCTGTGTGTGTTTGTTTGTCTGTTTGTTAACAAAATATTTTGTGAAACAGTGGATAGATTTTAATGAAACTCTCAGAAAGTAATCATTGGTCGTCCATCTACAGCCATTTATCTTCTGCCACGTATCCATAGTTGTGTCATGGAGGCAAAAGGTTCATGAGGGAAACCCAGACTTCCCTGCAACACTAACTCCTCCTTGGGATCCCAAGTTGTTCCCAGTGCAGAGAAAGTCTCCTCCCTGTTGTACATGCCTGGAAAACCTCCAGATGGAGGTTCCCAGGAGGCATCAGAAGTCTGAACCACCTGAAGCTTTCCATGATGACAGAGGTTCTTATTTCATCTACAAGGCTGAGGCCCACCACCATACTGATGAAGCTAATTTTAGCAGCTTATATCTGGGATCTTGTTCTTTCAGTCATGAAATACTAACACAGGTTATAAAATTTAGAAAGTTAAAAAATGCTCCAGTGAACTTTATAAATCTTTTGCTGAAATCTAGTGTGGTACAGCTGAGAGTTATGCCCATCACAAACTCATAGCACTAACAGATTGTACGAGATTTTTGTTTAAATTTTGTTTGCAAAATATATCATGTATATCTACAGCTGATTAATACTTGGATATCCACCACAGTTAGCAAAGGCAAAAAAGATTATAGCTCAGTCAATTTTATTGCTATTTAGCCTAAGAAAATGGTGTGTTAGTAGCTAAGAATCCTCCTCAACATATACTCAGAGCACTAATAGATCACACAAGATCTTGGTATAAAACTTTGCTATGTAAGGCAGCAGACAACATGCATTCCTTAAATTAATGCTACTTATTTAAATTTCCATTTGTTTTCATCAAATGTTTAGGTAATACTTAAATATAATTGCTGAAGGGTTTTTTCTTGAAGCGAATGGTAAAATAAGACACCCTTGCTTATTTACTTATTCAACTTTTTCTCTTTTATTTTATTTCATTTATTTTTTTTGAGCAGGCAGTGAATTGGCACCTTCTATACCTGCCAGCCTAACTGTTATTATAGATGCTCAAACACCTTCTTTTGAGAACTCAGCTTGCACAGGAATCCAGCCCAGGGTGTTAAAAGAGCCAGGCAAACACAGCATGCTTCTGAGTTTTCTTCTAAGAGAACCCTTTTGATAGAAATCTTTTAAAGTTCAACTGAGATTTTGTATCTAAATCCTATCATATTTGATTTGTATAAAGAACAGATGTGTAGATATTGTGGGTGAGGTGACAAAAATTTTAACTGCCATCCCTGATGGCGTATTCACAGCCCTGTCGAGACCGATTTCAAACTCCATACTTCTGAGAGCGGTTGTGCATTCAGACAAAAATAATTTGACCAAAACCCAGCAGAAGTTACATGGCAGAACATTACTCTTTTGATTTTCTGTGTAAGGTTTTCTTTGTCCCGCCAATCTATTTTTACATTAAACACAGATTTTGTCTTAAATTGATCCAAAGTGATTCTGTCTGTGAGGTAAGCAGACAGAAAAATGAGAATTGCTATCTCAGGAAGAAAAAAAAAATCTCAGCAGCAGATTTTTCAAGGTACCATGGCAACAGAACATTCAGAGAATTTTGATGAGAACAGCAGGGAAAGAAGGGCTGATTACAAGGAAGACAATTTGTTACTCCAATTGCAAGAGCAAAAGAGTCTGATTGCATACACACAAGCATTGTGATTTATTCTTCCTGTGGACCAAAGTGCAAAAACATTGTTTTTCTGTTCCATCATGGTCCTTCAGGCCAAGGATAACTGAAAGCGGCTGTAGCGCATTGGCATAGAGATGAAGGGTTCCGTCAAGAGCTCGGCAGACAGAGACTTAAAAAAAAGGAAAAAAAAAAAAAACTCCATTTCAAATCACACAAGAGGAAGTGGTAATCAACACAACGCTGCAGCTGTCTATCTTTGGCGACTATTCTCACCAACCAATCTCACTCTCCAGTGTTCGGCAAACAGACTACTGTCCTGACAAACATAATCACTCACAGCACAGACTTAGAGAGCATCTGTCGGTGAGAAATAATCTGAAAAAAAAGACCTCTGCTGAACACCTTTTTTCTTGCTGAATAGACAACTCTCAGCTTCACATTATTAGGTGATGACTGCTGTGTAAAAAACCCCAGTGCTCAGGAGCACAATATTCTCAACTGTATGATTGGACACTTCACTTCGAATGCAGAAAACTTAAACATTTTTTCACCAGGTTTTTGTATGAACAAATGTTTTAACTTGAAAATCTGCACAATCATTCAGTGAAACTCAATTGTGGAAAACATCAATTCATTAGATGTGTTTTTTAACAAACAAATCCAACTAACTGTCACTTTAGAAATGTGTGTGTTGTCAAATAATTTAAATAATGTGCTGCATCTTAATTAGGGTTTGTAAGATATTATCACACACTCAACTGTGGCATTGTAATTGCTGCTAACAAGCTCCAGAACATATCAAGGTCTGTCATATGACATATATTACTATGCAGAACTGCAAAAAGGACTTACAAAAGAAATTAGTCATGCAGCTTATCATTGTGCTGTAAACTTACAACTGAGGCGAATGTCAAGTCTACAATATAGAGCATTTATCATCTATATCAAGAGTAAAGGCTTTTGGATGCTTTGAGAGCACATGTAGGTGACTTTAAAGGCTCCATGTCATGGTTTTGTGCTGTAGAATAGAAGTGTAGTAGGGTTCAGTGGGTGTATGAAATAAAGGCTAGCAAGGCTGAGATAAAAGGAGGATGCTGGCAAACACACAGAGGATGGGTGGCAGTGACTAAAGGCCCTACCTGAGCACAGCAGCACCACAGAGCAGCCCTCATCTCCTCCTCTCAGGGCAACTCTGATGGAGTGTGTTATCAGTGCAGGCAGGCAGGCTAAATCACCGGTTGAGTAAAGGTTAGAGCCACTGGTCTGTTTCTTTGCCCACTATGGCAGGCAGGTGAATGTCAAAGCTGCCTGAATCACAGGGGAACACTCTGGGGCAGAAGGTGAATCAGCCCCAGGAAAGGCACAGATTTATGCGTCAGTTGTGTTCAATGGTGCAACACTATATTAAACCGAGCAGCTCATCGTTGAGCAATATGTCATCCATAGAGCCTATTGGGTTTCTGGATGTTTTTATATTGAGAATTGTGATTACATCCAAGTAGCTCATACAGAGGCCCAGTTTATCAAGCTCAATGGTAAAGTCAGTTTATTCTAGTTATAAATGCTAGAATGACCACAATGCATTGCATTAGACCTTTTACTGCAAGCAAGGTGAATGTTGGAGCACTTGACTGTAGCGTTCCACCTCAGACAAAAGATGTTATCCAGCTGAACAGTAAAAAAGCACAAGGACAAATATTTTTCCTCCTAAAAGATAAAAAGTTGTAATGCAAAGGTCTAACGATATATTTCTGCAGTGAATACTTAGTGGTAAAACCTATTGTCACTGATATAACCTTTTAATTTAAGCCTGACAAGACTTGTAAAGTGGCAGGTGGCTTCTTTGTTAGCAAACATTGTGCAACCAAGGTTTTGCTACACCTTGTAAAAGCCTGAACTCCTGGCTTTGCATTCACCTTGCTTTTTTCTTCTTTTTGTTTGGAGGGTGTCTTAGCAGATTTCTATAGAGCCTCCAGGTGATCAGTATTTGGGTATCTTGGGTTTCCTGCTTACTTACACTATATGCAGAGAGGAGATTCACAAGAATGAAAAGAGAGTTTGCTTTTGTGGCTCTTAAATGTGCAGAAAGAATAATGAGTGCCACTAGTTTGAAGCTCCTAAAACGAGGTTAGCTGCTCTTTAATCTCATGTTGAAAAAAATGTCTTTTGTTATGCAGATTTTGCATCTAACTGGCAGTTGGTTGTGTAGGATTATGGTGCTACAATAACTTAACTCTGGCATTGCACAATATGTGCCTTCAGGCTCCTCTTCTTCTGTGCTTTAGTGCAGAGCTCAGCAGAGAAATAAAAATGTTAATACACAATAGTTTGTTTCCAACTGGCACAAAAGGTAGAACTGGGACTTGGCTATAATTGAGACAATGCAGGATTCCAATAGTACATCTGTCCAGCATTGAAGGCAGGCTGCTATGTTTTGCCATACAGAAAAAAAACAACACAAGAGATCTGTTTGATATTATAAGCTTGCAGCTTGGTGTTATTTTGTTTCAGGGCATGCTTTTGTTTGGAAAATTGCAAGATATGCAAAACGCAAGTGTGAGAACAGCTGTTCAGTTTCCATACTTGTCCTTTTATAGTGGACTAGTGAACGTGGTGACTGCAGCTAATAGCTCTGTGTTCTACACTGACAGCCTTTTATCCATAAATCCCTCAGTTGGACAAAAGTGCTTCAGGTTAAACAGATGTTGCTGCTCTTTCCTCAGAGAAGTCAAGTGTGTACACAGGAAGAGAGAAAGGCGCTGAAGTTGAGCCTTGGGCACCAGCAGCTCTGCGACTTCAATAGACAGCACAACGTATTCTCAGCATTTCCACCCCCAAAGCTCATTTTCCTCCCTCTTTTCTGCCACTGTCATTTCACCACGACTTGTGGTAGAATCCGTTTGCTGTGATATCTCACTAATTTCCCCAAGGCCTGATTATTCAATATTCAATACCGTGTGTTATGCAGCACCAACAGTAGATCGAGCAATTGAGGCTGCTTTGCTTGATCAATATCACCAAAGTTCAAAACAATCCTGCTTGGGGACTATAACAATTCAACCTGAAATGCATGAAAAATAGTTTGAAAAATTCTCTGTTTCTGCTGGTTGTCAGTTTGACAGAAACTGAAGCAAAGTACACTGTCTATAGCAAAAACACATGGATTTCTCTAGGCAAATCCCCCCCACTCCCCTCCGCCTTTAAGAAAAGTACTGCAGGAGTAAATATGTGTTCAGATGACAAGTTATTTCACCCAAACGAATGCAGTGAGTAGCACTCATCCTGTTGTCATGGAAAATGTGTCCCTCTTTCATTGGCTTCAAATTATTCCTCTGCATTTGGCAAAAAAATATTTTTTTTTTGGTAAAAACTACAAAAAATGGGTTAGGTGCTGTTCAGTGTTATGCAAGTTCACTCTGAACAAGTTCAAGTTATAATTTCAGTTCTCACTGTCATGGTTTCTTGTATTTTTGAGTTTATTCTTAGTTTTGGTTCTTGTTTCATGGATTGCTTTTCTGTTTAAGTTTATTTTGTCTTCCTTACTTCTGTCAGTATTCACCTCACCTCTGTTTGCACTTGGTTAATTGTCATGCCCATCTCCACCTGCTGTAATCACTCACCTGTGCCCACTTTCCATAATCATCCTCTGCTTTAAAACCTGGTCTGCTTCACCACTTCCCCACCGGTTCATTGTTGGGGTTTTGTCCCTGGTTCCACCTTGCCTCGCCGTGTCGTCTTTGGATTTTTGTTATAATTTGTTTTGCTGCCACGTCAGCCTTTTGTTTTCTTGTTTTGTTATTTTATAAATAAATCTTTCAGTTTTGAAATGAGTCTGCACTCCGGGTTCGCCTCCTTCTCCACCGCCCCTGACACTCAATGACAAAAATAAAATGAATTCACTTAAGTTCTTAATTCACTACATCGGCTCTAAATTCACAGTCCCACATCAAACTGGATTGTGTTTGTTTATCAGATTTTCATGAGATAAAGTCTTCTAAAATAGTTATCAAATATTGATAAATGGTATTAAGTGTCACTGAGTGTATTTATTGCCTCATTATATTGCATTTGATTTCTACTTTCCGTTAATTTGCTTCCTTCTCTCCTATTTTTTGTGCACACATATACTGGATCCTAATATTAACTAAAATAGTGACTGTAAAGCTGACACTCTGCTCAAATAGCAATCCTGACTTTTTTGTCTTTAAGCACACCATCTGACAAATTGTCCCTTCATGTGAGATAAAGACAGTAACTGATGTGACTTTGTCTATGCTTATCATATACAACAATCTTTCACAGAGAAAGTTAGAAATGGGAGAAGGTCTCAAAATGTTTCTTGTGTCTGCTGTGTCCGCATGCCAAGAGCTGACTCTGTATGATAAGATCATGCAGGTAGAACCGGGTTTACAGGCATAGCTTGGCATAAGCTTTCAGTTTTATTAGTAAGGGCACACATCTTTGGTTTTATTTTCAATTTAAAAAGAATAGGAAATGTATGCATGTGATTGTTTTAACCAAGCTACCAAAGATAGGAGTATACAGATGAGTGTGACAACCTGACTGTATGGAATGCACATAAAGCAGTCAACTAAATCCTGGAAGGAAAATTTTGACAGCTCTTCTCATCATTAAGCAACTAAGATTTGTCCAAAAAGTCTCTCAGTTTACAGCAACTGTACGCTCTCCAAATGAGCCCTGTTTAATATGGTCACAGTGACTGGAGCTCATTAAGTCCGCTCATTTGAACACATTTATGCAGAATGCTAAAACTGTTTGGGAATTATTAAAACCTTGAAGAACAGCTGTAAACTCTAATTTCTGTGGACAAAATGTGGTTGGAAAAAAAAATCACTTCAAGTTTGGGCAAAATCAAATTGAAAGGAATAAACAGTCGAGCTCACTGCAATGTTTCACAGAGAAAGTAAAAACATTTCCACCTACACAATGTGAAAAGCTCTCAAGGTACTAAAGTAAACATCTGTTGAAGCCTTAAGAAACCCACTTAGCAGTGAGAATAATTAAAACAAACAAACAACAACAACAAAAAAGACTTCACTTTGCAAAAAAGCAGAAGAATTGGACTCTGGAGCAATGGGAAAAGGTCATGTAGTCTAAGTCCATATTTATGTCGTTCCAGAGTGATGAATGAATCACTGCAGGAAGAAAAGAGGATGAAGTGATTCTCTCATTACAATCCAGAGTCCAGATATTATTCCCATTGAGATTCCTGGAGATGTGCTGGAGAAGACTTTAAAGCAGCAGTCCAATCCCATCAATAAAAACCTCTTGGCAAAAAAAAAATAATAATAATATTGTAACCCTGGACAGAAATAAATGTTGTGACATTACATAAGCTTTTCAAAAATATTGCCAAGGCAAATGCATGCTGTGATCAAAGCTAAGTCTGGCCCAACAAAATGTTAGTGTGTGTGACTCCTTTTTGTCAGGCAGCATGTCTGCTCTACCGTAATATACACTGAGGAAAAATGTAAAGCGACTGCATTGCTGGGTAAGATTTAGACAGGCTGTGATCCATTTTAATGAACTGATCTTTCTCAATGCATATGTTTAGCAATGACGCATCTTTATGATGCACAAAATGTTCTTTCATAACACTCCGTATGCCAGAGAAAGCATAGGCTGAGGTATTCATCATTTTTCAAACCAAGATCAGGCTTATTAAATGCAGCAGATGTTACAACAGTCAAACAAAGGCTTTGCACAGGCATCACATTGTTTAACTAAAGATGCTGAGTTTCCATTATTTTGTCTGATTAGTGTCTTATTGAGTTGTGTTCAGAAAAAAAAAAGCAGCAAAACTGCAGCTCTGTAAAATAGGGTACGATTAGCAGTAAAGTCTAATGCTTGTTAGTGTCTTTCCAGTGTACATTAATTGGTAAAGGTTGTCAGTGTAAAGCATGAGGGGGAAGATCAATTGGTGTTTAATCCTGTTTGGGTTTAACTGCACAGGGACTCTTTTGAGCAATTAACTCCAGCGATAATATTGGAGACACTGTGAAATCTCTTTACTCACCATGACAGCGTAACTATTCAGAAATGCATCAATAAAAGCAAAAAGGAGACTACATATGATTTGACATATGTGAACATTTAAATGACTTTCAAAGACATAGAATGAGTCAAAACTGTCATATTGATATAATGTTTGTGTGTGTTAAGCTTTTGTTTGAAATGTGAGCTGTGTGAGACATGATATTTTTCCAATAATGACTCTTTGTGTCCTTGATGCTCATAAATAGATTGTGAAGGTACCAACACCGATGCTTTCGTGTGACTATAACATTAAAGTGTTCGCTGGTCTCACAAATTTGCTTTTTCCGGAGAAATGGCAGCATCAGCCTTTTTCGAAAAGGCCACAAAACAACATTTACTATTTCTATGACAAAGATCTCTTGGAATGATGGATCATTTCTGTCTACAGAGTGGGAAAGAGCAAAGGCCTGGCTCTCAGAAATCAGTGAGAAAAAAAAACAAAAAAATCAACTTTTTCACACATTAGATCCACAACGTGCCAAGACAGCACTGGAAATACAAATATATATATATATATATATATATATATATATAAATTCACAATTTTTTTTACATATTTCAGTCAAAGCAGCCTTCTTTAGTTACCAAGGTAACAACAACACCATCTATGTGGAAAACATCTATGATTAGTTTGTTTGAAAAAAGAGTAAAAATCAAGTTTTAGGGTTTGACAGGAATGTAAAAAGTCTGAACCATGTTGTTTCCAAATGTATTCTTTTGTGACTAAACCTAAATAAATCATGAGTTTAAAAAGCAGTAACAGTCCAAAAAGCACTGCAGGTTATTAGACTATAAACATGTTTTTAGTCTTGAGTAAAACAAAGAGTCTCTGACTTTTTCTGATTTTCTGATTTCTAAGGTATACATTCCCTATGCCAAAACTGTACAAATTATTCACTAATGAAATCAATAATAATTAACATTTCATGCATTTATTAAAACCTGAACCACAGTTTTTAGATCAAGGAGACAATTCTATTTTTGAGTCACTAGTACAACTTTAAAAACATTTGGGTCAGAAAAGAAAAAAAATATTTTGCTCTGGAGGACATAAACAACATTTTAGTAATCACTGTGATGAGGTATTTGTTATAAATTGGTATTTAAATCTTACTATTAAAAATGGTTGAAAAAAGTGAGATAAGTCTCACTGTAATAAAAAAAATTACAGGTTTGGATCAACCTATTTAAAATATATCTTCTTTCAGCTGTTCCCTTTAAAGTTTTGATAGTAAATCATCTGCCACCATCTCATCCTTTCCTTGTCATTCTCTTCTGTTGCACTAATCCTCCTTCACTACGCCCATGAACTTTCTGTAATCTCCCTTCTTTCCTTCTTCCTAGCAGCTCCATATTCAGCATCTTTATTTAAACCATCCCAGACTTGCTCAAAACTTTGTCTCCAGACTGCTCACCCTTAGCCGTCCCTCTGACACAATAATTTATAATCCAGTTAATTTTGGTCACTCCCAAAGAAAACCTTAACATCTCCTGGTCTGCAGCCTCCAGCTCTGCCTCTCGTTTTTTTGTTGGTGCCATCTTTTCCAAACCATACATCATAGAAGGTCTCACTACCATCTTGTGAACCTTCTCTTTTATTCTTGAAACTATCCTTTTGTCACAAATCACTGCTGAACTCGTCTCCAGCCACACAACCATGCCTAAACTCTCTTCTCTACCTCTCTAATGAACTGCCCGTTGCGTTGAATAGTTGTCCTCAGACACTTAAACTCCTCCTCCTCCAATACCTCTACTCCTTGCAGCTTCACTGTTTCACCTGTCTCCCTCTCATTCACATACACCTATATGCTTTCTTCCTTTTTTCTGACTTTCTCTTCAGAGCATACTTTCACCTCTCTAGGCTCTCTTCCGCCTACTCCCTGCTCTCTCTACAGATCACAGTGCTACCTGCAAACTTTAAAGTTCACGGAGACTCCTGTCAGCCTGGTTATCACCGCTGCTGTTCTAAAGACAGCGTAATTTATTCTGTTTAACAAGCTGAAACAATGTGCTGAGGGTTTGATGACATTTTACTGCCATACTCTGGTCAAATTAACATATAAAAATGTTGAAACTGTTCTTTTTCCAAACATAAAGGCAGACCTCTTTTGGGCACAACCAGAGTGTGGAGTGAGGAATTCAGCTCCTCTCCACTCCTCTTTTCTGCCAGGTCTTCCTCTTTTTTTAATTTGGTTGCACTTAACAACTATTGAAGCATATCATTACCATTTTGAAGCACATGCAGTATCTGAACTGCTCACTGAATCAGATTTTCTTTTCAAATGTAGGTTGCTCTATAAAGGGCCAGGGATCTGTGCTTCTTAATTATTTAAGTAAGTACACTTAAGACACCTTAACAGATTGCATGCTCTAAAGCACAGCCAGTGTTTTTGTCCTTAATATGATCCCTTCAAACAAGATATGTAACATTATAATAAATTATATGTAGTACTAAATATTTAGAAATGTTGACTCAGAGCTCTAAACTGCTGCTTAAAGGTCTTTAAATTAAAGTATTTATTTTTATTCGTCTTAAATCAAGTTTAGGCTAAATGAAAGGGGGGAAATGCGGTTATTCAGAACAGGTTTACCTCACATTAAATCTACTCACTTCCACACTTTGGTTTCAGAGTGACATCCATTGGCTTGTAGCACAAAGGGAACAAAGAACTGCTGGGGAGAACTTCATACACAGAAAAAGTTTCTTGCTCATGCAGCACAATCTTCAAATCCAGATTTCACTGAAATAAGGAAGTTTTTCTGAAGTTTTATTGTATGAGGAATACCGCTGGCACAAAAGGTGTTTACTTCAAGGAACAAAAGAGAGAAGTTGTAGTTTGAAATAGAAAATTCTGAGGGGAACCTGCAGACAGAGCAGAGAATACGAAAGACGGAATAATGCAGAACGGTGAATAAGCCCATGGCGTGTCTGTGAGAGGGGGATGGGGATCAGTTTATCACTTCAAAAAGACTTTGCTCCACAATTTACAAATTTAAAAATAACAAATTAAATAATTTCACATGAAAAATAATCATTTCACTGTCACATCTCTAAGTTAACATACATTATATGTTGAGTAAAGGCTGCCAGAATGCTCTTTAATGTGTTAACGTTTATTTTAAAGATTTATGTTTTTCTTTTGAACCCGTTATCACTTGCACTGCTGTTCTCACACCATTTGTGCTGTATTAAGACGCTCACAGTTGCTGATGTGTGACAAACCGTAAGTGAGGTTATATGTCTGAGAGATTTGTGATTACCTAGTTCAGGTTGTTAAAATGTCTCTCAGATGGGTCTGATACAACTATCTCACACTATTTCCTCTGGGGTGAATTTGTACTTAATACTAATTTTTTTATTTATATATATTTTGTCAGTGTGTTGTTGTGTTTGTGCATATTTATATCCTTATCTCTTGCTAGGCCACTCTTTTTAATCACTAATAGCCAAAGACAAAAAGACGATTATATTTATGCCTGTGTCTGTACAGGTAACGAAATATTTCATGAACCACTGGACAGATTTTAATGAAACTTTCTCAAAATGAATCCTGAAGGTTTAAAATCAAAGCAACTAAGCTTCTTGTCATAACTCGGGAGGTTTTGTCCAGAAGAGCGAAACCAAGACCAAACACGGAGACGGAAGTAAAGATGAGTGAGTTTATTTACAGGGTGAGACTATATACAGTGGGCGGTATCCGGAGCGGTAGATCCAGGAGGTGAGTGCAGCGCCGATGAGAGGAGGAGCAATTTCCAGGAGTTCCAGGAGTGACGAGTTAGATCCAGCAAGGTAAGTAGCAGCGTGGTTCCAGGTAAGTGATCCTTAGTATCCGTAGTCGTGGCGTGGCAAGAAAACCTAGGACATAGGCAGCAACAAAGAACGTGGTTAATACTAGGAGCAAGAGTTCAGGTTAGACGCTGAGGCGGAGAATCTAACCCAGTAGGTTCGATGCTCCAGCGAAGGTCTGATCACCACCTGCTGCTTAAATCCTGGCTGGTCTCATCAGTGGTATGAGGAACACCTGTGGAACAATGATTAGTGGCGCCGCCCAAAGGGCGGAACCAAAACCCAGATTCTTACACTTCTGTTCTGTAGTTGAAGATGTTTTGCTTCCCATCTGGGGAGCTTTTCCAATTCAAAAATGGGACTTTCCAAGCTTGGAACATTGAGAATTTAAAATGTCTTCAGGTACAAAGTAGAAGTCTACTTGCTTTGATTTTTAAATGTTTAGGATTTGTCATGTCTAAAATGACTGTGGTAGTAGCTGAGAGTGGTTCTTCAAACACACTCTGAGAATTAACTGATCATGCAAGACTTGTTTTTAATACTTTGCCTATAGCTATTACGGTGAAATCTGTCTGTTTGTTAGGATATAGCTCATGAATCACTTGTTTGTGGATTCTGTCTCATTACCTTGTACACGATACACTAGCCACTGCCAGCCAGCATCTGGAGCTTCAGCTCGGCTGTGATCAATCCTACTGTGATGTAACAGAGAAG
Organism: Kryptolebias marmoratus; assembly: GCF_001649575.2. Lineage (NCBI taxonomy): Eukaryota > Metazoa > Chordata > Actinopteri > Cyprinodontiformes > Rivulidae > Kryptolebias > Kryptolebias marmoratus. Next base: position 8,326,247 of record NC_051431.1, on the reverse strand, counting down.
TTGAATTGCACCAGGCGTCAAAAACATTGATTGTACAAGATGATGACATTTAAGCATTAACATTTTATACAATCTGAATTCTGACCATTTAAGCCCAAAGCATGTGCTTGAATGACAAAGAACATTACAAATTTGCACAGTACATACTTTTTTCATGCTGTGATTTTGTGCTCGTGTTATGAATAAAAAAAAAATACTGGGTATTTTTAAAAGTTAATATAATCATCAACACGCTTAATTCACCATTAACATTTTGTTTTTTTAAACCTGTACAAAAGTTAGTTCCTGTGAGATTCAAGAAGCAATTTTAAACAGCAGAGAATTTAGCACCTGCTGTCTGATGAGGGTGAATCTCATGTCCTTGAAAATTGCCAGTCTTTGCTAATTAAAATATGTAAATTCCCCACCAGTCCAAATAAAAGGGCACGAGACTGCAAGTGTTTGTGTATGCACACAGAAATCTAAACAGAACTTGAAAAATAGACTTGAATGTGTGGGTTTGTTGTGGATTAGACTTGCTTTCCACATATGCCAAACCCATCAATTAAATCCAGTCCAATTTATTTTTATAGCATCAAGTCATAGCAAATGTCATCTCAAGCCACAATGAAAAAATAAAAAAAACAGGTCCAATTCAGCCGAACTATTCAGAAATTTCAATCAACTTTTAATCCTCATTAATTTAGTACATTCAGGTTTAATTAAGAACTACGTTTGTAAAAAGAATGCTTTGTAAAATAGCCAGTAGATTACAAACTAAATTGAATTCAGTTTAGTTTATTTAAGCAACATGAATCTTTGATTTATTTCCTTGTCAAAATGCAACAAGAAATAGAATTTTGCAAAGAGCTACAATATTCTGGAAATATTTAACAAAATAAATATTTCAGCTAAATATGCATTATTAATTTGACACTTTATGAAATTACATAAAAATCAGCAATAAATCCTCAACAAATTAAATACAAGAGAATGGAACTGAAAAGAGGGAGAGAGACAATAAAAACCTGAGTGTGTTCATTTATATTTTATATCAATTTTTTTGCGACAGCTTACTAAATTGTGCCTGGTATGAGATGCTTACAGACCCAGATGGAGCTCAGTAAATTTCAGTCTCAGTGTGCTGCGAAAATGTCTGTTTTTGCTGAGACAGGATGGGTGTTTTCACTTTTTATGAGATTTCATTTTATTTGTTCTGCAAGCATGGACGTTGCCTCCAGGTGATGCACTGAACGAGAGTCTGTTGACCTATTGTGTTTACCTGAAGCCATGACACAGGTAGCCCGGAAGACAGGAGTTTTTTTTTCTGCATTTTTTTCATTAGATGATGGGTTGTTCACCCCAGTAATTAGCTCTGTTTTGCATCATGCAAGAAAGCGACCAACTTCCCCCTCATGGGTTTTGTTTCCCTCCTGGCTGTCAAACCTTTGATGTGTCACACTCTAAAAATTCCCACCGCTGACACAGACCCAGAAACAGGTTTGACTGGAGAGAGTAGAATATTTTCACTGTTTAAATACCGTGCTCTCTTTCAGGGAAGTAAATTTGTGCACTTTTAGTACAATTTTAATTCACTACATATAGTAAATTATTTATTTCCCATAAGTTATGTAAAGGAATAATCTCCCTGTACATGATGCTAGACCAGAAAGATTGTGCCAGTACACCATGTTTTACACATTACATAAACATGTAAATGTATTTGCATTGTGTGATTATGTACTCTTTGATAAGACTTTATCACCAACATGTGTTAAACACCTCTTGAGGTTAATGTGTATTCATATGGATCAGTATGTGTGTGTGTGTGTGTGTGTGTGTGTGTGTGTAACCGCTCTCCAGTATCACTAACAAAAATTTTGCAACCAGTAATTCTCATGAGGGGAGAAAAAACCTGGTCTTAATGAGGATAAACAACATATCTGATATAATGATTAGAGTTACACTGATTAGAGTTAGGACTAAATTTGTACATTAGGCTTCCCACAGTGAAATGCAGAAACCGCAAAGTCCTATTAAAAAGAGGCACCAGCTTGTGTGTGTTTGTTTGCCTGTGTTTAAACACACCCCAGTGTGTGCTCAGGTTTGAGGGTGTTTAAATTTTACTAGGTGTATTTTCAATTCACTGTTCTCTAGAAAAGGGGTCTATCGTGCTGCTGTCAACACTGCATTATGTAAAATAATATCACAATACAACATGGTTATTTGGTGTCATAATTATCAAACACTTATACTGACAAATATCTAAAGTCTATAAGAAAAAAATGTGTTTTTTATACACATTTAAAATATTTTAACTTCCTTAAAAATACCTTCTTGATGACAACAGGGCAAAACCTGATGACAAGATTGCATTTCTTCTTCACCTTGCAGTTGAATCTCGTGTGTGAATGTCTGTCTGCTCAAAGCAGCTGACTGATAATTATTCCAGTATTTTAAATAAATTAAGTCTTAAGTCATGAAAAACCACAATCATTATGTTAAAACTTTCAGGAATGTCTCTAGCTGCCTTCATAATAATATAATGAATTATATCCAGTTTGGCATATTTCATTCAGGTCATGTGTGCTGCTTCTCTTTTACTACACTGTTAGTAAGTTGCATCTTGTGTGTGCTCGTTTGATTTATTGACTAACTAGGCCAGTAAAAATGGCAGAGAAAAGAAAAATTGACATTTTTCGGTGCCCCAAAATGCCAAGTAAGTAAGAGAGATTGTGTAACGTGATGAGCAGTTTCATATTATAAGATAAGCAGTTTGAGAAGATCTTAAGTGCTTATGAAGTTGTTTCATAACACATTATTAGGCAAAGCACAGAGAACAGTGCTGGATCCAAAGAGGCGAGGAGAGTCAGACAGTCGTAGTCTCAGGTAAGTCTAAGTTTGTTGAGCATGAGTTTATTGATGCATGAATGACTCATTTATTTGATAGGGACAGCTACAAGTAACAGAGATTAAGACAATCAGATGCCTGCATCATAGTGTTTATAACTATGGCTAATTTGCAACACCTGTCCCTAAAAAAAACATATTAAGTCATATGTAAAAAAAAAACAACGCATTTTATTTTGTCATGGAATAAAGTGAAGACATTAGTGTTACTGTTGTGTTGAACTATGTTTGGCATATTATGACTTGTGAAATAATATTTTATCCTAGGAGATAGAGTTTTCAAACCAGGGAGAATGGTGGCAGGGACAGGAGCAGGGAGAGAGACAGAGCCTTTACATGTCAGCATAAGGGCCAAGGGAACACCAGAGCAGGAGGACCCCATTGCTAGCATGAGTACAGGATGTTTAGGTTCAGATCCCAGCGACTGTATAAAGCCTTATCAGCCACATCCCAAGTGCACTAAAACACAAACACTTGCTAGTGGAAAGTCATTATCATTCCAAGAGAAATGGTTTCATGATTTTCCATTTATACAATATAGTCCAACATTGAAAGGAGTCTGATGCAGTGTTTTTGCTGTATCAAAGGATTTAAAACCAGTCTTTTGGGCAAAGACTGGATGCTGCTTTTTTTTTAGTGCAGTCTTCAGAAACTGAAAACAAAAACATTTAGAAATTTACAGCTCACCAAAACTTCATCTTCACTATGTGACTGTGAGTGCACATCAGCTGAATCCAGTCAGTGTCTAGTTATTTGGCACATGGGGTAAACAGCAGGAGGTGGCAAGGCACTGCTTACAAAAAAACTGTTAGTTCTGTGCGACATGTGGCAAGAAAGGGACAAGTCTTTAGAGGCCACACTGTCAAAAAATGGTAATTTGAATCAGCTTCACAAACTTCAGGCAGAGGATGATCCCATTTTACTAAATTGGTCAACAGACCGTACCATAATGTACCCCCAAAGCACAGAATAAAATTCTGAACATCATGGCCAATACAATAATTTAGACATTGCAAATGAAATCAGATCTCATCCTATTGTTCAGCTATCAGTTATTGTTGATGGGACCCAGGATGTTTCTGGTGCTGAACAGGAGGGTGTCTGTCTGTGCTATGTGGACCATGACCTTGTCCAACATGAAGACTTTGTTGGGCTTTACAGGGTATCTGGCACAACAGGTCACGGCATTGCAAAGGCAGTATTTGATGTGCTGTTGAGGCTCTATATGCCTATGTCTGGATTTTATGGACAGACCTATGATAGTGCTTCAAATATGGTAGGAAGAGACACAAGTGCACAGGCAATAGTGAGAAAGCTACTAGCTCTCTATGTGTATCGTGGTGCACACTGTGTCAATCTTATTACACAAGCTGGCTGCTCAGCCTCCCCACTGATCTGAGACTGCCTTTCTTGGGTTCACAAGTTAGGCATCCACTTTGGCTGCTCAGGAAAGCTTAAGAGCATGTTTGAGAACATTACCTCATCTGAAGAAACACCGCTAACCACCCTGAAACCTCTATCAGGTGGACTGTGCGGCATTCTGCAAAAACAGCTGTTCCAGGGCTGTATGAGCAGGTACTCTGCAGCTTAGAGGAGATGGCAAATAACACATCTAGGACAGCTTCAACTGCAGGTGGCTTGTTCGAACATTTCAGCAAAAGTAAGACTGTACTGGGCTTCGTACTTGCCTCTGCTGTTGTTGGAGAGCTTGAATGCTTTAACGTTTCACTGCAGAAAAAAAAAACCTCAGACTGTGTCTGGCATGCAGGCTGCAGTTCACTGTGTGCGGTCTTCTCTTCAGGTAAAGAGAAATGACAAAAGCTACCTTGCACTGTATGAGAAAGCTGCAGCATTGATTAACTCTATTGCTTACATTGACTCCATCGAAATGGCACATTAAAGGCGCCTTGCTGGCAAAGCAGTGAATCACTACAGGGCAGAGTAGACATTGTGCAGATTCAGTTTGGGGAACATTTTGAACAGGAGAGCCTAAAGACTTTGCAAAGGTGAGAGAGTGTACTCCTCACTGATGAGATAAATGATTCTCCAAATCAGTATCCTCGGCCAAACTAAGATTTTCTTGCTGTGGAGTTGCCCCTCTTTTGCAAAAAATACCCCTATAGCAGCATTAAAGAGGCAGCAGAGGTTTTGGGGTTTGTGGTGGAGGTGCAGGGGTTGTTTGACCAAGTTGAGGTTCTGATCAGACATTTGTGCCCTTGTGTGAGGCTGAGAGGAGTTTAGCGCATTGCGTAGGCTGAAAACTTGGCTATGGGCTAATATGGCCCAGGAGAGGTTGAACAATATTGTAGTCTGTCATGTCCAGAAAGAGAAGCTGGACAAGCCGGAGATAAAAATCATATGCCAGGGATTTGTGAGATCCAGGAAAACCCAGAGATATACTTTTGGCTCTTTTGCTTAGGTCCAATTTACTTTATTTCTAAATAAATACTTTTACCATTAGTATTGTTATAATTATAATTGTTGAGTTGCTGTTTGTATGTAAATATGCCAAATGGAGTTTCGTTGAACATAAGCATGACAAAGTTCATTCTGATTACAATTTCTAATTTCAATAGTTCATACTTTGTGTTAACAGACAACACAATAAATCAATGGGTCTGAGGAATATTTTTATTTGATTTAGTGGAGTTATTTATTGGACATATGTCTTTTTCTTGAAAACTTTATAGGTTTATAGCCTTGTAAAGCTGCTACAGATCAGTAACAATTATTCAGTGACCACAGAAAAGTCTGAATCCAGATCAAATTCAAATTCTTTTCAAACACTGTTTTATAATCTTAAGAATGAGGAAAACTACACACATATTTGATGTACACTGACACTTACTCATCATTATACATTTCCATGCCAACACCAAAAACTGCTGCATGCCCCATTCTTCCTGTGGTTGTGATGTAAATATTTCCTTTTGGACTTTATTACTGTGTATGAATGGATTTCAGATGTTTGGATGACCTGTTCATATAGTTAATATGGTTTTATATTTTTGTAAAAAGGAGAAAAACCCTATATTGTAAGTCACATGACTGCATGACCTAGAAGTAGAGATGGAATCATAAAGCAGTTTAAAAAAAACAGCGCCGATGGAGAAATAATCCAAAATGTTTTAAAAACCAATATGGAGAAATAAGTTTGGTGAGTGTCTGAAACTTGTCTACCTGGCCACAATGTTACATAATAAATGTTTTTTTTTATTTTCATTTCACAACAGTATATTTGATTGTTTCTTCAGTGCCACCCCAAAAAATTGCTCTTAATAAATCTCTTAATTACTGTCCTTCCCAATAATGGAATGGGATTTTCGCCCTTGCGTACGTTGTGTCCTTTTTTGAAACTCTGTGCACACTGAATAGATCAGACACACAGTCATATACTAATGAGTACATCAGAGGAAGTGGATGGGTTCATGATCTCGCCCAAGGACTCTTAACATGTAGACATATGGTCAGGGGTCAAACCACAGATCTTTTCCCACCTACACTCTGCTGTAAATTAAGGCTTAGACTTCTGGTCACCTTATCTTGAGCTCTCAAAAAGATAAAACCCAAACAAAATACATTCTTAGGTACAAAAAGATAAACATTTTAAACTGCTTTACACATTTATTGTTAAAAAAATACTTGAGAACTTTGCTGCATGTAACACTGCATCTTAATTCTACAATTCAAATTTTTGTTTGAAAAAACCTAAACTGCATGAGGTTAAAAATAAAAAACGCAAATCACCCAGCATAGTTTGGTAAAATCAGCTCCATGATGTGTGTGAGTTGAGCAACTTTTTTTTGTGACTTTGCTTAAAAAAAATAAATAAAAAAGTCACAAACTCATCCTGCTGCCAACCAATTTGTTCAGACAATCTCAGAAAGGTCGAAGACTCCTGGCAGCTGCAGCTGCTGCTTCCACTTCAAACGCTGCACTCGGAAGAAGTCGGTAAGTTTCAGAGTTAGTGTGTGATTAGGACCGCTTTCTGGAGAGCAGCCAGCATCTGAGTCATTGGAAAGACAGGTGGTGTGTAAATTCTCTGTCCATTTCACATTACTCATCTTCCTGAACCCCTCTAAGTTAAGTGATTTTTCAATTTGTTGGGTGTCTGAGAGCAGTAAAATTGTCAGATCCAATACAAGTTTTGAATTGTTGCAGCATTTAGAGAATGACCGGTCTGGACTCACAGGGCTTGAGGTATATGGAAAACAAAAGATTAAGTGTATGACAACACAAGAAGCGCTACCATTTTTGGCCAGACTTTGATGAAAACAGCAATAAAAGTTGTTGTGTGCATCTATCAATCAAATAAGAAGAAGCAAGCATGAAAAGAAGAACAAATTTGTTCTGCTCAACACAAATTGATGAGATCAAAATTTGTTTTTAAAATTTTGCCACGAACTAATGCAGTCAACTCTGCTTGTCTGTTTGCAAAATATCTTATGAACAGCAGGACAGATTTAACAAAACTTTCAGAAACTAATCACTGGATGTACATCTACAACTGATCAGCTTTTAGAGTCAACTCAATTTAAAAGGGCCACCACAGCAAACCGGCATAAGGAAATACAAAATTCACATTAACTCAGTCAATTTTACAGATCTTGAGCTAAAACTTGGTGTGATGATAGTTTCGAGTCATTCCCAACATATAGTCTGAGCGTTATATTGTGCCAAATTTGAGCTTGAAACTATGGCATTAACTATTGGAATTGACCTTGTTTGTCTGTTAGCTAAATATCTCACAAACCACTGGTCAGATTATAGTGAAACTGTTAGAAAGTAATAATTGGATTGATCTACAAATCATTAACTTTTGGAGTTGTCCCTGTTCAAGATGGCCACCACAGCTAATTGACCTTAGCCACAAATCTTTATCACAAAAATGGCTAACTCAGTAAAATTCACAGGTATTGAGCTATAATTGGTGTTATAGTAGCTGAGAGAGATCCTCAACACCGACAAGATCTCACAGCATCACATGAGTCGTGCATAACATCATTTACAAGGTTTGACCAAAACAGCTTTAACTCAGTCCTTTTTTCCCCCCCTTTTTAAATAATTAGAGTTTAAAACTGTGGCATGAAAGGCAGCAGGTGATATATCATGGACTGCTAGGCCTTTTGTAAAAGGTTGACTTAAGTTGTTCACATTGTCTGGTTTTTCTATTTTATTTGCACCTGAAAACAAATTACCCTTAAGCTACTGACTCATTGCAACATTTCAGTTCTACGAAGACCCACAGAGACTTACAGTATGAAAGCAGGCAGGTGAGCAGCAACTTCAAACATGCTGCACATGTCTGGCAGAAAACCCAGAAGAACAAACACACTATAGATCCAAACATGCTAAACTGACTGGGACAGAGAACAGGAGGTAATACAAGGATCTGGCAGACGAAAGCCTAAAACCAGGGAGGATTCAGTACTGGGTGAGTAATGACTGAGGAGAGCCAGGTTTGTATCACAGGAACAGAACAAAGATGCACTCACAGTATTTCTGCTCAAACAATAGGTCACCAAAGACAAAGCTCCTGTCAGAAAATGAAAAGTAAATATGGATAAAAACAAAAACGGGTCAAAATAACTTGGTTATGTAAAAATTGAATATTTTCTGCTCCACAGGAAATATCCCAGACATACACGTTATTTTTAAGAAGGAGCTCATTATTTTTGGCAGGCTTAAACAGCTTAAATTTGGCTTGTAGTAGCCTAATTTGTTAAAACTATATTTAATTTAGTTTTGATTAAAGTTATTAAAGGTAACTGAAAGTCATAGTGGCCAACACCACACTCACACAAGTTGGAATTCTCTAGCAGGATAAGAGCAGACAAAAATGACAGCCAAGGAATCTGAAATAAATGCCACTGTGTGGGAAAAAAAATATTTTTATCTCACTCAAATGTTTAACGTGTATCTGAATCCAGAAAACTGTATAATGAACAGAACTGTAATGTGAGAAACATTTCAGGCAGGTTTGTTAGGTACTTCTTTTCTTTTATGTTCATAGCTCAAGATAACAGTAGACAGATGTGCTCTTGTGTCTTCATTTGTCATAGTTTAGTGTCTAATTTAGAAAAAATTCTAATTCATTTTACTTACACTCGTATTTACGATAGGTTTATCTTTCCAAGATTTTGAGGCAACAATTTAAAGAGGACCCTTTTCCCGTTTCAACACCACATGCACAAAGAAAGGATCATAACTGTGTCTTGGGTTTGTTGAGAAGATATTCGACCCTGGCCTCAACCCCCTTGTTGAACACCTCTGGGATAAACTGTGACATGAAAAATCTTTCATCACCTGGCACACCAACCGCAAGCGAGGCATTATCGCCAAACATCAGTACAAGAAAGGTCGCAAATGCTTTTGAGTCTGGATGGAAGCAAATCCCTGCAGCCAAGTTTCAAAATGGGAGAAGGATTTAAGGCTGCGGAAGAGATTTGGAAATAGATTTTAAAAAGAAGGCTGTGGGAGCTTTTGTTTCTTTTGTGTATACAGTAGTGATGTCTTTTACTCTATATTAACTTTACTGTGCTGAAAACCAAGAGCCTATTTGTCAAGTTGTAGCAGCATATTTTCAGAATCCTTATTTGGATTTTCATAACTAAACTCAATTTTAAACATAAACTACAGAAAAAACATTCATCACCTGACAGCTTTCATGCCAGAGTTTTGAACTAAGTCCAGTGATTCATGAGATATTCTGTGAACAGACAAACAGGATTGACGCTAATAGTTATTGCCAAAGTTTAAATCAAAGATGGGGCACAATGCGTAGCGCTCAGTGTATGTATTTGGAATGACTCTCGACTACTACCACACCAAGTTTTAGCTCTAAAGCAGTAAAATTGACTGAGTTAAAGGCATTTTTGTGTTGGCTAATGCTGATTAGCTGTGGTACTCATCTTGCATTGACTCAGAAAGTTAATCACTTTGAGTTGTATACTAATTAATTTAATTAAAATTCATCCAGTGGTTTGTAAGATATTCTGCTAACAGACATGAAACGTTGACTTTAATAGTTAATGGAAAAGTTTTAAAAGCAAATTTTAAATGATCAATTAGTGCTCACAGTGTGTGTTTAAGATTAGTCTCAACTACTACCACACCAAATTTTAGCGTAATATCCGTAAAACTGGCTGAGTTTCAGCCATTCCTGTGTTTGAAACGATTGCTAAGCTGTGGTCACCATTTTTAATAAGATTGACTCCAAAAGTTAATCAGTTGTAAAAGCACATCCAGTGATTACTTGCTTAGAGTTTCATAAATATACACCATCTGTTTCATGAGATATTTTGCTAACACTACATACAATTTAACACACACACACAGACAAAAACATTACCACGTTCACCTTTAGCGTCAGCCGATAATAAAGCTGACTATGAAATAAAAGTTAAAAGACTTGGGGTTTTCTGACTTATTGGTCAGATGACATGCAGTCAGTGATCAAAAATGTTATTTTTTTTCATGCACCTTAAATTATTTAAACACTACTACAGATAGCAGGGTTTTAGAGTCACTAAATGTTATATTAACATTTGAGTCATTTTAATTACATACACACAAAAAAAGAAAATAAAATGTCTTTCGATGGTATTCAAATATTTTAGCTTGTAAGAGTCTTCAGAGAGGTGATTTTTTTTTTTTTTTTGGTAAGTGGATCATAATTACTTGCAATTTGCAGCTTACAGATTCTCGAAGTGAACATGATTTAAATGAGCGTGCAGTCGGCTCTCACTCCCTTCTCTGCTTTCATCACATCTCAGACCTCGAAACCAAACTCTCAAAAAAAAAAAAAAAAAAAACGGGTCAAGAGGGAATTCTTGTTCATATCACTATGAGTAATGATTGTCAGTCTCATTTTTTTAATAGAAAAAAATGAAACCTCTCAGGCATTTTCATTAAATCTGAAATTTTAAGACTTATTAAAAAAAAGATTTCTGAAAAATTTGAAGTAACTGATCCAGCAGGTCTGCATAGGGCTTCGTTTATTTCAAAGGCTGCTCTGTGAGTCAAATTGTATCACATTAAAATGAAATTCCTTCATTTCTTCAGCTGCTTAGTCTAAATAAATGAGATCTGGTGCAAGATTTTAAAATAAGCGACAGACAATGAATTCATTATGAGGGAACAAATTGTGGAAAAATTAATACACCTTTTTACAACAAGTGGAGCCTGTGGACAGCTGGAAGGATGGCAAGTTATGTACATTTGCATTCATATAATTTTATAAAACCCAGAGGCTATGTCCATCTGTTTACAGCTCTGTGATTTAAATACTGTACAACCTTTCACTTCATTAACCCAGCACATTGCAAAATGCAAAATGTGGTGCATTAGTATGCTGGCGAGGTGTCCCCAAAAGGAAAGAAAAGACGGGAAAAAGCAATAGTATCTGACTTTCAAAAAGTGATGCTGGACTCACAAAGTCATGTATTCTCAGTAAAGTATTAGTTGCACATTATGTGTTTTTAGACACCTACATATATCCAGGTGATACACTTTTATTGCAGATTGTAGTGGGAAGTACAAATAGAACTGCCTCTTGAACACGACTCATAAAAATAAAAAAATAAAAAAAATCTCAGCCCGATCACATTCACTTTGTTGAACAGGGCAGGTTCCACTCGAAACAAGTAGCATTGAATTAGATATGTTACATAAAGACAAGTGGCTTTTGCGTGGAGATTTGACAGCCTCGCTTGAAACAGAACAACCAATAACACAGCGGAAAGAGAAAAATGCCAAGCCACGGATCTGAAGTCTTCTGAGAACAGCACACTGACATTTGTCTGCTGCCTCTCTCTGTAAACCTGCCTGAGTCTTGTAGGTGACCTTCCGATGTCTATTTTTGTCAGGTAATGACTGATTATGAATGCCTTTGGTTTACATAGCTTCAACTGCAGCTGCCTCGCTTAGATAGAGACATTTAAACCACAACACTGTTACAGCACTGGTCACAATGAATCAGACCAGCGTCTGTGCAATCGCTGATGGATTGTCAGCTTTCCCACTTCCTTGTTCAAAGAGGAAAAAAAGGTAGAGGTGCTGCTGCCCTATCAGTGCTTCAGTGCCTCCAGCTCCCTCTTGATTGCCTGACATTCTTTATCAACAGTCAAGTAATTCTGTTCCCTTGGCAACAGTTTCCTGCTGATACAAAGAATCAGGTATCACCTTGAAAGTTTAAGAGTGTGGTTGGCAGCCGCAGTGTTTTCATTTGCGTGCAGAAGCACCATCCTTCTCAGGAAACAAACGAGGGTTCACTTGTTCGGTTTAAGCTTTTATTTTTGTCCCCTGCAATCAGGTCATGACAGTCTTCTTTTTGTTCATTTTTATCGCCTCTCATCACTCACTTCAGAGCTACAGAGCTTCTACACAGTAGTCTTTTTTTTATTTTTGGAAAAAGGTCTCTGCTCAAGTCTTACATTGTAACTGTAATTTGATTTACATTTTATTACATAACTAATGTGACTTCTATATTAGACTTTTCCAAAAGCAGCCTGGTGGCAGCATTTGCACTCCTGTTTTGAACTTCTGGGGATTGTAATGATGAATCACAAAATGAAATTTAAATTGTACCATTAACTTCCTGACATGGCATCAGCCCCAAATTGAGCAAATAATGTTATTTCTGCTGAGCAGCACTTCACAGGCACAGCATTTTATTTTAATTTAGATTTTCATATATATTAGCTGCTGGTTATTGTCTGGCCAAAATAAAGGAATTTTCTTTCTGTTCAGTCAGAAGAATATTTTCTACCAATTGAATAGATTTTCTGATATTAAGAAGTCACATTGCTTTTAGTTAAAAATGAGATTCCTGTAAAAAAAAAAGTGTTTAATTTTATTTTATTTTATCATAATTTTTGTTGTAAATGTCTTTACAAACTACATGTTTTTAAAAAGTTCTGTTTTCTACATGCACTTTATTGACAACTTCTGTCAGTCAAACAGCAGTTGTTCAGACGTTCAATTAATGACAAAACCAAAATCTTATATTGAAATTGTGATTTCAGGAACATTTCTTAGAACAAAAACGAACCCTCGTGTCCACAACAGCTGGTTATTGTAATGAAAAGTAGATTTGTTTTGTTTTTAATTGGACTGATCCCATATTTTACAGACAAATATATAAATGAACTAAACTCTTCACATCATTTGAACTGACAAAAACTTTGTTTAAAAAAAAACAGGAAGTGATTTCACTAAAAAAGAGAGAAACAGGGGGACATGTTTGCAGTTTAGTTTCACAACATGGCAAACTTTCCTTTTAATCAAACCTTATATTTATTTGGGAACTGAGGATACAAAGTGCTGAATTTTCACAGTGAAATCTGCCGATTCTTGCAGTTTAGAAGATTTATGCTCTTTAACATGCTGTTGTTGTCTCCTTTATAAACTGCCATACATTTTCAACACAATCCAGCTGCAAGAAGGTGAGCCAAACACACACGCTTCGTGTCTTAGAAGCCACATTGTTGTAAGTCATGCAAAATGAAGTCCTGCGCTGTTCTGCTCAAATAACTGGGTTGTGTTTCTCCGAAATTCCAATATGCTTCTGCGTCAGAGGTATCTGCAGTTCATTCACACTAGTCAGACGTGACACGCCACATAACATCACTGACAGTGGCTTCTGCGCATTTTGCTGATAACAGCGTGATGGTTTTCCTATCTTAAGCACATTGAACCCAACATCTAATTTTCCCAAAAACAAGTTAAAACATGGACTCATCTGACTACAGAACGTGTCCACTGCCTGTGTTTCTAAAATGAGTTTGTGTTCATGGAAACTGGCAATGTTTCTGTGGAAATGTTGGTATCTTGTACGGCTTCCTCCTCACATGACACACACTCAGGTTGCATTTATGGATGACTGTGTTGAGTAACAGTGTATCTTTTTAAATACTTTTGAGATATCTTGGCTGTATTGACCATGGTGGCAAAGTGGTTTCTCATACAGAGTCTCCTGATTTTTCTAGAAATTATTTTATGTTTTCCTTAGATTTATCTAACACTGTAGTTTTATTTCAAAGCTACACAAAACAGCTGAACATAAAAAGGTTAAATGTTGCCAGTGTTAAAGAGCCATTCATCCATTGTCTTTCTCTGCTTTTCTGTGCAGTATCGTGGGGGAGCTGGTGCCTATCTCCAGCAGTGGGTGAGAAACAGGGTACACCCAAGACAGGTCATCAGTTTATCAAAGGGCCACATAGAGACGAACGAGACAGACAGTCATTCATGCTCTCACTCACACATAGAGACAGTTTAAAGTTACATCAGCTCTACGTTCACAGACCCTAAAATGAATCATACAAAACAAAGAACACTGTACCTACAGTCAAACGTGGAGGAGGTTTGGTTATATTCTGGGGCTGCTTTGCTGCATCTGGCACAAGGTGTCTTGAATCTGTGCAGGATACAATAAAATCTCAAGCCTATCCTATTCTAGAGTGAAATGTGCTACCTAATGTCAGAAATCTTGGTCTCAGTTGCAGGTCATGGGTCCTCCAACAGGAAAGTGATCCAAAACACAACTAAAATACCAAAGAATGGTGCAGAAAAAATACTGGGCTATTCTGAAGGGTCTTTATGAGCCATGATCTAAATCCCGTTGAACATCTGAGGAAGGAGCTGCAGACTGGTGCAGGAATCCTTCAAACCTGAGACAGCTTAGGCAGTTTGTTCACATGGAGGGATCGACAGGTGCAGAAGTCTCAGAGATTTACAGAAATCACTTAATTGCAGTGATGGCCTTAACAACTATATTAAGTTAAGGGTACCAACCTTTATGTCAAGGCCAGTTCCATTAGTTATAATCATCACATGTTCCTTACTCTTACATCTGCTATGCTGCACTTCTGTAATGGTATATTAAAAAAATGCCAGCTAAAATAATATGCTAATGTGATTTTGCAAAAAAAAAGAATAATTTAATCGGGTTGAAGAGGACAAAACCAACCAGTCTTATCATGCATTCTTCACTTCTGTTCTTCTCGTGCCAAAGGGTAAGATGTGTCAAAAAGATTTGAGCATCAAAACTAGTTCACAGTCATCATGGGTCAAAGGGTTTGTAATATCTGATTATGAGCTTCCACTTCAGTCTGCTGTTTCTGTCAAAATACGATAAAAGTGAAGAGACGTGCAGCCATATTTTTGTCTCTGTAGGTCCAAGCTGAAGCGGAGTATTTGTGTCTACTTGTAAAACAATTTTTTTTTTTAAATAGCTCATTTGTAAATAAAAACTGCATCCTCATTATACAGGACAGCACAAACATGACATCTTTGAGTCAGCCGGTGAATACAGAGAGGATTTTCTGTCCAGTGTGAAAAGGTTGTAAATGTGAGCAGGAGCTGGGTCACTGTGAGAGCCAGAGTGAGCAAATGCCCTTCAAACGCTTGAAAATATGATTCATACTCCAGGGGAGATTTGTCAAGGCAGCATTGATTGCAACAGTGGTGGGAAGGGTGACATGCACAACATGCTGAAACAAGCATCTTCTCAGCCCCACAGCAGCTACACCAATTTTTCAACCTGATCTCTTTCCAATAGGTAGCAGCAACTACAAGCATGGACACACCTGATTTACTGCTGCTTAAAAATCTAATTATATGTCTTGACAAATAAAAACTCTCATCCTATCAGTTGGTCAGTAAGTATGTTATAGAGAAAATCCCTCATAGATGGTGCGAGTTTCCACATTTCATTAACTCTTTTTTTTTTGTCTTTTAAAGATGTCACATTGATTATTGTGAATGCAATCAGCAGCCTTGGCAGCGTGATTAGTAAAGACAAACCCTTAATGCTTGGCTTCAGTGTTCATTGTTTTCACTCCACAGAGGAGATCACATAAACTAGTCACTGCTGTTATAATGATGCAATTTAGTTTATCAAATGAAGTCACAGTGGTTTTATCAAAGTTATGGCCTCTGTGGATTTTCGAAATAAGCCAGCGCCTGTTTGCCAAATGCTTTCTAATGAACTGAGCTGAATTTCTTGTGCAACGGAGAACATAGAAAGACTTTGGGCACAGAGCAAATAAATGATTTCAAACTCTACAAATAAGTATTCTTGATGTGCGAGAGTTGTTTAAATGTCATGTGAGAGAACACAATATATTTTCTGCTTCAAAAAATGTGTTTTATTTTAAAAGAGCGACAATTTCTACATTAGGCTGTTGTAGAGAATGCAAATATCAGACAATAAAGTTTGTTGCTTTGAGGCAATTATACACATTCATAGCAGACAATCCTCATACTAAGTTTTTCATGCATAGAAGTGAAGGAAAAAAACAAGTTTGTTTTCTATATATATTTATGAGTTAGAGCATTCATTTCTTGTTGTGAAAAATGCACAACGTCACTACCATCATGGTAAACAAGGCTCAAGTGACATTTAAAGTTTGCAAACATATTCTTTTGTTAGGCTAGGTGACTTACATGCATGAGCAGAGCAAATAAATATGAATATGTGCACAATTAAACTTAATGGGACTAATTACCTCAATCATCATTATGCACTTTACACAGTAAGATTCCTACAAATTTATTCATCTTCTGTAAAGGGTCAAATAGCAGCACAAACTATCTCTTAAGGGTGTTTCTGAGTCACCTAATCTGTCCAGCTCATACTGCATTTTGCCCCTAAAATCCTGGAGTAGATCTTGAGATATGAAAAACTCTTTAATTTAGCCGAACTGATTTTCAAACGAGACTCCAGCTATAGATTTTGTCACTGTGAATCCTAAACAAAATAAAGCACAGCTTTAGCTGAGTCCCAAACCCAATTTAAACATGACTGACACAAACAAACCCCTCACTTTGATTATTCAGAGCAAAGAACAGATGCTTCGGGAAAAACAAGACCTGACTGCTTTTAATGAGTTTTGGCGGACAGTCCATGGATCTCTCAGGTTGTGTGAGGCATAGCGTGGGTTCATATGACACACAGTCAGCATGGCTACCAGTGGAGGCAATACTAAAATAATTTTGCATCTCTAGCAGCTCCACCCATCACTGTTTTCGAGATAACACAGTCCTGAAGCATGCATTTCCATCAACCAACATGAGTTAGCATATCTGTCTGTGAACAAAACAGTCCACTGCAGGCTTGTTAAATCCTTTAGTTGGTGTTGGCTTGGGTTTCCTGAGCTGTGCTTTTCTTCCCGTAAAAACTAAACCTGGATTAATCCTGTGTTTGGCTGAATCTCTTTCCTGTCCTCTCAACTCGTAGCCGGTTGAGGTAGATGGCCACCCAACCTGAGCCTGGTTCGGCTATATGATCGCAACAATATATTACAAAGCAGAAAAAGGCTTTCATATGACATGTAACTAATACTTTCACAATCAAATTTAACTAGATTTTATTCTATATTTTGTTGAAGCCTTCAGCCACTGAGTTTGTTCAAAATCACATGTTAAAATGGCTTGCCCTTTCAAGATGTGTTGATCTTTAAAAACAAGAACTGTTTGTGGTTCTGGGAGTGCAACCCAAAAAGCAGACAAGCCCTCTTAGGTTTTATGTCTTTGTTTCTATCTCTAAATATGTATTAAAATAAGATGATTCAAATTACAGCCTTTTATATTATTTCTGTACTAATAATTGTATTAGCATTTTAGTTTTAAATTTAAATAAATTAGATGGTATAAAACATTTTCATTTATTTAAATACTATAAAACTAAGATTTTTGCACAATTTTTTTTATAATGTCAGAATCTGTAAGGGTTTCATTCTTGCATATCCTTAGTATAAATATAAAATACACAACACACATGATTTCTGATGCTAAATTTAGCTAGCAGAATATGATGGCAGCACAAGTTGTAAACACCTGGGGAACGTTTTCACTTTAAGCTCCAACAAAGTCAGACAGCCCGGTGTTCAGGTTTCTTCACTTTGGAGAGCCACAGTCACACCAACAGCACACTTGCCAGCTCTGAGGATGACAACTTAATGAAACCCACCTGGCCATGATAAGCACACCCTGACCCCTGTCTTTGATGAATCAAGTGCCTCAGCTCCTGCAGACAGAATAAAGTTGGCTTTACTCGTGCCTCTAATCCCCCTTTTCACTTTACCTGCACAGTCAGCATTTGAAATTACATTTAACATTTCCCTCCCATTATCTTCTTGCTTTCATTTAATATTCATGTGATTTTTTTTGTTGTTGTTGTTATTTTGTTTTATTTCATCTCCAAAAATATAAATGAAATACCTCAAGCAGGCGTCATGGTTCAGCAGTCCGGCTGCAACTCAAATGGGTCATCTTGTCTATTATCACAGTCGACAATAATCCCCTAAATTTCAAGGTTTCAAACTTTGTCCAGGACAAATGAAAGAATAGATGATAAGAATGTCCTGTGAGAGTGCCGCTAAACTCTTGAGTCTTGCTTCAATGACTTTTAACTTCATTAAAGCAAACGCTGAAATTCATGGAAAAAAGTTGGAACTTCTCTTTTCAGTGAATTACAGTTTTAAGTTAAAAACTGAATAAAATAATCAGTAAATGTATTTTTTTTAGTATTCAACCAAATATCTTGATTAGGCTTTTGAACTGTGTCAATTTGCTGCTTGTTTCTGATAATTGTATGCATCAAATACTTTTTGGTTTTTGACTAATATTAATTTTTAAAAGATAACTGGACTGCTTAGACTGGAAAACCTTTAAAGACGTAGTAGAATTTATTTTTTTTTTGATACAATGAAAGGTCTATTAAAAGAAAAGCACTCCTTCCAATGTTGTACACATCCTCAGCTGGAATCAAAGTGAAGTACTTTGAATGATGGCCTTGAGTTGCAGCCAGTAGTGTGCAGAACATCTTACTATAATTGGCTCAATTTTGCAAACAAACATCACATTGTGAATAAAAAAAGCTCAAGATGAGAGACAAATTCCACAATGGACAAGTTTTCATTTTGGTTCTTAGAGTCCCTAAGCTTGAAGATTTATCTACAAACTGACCAAAAAATCTATATGGTTATTTGCAGGAAGAAAAGGTGCCAACTAAATGAAATACTCTTAGATGGCTGAATAAAGTATTTTAAGCTATATTATCTGACAGAGAGTTGTTATTCTAAACCAGCCATATGACTTGTTTTTTTATTTTGCAACTGCAAGAAAACTGATTGCATAACTTCGCTTATAACATGTAAAACAATTTTATTTTCGACTTGTTTAAACATCAGATGATTGTTTACTTGTTTGGCTACCCGCAGATATTTTGACTTTTCATGTCATCACATTTATGTTTGCCACTTCGGTCTGTCATTGAGGAAGAAAATGAAAATTGTTTTCAGCCAGAGCAGTTGGTGGCTTTATTCTCTGTAATGAGTTTCCATTGTTGCTGTTTGGGAGATGGGTTTGAGTTTCACTACTGACTGGGGAGCACCAACAGGTGAGCGACGCAGTTCATAGAGTCTGACTTTTAGAGAATTGAGGTTACTTTTTTATGATGGGGTTTAACAGACAACATTTCTATGATGATGGTAAAAACTATAGTGGTCTCTGTTTATTCGTTTGGCAGCGTAGCAGCAAACAAAGCCTGCAGATCTCTAATAGCTCTTTTAGGTTGTGGAGGTCATCTGTCTAAAACTGTGAAATACATTTTATTTTCTGAAATACTTATATAATACTTGAATACGTGACTAAAACATTGCAATAATTTATTTTTACTTTTAAGAAGTAACACCATCACTGTTGTTTAGATGAACATGTCTTTAATTTGTGTGAAATAAAAGCGCAAAAAAAAAATCAGATTAGACACAATCTGATAGTGCCCCCTTTTGACAATTCAACTCCACATCACGTGTGTTGAATGATGTTATCCAAAAAAAAGTTTATATAGGCTTTTTGAAAAAAGGTAGTACTTTGACAATGAGACATGGGATAAGGGTTACCATGTTAGCAAAGTAAACTCCTAGAATGGACGTCTTTGCAAATCTGACATAAATTTTATAACTAATTCTAAAAAGATTTATTAAAAAATAAAGTAAAAAATTGAACAAACCTAACATTCATTAATGTGGTGTTGTGAATCCTGTCCAGAAAGTATGAAATACATAAATATTACTGCGCAGACTAGTGTGACAGCTCAGTTTTGTCTTTAATGTAGATTATGGCGTGGTAATTTTATAGATGGTATGTACTTTCAGGTAAGTACTTCTATAGATGGCCCATGCTTTGATTTGGGGAACTTGAGCTTGAGATTTCTGAATGAACTTAACCTTAAAAATAACCATCTAAATTTATAAAATGACAAACAATTGAGGCTTTTATGGTGTCTCAATTTGTGTTAAAACGCCACAGAAAATCGTACGAAAATGGCCATCTGCCAGTGATCTTACACGCCACACAAAATCAATATTACAAGCTTCAAATGCAGCTTGAAACAAGAACAGAACACCATGAAATAACCTTGGCTTACGACAGCTGTGTGATCGCCAGCAAAACGATTTTAAATAATAAAACAGAAGAACAAATTGGTGTCCATAAAAGGAAGAATGAGGACATCGCATACACAGAAAAGCATTAAATAATCATTTGCTGGAATGTCCATTTTTGAAAAGGTTTCAGAGTGGTCTCTGTGTTTTCAGTCTGACAGGATGAAAACATTTTTCAGTCAAAAGGGCAGTTGTTGTTTTTTTGTTTTTTCTGTCCTGTAATGCTTCAGGAAATACAATGATCAGCTATGTTTAGGTGGGTGGTATGTGTTCAAAAAAAAAAAAAAAACACCCACATAAATTTCAAGACCTTCAGTTTTCCAACAGTGCACTACACTGAAGGAGATGATCAATGTTATTCACTTCACTTTAATGTTGTCTTTGACATGGTGTAAGTCCCGTTCCTTTTATTCGTCCTCTAATCCCTGTCAGGGAAAGATGATTATTTTTCTCCTTACCAGAAGAGGGATAAATGTGAAGCAAACGTGGGTGCAGAGTATTATTTCTGCTGAAAGAATACTTCACTACACATCAGAAAGGCGAGCCATCACTACAGTCAATACTCTTCTCTTCCTCCTCTTTTAAAAATATAAATCTTATACCCAGCTGTCAGCGCTGATCAGGTTTTCACCTTACCAGAGGCAAAGCCAAATGATCGGACCACATGGGCCATGTGCACACAAGTTACCCTCACTAAGCTTTCGCTTTAAACTGAAGGATCACTCTAAACAGAAAGAACACTTTGAAAAGAGCCATGGATCCAACATTAGTAACATTAAAAATGGGGCAATATTTAATAATCGGTTTATATATTGTCAGTATAAAATCATTACAGTCCTTTTACCTCTGAGATATGTTCCGTGTCATTGTTACAGATGTTCTGCCAAGAGAGATTTAGAGGAGAGGGGCAGCGCAGCTCAAGGCTCTAATAAATATAGTAGCTCCAGCAGCAGGGGGTGTTATGAGGAGGATGGCAGGAGGATCTGAGAAAGCGAGAAGGTGCACGGATGTGAGGTGGCTCAGAGGCATAATGAGGCAGGAGGTTATGAAGTTTTCAACAGGAGGTCAGCCACATGGAAAGGAACCTGGTAGCGATATAGGGAGGAAAATTCTGTCCCTTCATATGGGAGGCTGCAGTCAAAGAAGCTTTTTTAATTCCAAAGCCTTGAAGTGCACAGAAACTGCAGCCCAGGCAGAACTCCTGGACTGATGAATCCAGCTGTTCCATGTAAATTTAGGGTGCCGAGAATATGTAGCCACATAGGCAAATAGAGCCTTGAAGAGTGTCCTTACGCACACAAGGCAATCTAGAACTGCAGTCAGTGACCAGAGTGTTGTTAGTAAGAGCAGAGTGCTGCATGCCTCACCTCCCACTTCACACTAACATGCCAGTTTGGCTCTGTTTATACTCCTGTTGCCGGCTCAGAGATGTGTCTGTGGCAGATCAACTTCCCCCAGTTTACTTCTGTACTTTCCTACTGTGATGGTGAGCTGCAAAGGCTCGTTAGGGCCAGCTATAGTTCTGTGTGAAAAAGGAGTAAGAAAACCATTCTTGGAAGATGTTATTATGTGGTATCATAAACTGAATTCAAACTAAGAAAGATGATTATGGGTAAAGGTATACAACGAAGTACTGCTAAAATCTTATTGGTTGTTTTTAACAATGCTTCCTCCTTGTTCTGAAAAAATATAGGCTAAAACATTATCTAAAATCTGGTTTAATTTTTGTTTTTGTCCATGAAGTGACATTAAACCTGAGCTGCACCTGCAATAACAAATAAAAAAAAACAATAGAAAGACAGAAGATGTCAGTTAAAGATTTTAAGGATGGCAGAAAAGCTTTTAATAATAAAACAAGAAGACATAAGCCAGCCAGCAAGTAAAAGATTTGGATGTTCAAATGAGACTAGACATCTCAATAAAAGATTTTTTTTGACATAATAAAAGGTCATGAAATTAGGACAGTGAACACGGATATGATGCTAAAATGTCAGGTGAATAAATAATATTATTGCTGCTTTAAAACATGCCTGTTCCATTTCCTCCTGTGGCCTAATTAAATCTGCTTAATAACAATGACGTGGAAAGAGAATACTCACAATGACATATCTTGTCATCATACACATTTTTTATTAAAGGCATCTGTTTCGCATGAAGGTGGCCTTTTGCTTCAGGCTGCTGTAATCCAAGGAAAAACCTGAAGGGCACAGTGGGTGAAGAACACAGCTGGGAGTTTTAAATGAGAAAAAGCACCAAAAATACAATGTAGTTCATCACCATAACCAGAAAATGGGTTATTATATCAAAAACAGACCCCGGAGACAAAAAACAGATTAGGAAGGTAAAGAAACTGGCAGCTACTGTGTGGAAAAGGTCATAATGTGGCCCAAAAAGACGACTGTATTTATAAAAATAATGTTTTTGTCAACAGAACTGAGCAAACGAGTCTTTGATGTGAGCTGACAAGTTGAGTAACTGTTGAAATGGCTGGAAGAAAAAATTAGCTTACAAAATAACACCCAGAGAGCGGCTACAGTTGTACAGACTTTACTTTCTGACTTTAAACAAACACACAAACAAACGAAACATACTGAATGTTTAATGGTATACGCCTTGGTATAAAGTGGGTGGGTCTGGTAGTCATGGCTCTGAAGTACTGTCTTCTGAGTGAGTTATCCTTCTGCCCTCCAAAAACACAAGCTGTGCACTGGCTGTACTGGTTTAGAACCCCTAATTGTGCGTAGTTTCAGTGTAAGTTTTCCCAAATTCTTAATGAGCCGTGAAGGCCACTTATCATTGCTCCTTGTATCAATTAAAACTTGGCTACCTACACCTCACTGTCCTTGGCACAGTCCTGGTGTCAATTTATGGCCCCCCCAAAAAAATCTGACAGGTCTTGAGGAGCTTTGTGACTCACCATGGTTCCAGTCAATGGCCTTGAGGCAGAAAGGGCAAGGACTGAGGTTAGAGAGAGAGGGGAAATATTGAACGGATGCTCGAGTGGACTTCAGCGTGATGACATAAAAACCATTAACAGTCCAGACACTTGTTCCACTGCAGTATGTCATAGCCATAAACCCACCACTGCAATTTTATTTCCTATTGGCCTCAATTTGTCAAAATGGATTCTGTGCATGTCAGGACTTCCCCTCATAACTGCGGATAGTCTGAGTGTAAAGAAGATGCCTAAACAGAAGCAATGAAACGCTTAAGGTAGAATAATCACAGTCAAACATCTTTGTTTGTTCTGCCCCCTCTACTCCCTCTCTGTGTTGCCTAAGGGGTTGGTGTGTCATAGACCAGCAGAAATAGAAAGCAGTGTTTCCATGTGTCTGGTAAACAAGCTGGCTATGTTGTAATAATCAGTGCAGCCCAAAACTCCTCTGAAAATGGCTAGCACTGCGTATCTGTTCAGCTCAAAGGAGTCAGCTGATGACAATGGGTCGTTTGCTGAAAAAGGATCAAAATGTGCATGCGTTTCAAACGCGCAAATGCATCCATCAATTACTGAAACACGGCCATTAATATTCTCCCAAAACAAACACTTTTATTAAACAACATAATCATCTTGATTGCAATGATGTCTTTGAAAGTACGTTTGAGAGGATTTGTTCAACAAATCGTCTAGCTGAACAAAAGGGTAACATCTCATCACTATTCACAATGTGACACTGCAGGGAAACACATTTAAAATGCTGTACGGCAGGCCTGCTCTGTATCGCTGTATGACAGTATAATAGGGTATTAAAATCTTCCGGTTTAATCCCAATACCATCAAAAATACAAGTTATCCTCTCTCTATTAAAATGACACAGTGATGGTGTACTGAAGTGATATATTGCAGTGCACTGCACAGCACGCCGCACCGGAGTCTGTTAATACCTATAAAGTAAGGAGATGAGCTGCAAGAGACAAAAAAGGACCCGTAAAGGGACAGACAGGTTACCATTCCATCCATTTGGTACCCTGCCAGGCTTCGTCCCAGGTAGTTTCCCCAAAGTAGTGTTTTTGATGTGATGCCACCAATCCAAGGCTACAATTGTTTGCTCAGTTGAGTCGCAAAGGTTATTATATCAGTTTCCAACCCAAACAGCCCACTGTGAATATATGGTTTGCAAAAGATCATATAAAAAATGCAAAAGATTGTGAAACTTTCACGTTCCTCATATATTGTTATGAATACCTAAACAAGTATAAATAAAATGCCTAATTTTTTAGAAAGAAACATGAAGGCATTATGCTCTTTTAGTAATTTAAACCAGATTAATGTGCACTTCTATACTTTTATTGGAAAAAGATAAAATCACATACAGTAACATTTACCATATAGCAGCTTATAAACAGTTTTTGCAGCAAGCTTCAAGTTTTTTTGCCTTGTAATAAGAATTCTACCCATTTTTTTACCGAAAGGATTATTGGGCCATCCTGTGCACCCTGCTGTTATAAGATCCTTCCACAGAGTTAAAATATTCTGGGGAATACGAGGGCCAAATAAAACTTACATTTGCATGTCTTGAAGTAGGCTAGTCCACAGAGGAATTTGGGCTATGTTGTCCTGAAGTAGAAGCATTTTTTCCTCCAGCCTTTTTTTTTTTTGAAGATAGTTTCATATTTGTGTTCACAGTTGTTTGTTTTTAGGTACACTCTTTTCTCGGGTAGCTACCTAAAAAAAATCTTATTTACCTGGACAAAAAGCAGGATTAGATTTTTTAATGAAAGCTCAAGAAAAGTTCCACTTTATCAATCAGCAGCACTAGTTTTAGAATCTATCAGTCTCCTTGACGTCTTCATTTGCAAATCCCTGACCATGAATTTAGTGATGAGAATCTATTGAAAGGATTCCATCTAATTACTCTCCTATGAAAGTGTGGCTGAACATAAATGAAGCCTGCACCATCACTCAAGAGTCTGCTAAATCTGTCTGAAAGATTTTCTTTTGTCCAATGAAGTTTTAATTTGTCTGTCAAGCAGCACTGTCATTAGTTCTCTAAAAAAAAAAAAGTTTTCTTGGATTTTTATTTTATTTTATTTATTTATAATTTTTTTTAGATGTCAAGCTCCTCCAAATTTCATCTTCTCTGGCATTTCTTAATTACATTACAAACTGAGATAATGACTACCTGAAAACACTTTGCTATTTTCAACAGCCTTTCCTTGATTTGTGGACATCAATTATTTTAATTTTCAGAGTGCAAGGAGCCTGTTTAGAGGAGCTCATGTCTGCTGATTAATAGGACAAGGTTTTAGGAGTCAGACTATTTATAAACCATAAATCTGGCCTTTTCTAACATTGACAATGAACCAAGTGAAATGTTTTAGCTGTTTAGCATCTGAGGCACTGCAAAAGTTATAAAAGAGCTTAAAAGCTGACCAAGGTGCTCCAACAAATGGATGGTACTTCTATTCTCCCATTATAAATTGGAGCTAAAATAATACACTATGTTTAAAAGCGTGAAAAGAATATATTGTTGGATATTTTACATTTGTCCTACAAGCTGTTCTTTCAGAAGGTTATCCTTATCTTCCAAGCTTCAACTAGACCTCTGTTGTTCTTTTTAACTCCCATTTCTTAAATACAATATCAATTGAGGTAATGACTTTCTGAAAAACACTTTTCTATCATCCCATAGCCTCTGCGTATTGTGTTAGACAATTACTTTAATTGTCAGAGTGATAGGCAGCTGTCCATGGCTGCTCTTTGTTCAGACAAGGTTTGAGCAGTCAGTATTAAGAAGCCCTTGTGATTTGCACCACCATATGTCATTTACCCGGCTGAAATGGAAGTAGGCTGCGTAAAAATGAGATGTGGCCCAAGCCCATTAGAAATCAAAAACTGGGAAAAATAGGGCAGAATTAGAGGACCAGAAAATGAATTCGCACACACAATCACAATTACCACAAGTAAAAGTTTCATTACAACGACATTCACTCTAATTTCTGAGGCCACTTCTTTTCTCAGAGTCATCATACCTTTTGTTCCCCGTTAATAGATGATTGCGAAATTGAAAATTATTCAAACACTTGAATAGGGCAGAAGTAAGCTGTGATTGGACTATTGATGCATCTATAACTGCTGATTTTCCTCTGTAAAGGATGGAATAATTTTTCAAAGAAAAAAATAAACTGCATTTTGATTATGGTTAGTAATAACTAACAAAGGCCATATTATTATTGCTTTGCATGTAACTCAGCAGGGTAAAATGCATTGAACACTTATAAACTCCTGAAGCCAGATGCAGAAAGGACAAACAAAAACTGTGACAATGTTTTCTTTTAAGCACAAAGTAGTGTTGAACAAAGAAGATTGGATGTCAACTCTATCTGTTAGCAAAATACCTGATAAACTGCTGGATGAATTTTAATGAAACTTCCAGTAAATAATCACTGGATGTACCCCAAGAAATGGTTAACTTTTGGAGCCAATGCAGTTCAAGATGGCTGCCACAACTAATAACCAATGGCAACACCCAAATGGCTACATTTCTATTTATTTCAAACTTTGGCATTAAAAACCGTAGGGCAACATGCATTCCTTCAAGGACTACTAGGCCTATGTTTACCAATGTTTTTAAATTATTTAAACTCTGCAGAGTTCTTTCATTTGACTTTACAATGTACACCTCTCTTTGACTTTTTTATCTGCTGTTGTTTTTTTATTTTACTTGAGAAATCAGAGCTCAAAAAAGAAAAAAGAAATCCTAGCTTACTGAGATGTGTCTCAAGTTCATACTTTGCAAAATTGCACCGTGTCATTGTCATTGATTTTATTGCTATTGTCACAAACTGCATTTTCTATGCAAATGAATAATAAGGAGAGTGACTACACCCTTTCATTTTTGAAAATTGGAGTTAAAATCGGGGTCACGTACTCTATGTGCATAAAATCTCACTAAAATTTATAATTATTTAAAATCTGGTAAAAGAATTTGTATCAACAGCTTTCTTTTTGTGCAGACACATAATTTCAGTTGTGAAACCCAGAGAGTTCTGCATTTTTCTCCAAGTCTCTTATAAAATACTGAATAGAAGGATTTTGAGCTTGCAATTCTATAGTCACAAAAAGGCTCATATCTGTACAATACATACACATACAGTCAGAAACAGAGATAGAGACAGATGAACACCTATACCTTCCTGTCAGCTCAGTTTACAGTTCCATAAACAAGGTGCAAATAAGCACTGATAGCAGCAACAAGAGCTGTAAAAAGCAGCAGCTGTGTTGATCTCTCCATCAGCAGGAAAAGCAATGGACTCCACTGCAGATATCGCACTCCTCTCTTTATACAACTGATTAACCAATGTAATCACTACTGCTGCAGGTAATCACTGCAGACAGGATCATATGGTCACCTGTTTCAGATGCTGTCTGCAGGGATATGATCTGAATTTTTAAAGCACCTCCATCGATGCATTGCTTCAAAAAATATATATAATAAATAAGGCAACCACTAAAAGTTTCTACTTTCAAAATAGTCGTGGTGTAATGCAAGGCAGGGCTGATTTAATTTTGTTTGTTGGTGGAAAAGCAGCATGTTGTGCATTTTCTCCCGACACAAGAGTAATTTTTTGTGCAAAATCAAATCTATTTCTCATTACCGAGGCTGCGTCGCAATGTTGCATAACGATGAGACAACGTTGGACTGTTTTGAATAAAAGCCGTTGTCTGTTATTTGATTTCAGGAAAAAAAAAAAGGAAAACTTTATAAAAAGTGGCATCCTAAATGACCTGAACAAACAAATAAGAGCTTGAAATCAGAATTGTGCTTTCTTTTAACAAAAAAGGAGGAAAATAAAAAACATTCCTTTATTTTCATGACTTCACTGTTATGAGCTTCAGATTTTGTAGTCTGTGTATTTCAAGAACAATGAGATAAAAACAAGTATTAAAAGGTCAGACGAATATTGTCTTGTTTGATTGAAGATGTTTTATCCAGTCTAGACGGAAAAGTCTTGATTAAAACATCATAGGAGAAAAAAGTGCACTTGTAGCTGCTGCAGATTTTCATTACTCTCTGAAAACAACATACAGTTTTGTTTCACGGCCACTTATCTTTTGATATGCTTTAGAGCCGAGCAAGTTGACATGACATTATTTATCCATTGACCTTTTTTAAAGCTATATAATTTCTTTGGAGCAACCTTTGTTGTCCATGCTGTAAATGTCTCCGGATGCTGTCTTGAGTATTAGCCATTAACTGCATGTACTTGTGAATTATGCAGCCTTCCTATGAGCCCAAACCTGCAAATGAAGCATAAAAGGCTTTCTGGTAATATCAAATTGAAGATGCAAACACATCTGTATTTGTATTTTTTTTTTTTCAACTTCTCCAAATGGCAAATAGCTCCTAGGTCATTTCATTCTGAATGCAAAATGCGACGACAAAATTTATGAAGCAATTTGCTTTGATCTTGGTGTGTTGTCCCCATTTTACAGGAAGCACCTGCTTCAAACACATTTAGGGAGATTAGGAGCGAGCTTGTTATCTTTCCTCTCCACGTTTCTGTCTTTGACAGGACTGGAATTTCAATGCAGGACCAGACACTGTGAAACTGTTTCCACGACCGGCAGAACACAGACGTTGTTCATTTGTTGCTTAAATGTTCACCAGTGTCAAAGGTTTGCGTGCCTTGATAAATTTAAGAAAGGGGGTAAAGTATTCCAGGAAATAAAAAGACTAACAGCAGATTAAGTACAATTAATCTGCTGTTGTTATGTTATATCATTTAACCCAACAGGTATGACACAACTTAATCATTATGCTATTCAATTTTGAGCATTTTTAAAATTGACTTTTACGTCTCAAACTTTAATGTCTCACATAAAAGTAAAAATCTCAATCATGATTTTCATCATTAACGAATTTCCTTATAGCCTGGAATATTTGGAAAAAAAAAACACACTGTTCTGCAGAGATGAGCACTAGTCTACCATGATTACAAAAGTTTGCGCTGAATAATTGCTTTGGAGCTTGAAACACGCCATATTGATGTGCAGAATACATAAATCCCAAACCAAATTTCAGCGAGACAGATAGTGATCTCATCACCAGGGAAAGGCGAAGGCTGAGATTGATTCTGCTGTATCTTCACCACAACAAACACTGCTCTCTCGGCTGCCAAAACTGTGGGTTTCTCGTCGGGAAAATCATTTTTTGCTCTCAAAATAATGCACCTGTTTGTGACTGTGTGCATTCGGTTCAGGGTAGTGGCCAGCAGCCTCTCAAGCGTGTGGTGATATTTTGCGGTGATAGTTTGACAGTTTAATGCAGTTATGTGTAATACCTGCTGCATATTTAATCTCATTTATCATCTGATATTTTATACTTTTAATGTGATTTTTGCTAATCCTAAAAGGTCTAAATTTATGACTGTGTGGAAGAGTTAGAATTTGAGAAAGTGACACAATAAGTGGAAGAAGTGTTCAAAATTCTTTCAAAAGCTGTCATTCATTTGAGACTTGAGTTTCTGAATGTTGACAGCAGGGACCATATATGTACATAAAGTAGTCTGTGTCTAACTCAAGTTAGTTTTAAGTGTTTAAATTTAAGTTGGTGAAGTAACTTTATGATTTAATCACCTGATAAATATAAAAATATCACCTGCAAAGTCTTCTTCTTAACCCTAATGCCAAGCCGAATGATTTTTTTCCCAACATTTAGTATATATGTCTTTGTGTCTGAGTGTGTATTACATTATTGTTGTTTATTCTTTTTAAATCCCTCTGGATGTTCGTCAATTATCTGTTTTTATAGATGGTGCAGCTGCTTTCCCGACTTCTCCCCACTGTTCCGGGTGATGGGTGGCTTGTTAAGCTCTTTGACTTAGAGGTGTTTTATATGCAAAATTTGAACAATATAGTTCTAAAAGTTCTGAAAGTCAAAGACAACCCCTTCAGGGGGTGCACATCGCAATCAGGGGTGCTTTGATGGCAATGCGGTCAAATAGCTGGGTGGTAAATGATAGAGAATCATAACTTTTCTTCAAATATAAACTCACTGAACCAGAGGCTTCCCTGTTTATCCAATTCTAAAAGTGATCTGGGTTTTTAAGATTTAATAAGAACTCTGCATCTATTGTTTTTCACAAATATTTACCAGACTTTTATTTATTTTTTTGTTCCATACATTCATCCAATCTCGACAAACTTATAATTTCTGGACTAATTATCTCTGTTAGGTCACACAGACCATTCATTGCACAGCAACACCACAGATGGGTTTCCTCGTTCCCTTCATTCTTTGACGTTCAATCAGCCACAGTTCCTGCAGACACACACACACACACACACACAAAAGAGCAGCTGCCTCCAGTAGTTACAGGAACTCTGAAAAAGTTGCTGGCATCTGAAAGAAGCCATAGTTTGTTGAATATTAAGTCACGTAGGTTTGGTGTTTTATTCTAGATTCATGAAGTAATATTTATAGGCCGAGTGTCGCACATCCAAGACATTTCTTTATGCTCTTTTTTATTATTTCTTTTTTAAAACAATACTGAATTACATTTTTGTTTTTTATTCTTTTTATGCATTTATTTATGTTATTAAACTCTAATCTTGATGTTTATTTTTATTTGTTGTAAACATACAATGTATTTCGAAGAGGTAAAACTGTAGCTCTTGCTGATTGCAAGCTCCACAGTCATTGTTTATGGTCAGTCTCTATTCTCCTATAGAGGAAGAGCTGGATAGAGAATCTTTGTGTGTTTTTTTTTCTTTATACATTTCTTTATTATTATTGTCAGAGTAATAATATCACTTGCATAAGATTGGTATTTCACCACACATCCTCTTCATAACAACACAGTGCAGAAGCCCAATGGTTACAGTTTTCTGGTGTGCCAAAATGTGCAATAATGATCTCTGTGCAATAGCTGTCATGACACATTACAATAATTTATATTCAGTTTTAGAGTGTGACATTTTAGAAGTAGACAGGATTGAGTACGTGATTATAGGTGTGAGTGAGATGTGCTTGGGCTTTTGTGTACGGTGTGTGTGGTGAGGGGTGGGGCGTGTGTGTGTGTACTGGGGCATATGATCATTTTAGTTTTATAATATTTATTTATCTTTTTATCAACTGCTACCAATGGCGAAATGTGATGTTTTTACCTGTGTTTCTGGCGTGTGTCTGTCTGTTAGCAAAATCTCATAAAACAGTGGACAGATTTTATTGAAACTTTCAGAAAGTAATCATTGGACATACATGTACAATTATCTAGTCAAGATGTTCAGCTACAGCTATTAAGCCTCAAAAAAATGGCCATAACATAATCAGTTTCACAGTTTTGAGCTAAAATTGTGTGGTAGTAGCTGAGTATAATTCACAACACATTGCACAACATTTTGCGTGAAATTCAGTGACATTTGACCAAAAATGCCTGTAACTTCATTCCCTCTCAACATAAGATGATCTCTGTTTACCACGAGCCCTTTAATTTTTTTCCTCCATTGAAATTGCTTCAACAAAATTTTACTGTACAACCTAAAATAATCACTAAGCTGTAGTCTATTCTATAAAGTAGAATGAAAAAAAAACATGTGAAACTTAAACATTTGCAGGTCCATCTATGAGTGCAATATGCTGTGCTTGTGCAACTAGGCTTGAAGTTCAGTGTGATAATTAAGAATTTGTTTTAAATGAGTTTTAACCTTCCCAGCATAGCTACAGTCCAAATGTACAGACAAGGACAAACCTGTAGGTGTTTAAACACAAGGGGAAAGTTAGTTTCAAAAGTGTCAAACAAACACACATATGGAAGCATAAAGGATTGCTCTGTGCAGTTCGACGGTTCTTATCAGTTCGGTTCCAGTTTAACTTAAAGCTGAATGCCATACACACACTATACACATATTTTATATCCATTTGAGTGTATGTGAGTAAAAAAAGACAATCTCAAAAGGATCGTTCATCAAAAAGATATAAACAATCAGCTATCACATTTCTGCAGCCTATCAGTTAGTCTTATCTGTGCCAGCCCACTACAGTGATGTTGATGATACAATCTTGCGGGATCCTGCCAATAGTTAGAGCCCATAAACCAGACTAGGCCCATGCTTTGTAAATCTCATTTGATTTTCACTGCTGATAGTTGATGTGGCAATTTATGCCAGAGCTCATCCAAGTAGATGGAGATCAAAGAACCTTGTTTTACCCCTCCCCTCACTCTCATCTCTGGTTTCATCACATCCACAACAGGATCTATTACAGAGGTCTCCTGATTCACCCATGGAGACGCCAGGGTCAAAAATTACTCCTGCAGAGAAAGTACAAACTGAAAATCAAATGTTTAACAGCAGCACTTTAGAAATTTGCATGTATTTACATGTTTATCAAGTCATTTTCTAATCAAACATGATTGTATTAACAAAAGCATGGCTGATTAACTATCATTTTCATATGTTACAGAGATGAACAAATACTTCCTTCTGTTTATACAGCCAATGACCCCATTACATACTGTATATCCTTTATTGGACTGGGTTATTCTTATGAAAGATGGGTTTGGTCAGTACCTCATATTCCATAAAGAGAATCTTTTTAAAAAAACATGAGCAAATCGAACACATTTAATGAGTTTTAAGAGCTGTCAAAAACATTGTGTCCAAATTGGTCTGTCTTATAAAGTAAAGCAGTTTTTTTGAATTATGCCTTTTCAATATTTATTCTTATTTTTTCACCAGTCCATCCTTCTATCCATCCATTTTCTTTGCTTTTCTGTGCAGGGTCACGAGGAGCTGGTGCCTATTTCCAGCAGTCAATGAGCGAGAAGGGGGAACACCCTGAACTGGTTGTCAGTCCATAACAGGGTCACATAGAGATGAACAAGACAGACGAAATTAGATTTATTTGGTAACATGTCAAAACTCTAAAGGTAATCTAAGGAGCACCCCTCTGTGTCCGGTTTTCGTCATGGTCCCTGCAGATGCCTCCGCCTGTTCTAGCCACTGCTCCACCTGACTTGCACCCTAAGCAGCTCCTGCTTTGCCCTCTTTGCCTTGGGCGACTCCCTGAGGGATCTCTGTCCCGCCTGTGATTATAATGGCCCTGGGCTGGCCTCCTAAACTGTCTGGTCTTCTCCCCTTTTGCTTGTCTGATCTGTCTGGTCTCTTTGACCAGGCACCCAGATCCACCCAGTTAAGATAAGTTTTTGTGGGAGGTCTGGGAGTCATACCTTTAGGGTGTGTAGTATTAAAGCCTGTAGGTTTTGTTTTTATCGCCCTCTGCTGCTGAAGGCAAAAGGTAATAATGTTTTTTTTTTCCACATCTGTGTGTCTGGGTGTGTAATGTGTGTGAGTGTGTGTGTGTTTGTCAGTAGCTTTTAAAAAATCTCAAGAACCACTGGTTGGATTTCAATAAAACTCTCAGAAAATAATAACTGAATGAGCATCTACAACTAATTAACCTTTAGAGTCAACCCCATTTCAGATGGTCGCCACAACTAAGGAAACTTAGCAAATGAAAAAATGACTAACTCAGCCAATTGTACAGATATTGAGCTAAAATTTGTTGTGGTAGTAGCTGAGAATCCTCTTCAACACATACTGTACTCTTAAAGTTAACTCACCTCATCAGATCTAACTCATGAAATATGCATAATGTCCTTTACAAGGTTTGACCAAAATGGCTTTAACTCTGTCTCTTCATATCATAAGATGATATTAGTTTAAATAATTATTATTATTTTATTTTTTGCGTAGGTTTTTCTTAAGTTTCATCTACAATGGTGCTCTAAGTGTCCAAACCTTATTGTGTATTTTCACTCAGTCTGTATTTCACAGAGACATACTTGATTTCCTTTAGGATGAAACAAAGGGAACAAGAATTGAAAGGTCTGTTTCCATGTGACCAAGCAACACTAACGTGGCAGTTCGGCCACAGTTTTCGTTTCAATGAAAGCACACAAATCCATCCATCCTTCATCCTACCTCAGATGTAAGCAATTATAAATTTCTGCCTTGCTCTTTTCACACATGACACCATTGTGGGGAGAGGGCATCTCGGGCCACTAGATGCAGTGATGCACTCTCACCCTGACGCTTTGCGCCTTAATGTGTTTAAGCAAACACTGTCGTGGGATTTGGGGCTTGACTGATTCATGTTTAAGCAACCAATGGAGGCCTTATCATCGAACCATAACCAAATAAAAGGGAACAGAAAAGCACTGAAGACCATACAACAAAACTGATGGACTTTCTATATCTGCAGTATATTTATTTAATGTTCTCAATGAACAAAACCAGCAGCTTTCTGTTAGTATTTATAAAACAATCAGTAAATGAGCATTCAAATCTACAGCATAAGATCAACATATGTTGTATGTTGGCCTAGAGCAAAAAAAATATTATGGTGACAACTGCCAGTTTATATAAAAAATATTTAACTTTTAAAAAAAACTTCAAAAAACGGATGCATATTGATTGTAGAATTGTATTGAAAACTTAAAAAGATGTACAATATTACAGGCTGCATTAAACTAAAAAGCAGTTTTCTCAAGTAGTTTTACTGATGATGCACAACTAAAAAAAAAAAAAGTCTGACTTTCAATAGCAGATCTGGAAGAAAGCAGAGATTGTGCCAGAAAATAAGGATCCAAAGATTTCTACTGAATGGAAAGAAGCTTCTCTGAACCAAAATACAGATAACGAAGAAATTGATTTGCCTCAGAATCAGGGGGGGGGCGTGACTGCCTCCAGGTTTGCTCACATTATTTGATGTTTAATTTGAACAACCTTACAAACTGACATACGTTGTCATTGTTAGGGAAAACTTTGATAAAAATCTAAATATCTGGGTGAAGAAAACTAATAAAGCTTCTTAAAAATATATGTATTCCAGTGAGTTAATTGTTATTACTTGGAAATTGTAAAATCCAAGTAGGAGCTGATAGCAAATGCTAAGTAAAGTATCATGATTTTGCTTTCCTGGAGTGCATCCACGCACACCTCTGAAAACAAACACACCTAAACACAGCTTCACATTTTCAGATTAGTTGTGTCATCAGCATTTATTGATCTGTGTTTATTGTTGTCATCTATGGCACATCATAAAACAGTCATGCAAGCATTTACCTGTTTAAATTGAGCAAAATGCAGCAAGTGAGGTAAAAAAAAATCTGCATCCTATAAATTACCAACACACTAGGGGTTAAACAACACTGAACCGAACTCTAAACACAAATAAAACAAGCAGAAAAAGTAGCTAGATTGAAAAATGAGATGCACTGAAGGGACATGAACTAACACAGACTGAAAGAACAAATTCAGACAACCTGACAAATGGAGAGGAGAGCACACAGATTAAATACACAAAGACCAAATACCAATTTCCCCACATGTACACACAGACACCGAGGGGCGTCCGTACTGTGTAAATGAAGACTCGGGCCTGTCCCACTGTCAAGTCATCAGATGCATCAGGGCTCCGAAGCAGACTGTTTGACTCTATTAATCAGCTTTTCTTCAAGTTAATTTAGACAGCTTTCTGTGGAATTTGCCCAGTAGTTTATGGCAAACTCGGTGAGATTATTACATGGGTGGCCTGCCCTCTGAAATGTGCACAAAGCATGCGGGGATGGCATGTGAATGAAATCGACTTGGAAATCCTAAGTGTTTGAATAAAGGCAACTGAACTTCGTCTTTATCCGAGCACTTAAGATTATTGTGGCCTGGATGACTCAGAATCCACCACTGACTTCGACGTTTATCTGTGTGACAGCCTCTCACTAATGGATTGTGTGAGTATTCAGCAATGTGTATCTCCAAACATCTGCATAGCATTTTTAAAGGATAAATGACTTTTTTTTATTATTTTTTGAGCTGCTCCCTTCTCCAGGGGTCACCACTGCTTCAGACGCTGTGATTTTTTACACCTGATGCCCTTCCTGATGTAACCTGGGCTCAAACCCGCAGCCTCAGGTTCACGAGGCTGCGGCACTGACCAGTGATCTACCACAGCCCCAGTATAAATTCATTAAAATGTACACATTTTGTAAACAGACTGTACAACAAATGGCAGATAAAAGAGTCATACAGCAGTGACTTAAATACATACTCGTGATGTGGTTTTTATTCTTTTCTTTTTTAATGATGATGTGCTGTTGTTGCTAAGCAACGATGTCTGTCCACACTCTGGGTCCAGTTCTTACTTTTATAAACATTTTGAGCCCTCATGAACTTTAAAGCTCAAGAGTTACATCTGTGACATCTATTAGTGGATGATGCTTTCCTAAGAACAGAAGAGAGCGGGTAATGAGGAAAAGAGGGGTGTTCTACAATGAAAGATGAGTGGGTTAGCAAGGTATGATGAGTGTTTCAATGGCACAAAGACACTCTATTATGATATTATGATGACTTTAGAGGGCTAGGTCATTGTAATATCTTATACTGAAAGTATAGCCTGCTCAGAGCAAGTTTTGAATTAAAGTCAATGCATTAAATCAGTTAAAAAAATGTTTACACAAGTTATTACCCTACCAAAAAAAGAGATAGACAACATTTAAATGTCACCAGGAAGAAGTAATAAATTTATGATGGCTGATATTGAAGACAAACTTTAAGTGCTAATGTTCAATTTTGAGTTTGATGTCAGAAACTTAACCATTAAAACATTAATAATTTGAGTCTGCAAACAAATCAATGTACAAATATTGAATATTTTTTTATAAAATGTTAAGTTAATGACATTTAATATATTGATAAAGGACAAATATATACTTGAAAGGCTAAATTTGGAAAGTCAAAACTATCTTGCTTCTCCTTTCTTTTTCCTTTCCTGTCAACAGAAAAAAAACTGATTTTAGTAATCATACAATTCACTAAATAAAAAGAATGAGATGAGCTATTACTGGATAATAGCATTGTCTGTTTTTAGAGCCTAACAAGGAAATCGTAAAGCTTTTTCTTTGATTTTTTTCCCCCTCCCAGAGTAGGATATAAAAGATTCTTGCAAACGCTGGCCAAACATTGCCCTCATAAGCAATAAACCAACAGTGAAGCCCAGGCTTTAAGACTGAGTATAACAGAAAGAATACACAGTTCTTGTGAGTATTGTCTAAATTTGTTGGCTGACTTTTCGTTTAATTTATTGTTTTGCAGTGTTTTGTCACTCTAAGCTAGTTCAACACAACTCACAATAAGAAGGTAAATAAAAAAGGGATCAGTAGCAAATGTCCATGGCCTTTTAGCTCTGCTCAGTCCACCACATCCAAAGAAAGCCTGGCTGTTTTATACATTATATAAATGTACACCCCTAAGGAGAACAATATTTTTCAGAGGGAACAAAAAAACAAACAAAATAAAAAACATGAAGTAACAAAGGCCTCAAACTATAACTGGAAGCTAACATGCAGCTAAAAACAAATATGATCATATTTTATTAATAGTTATTTGTGAAAAATCTTATATTTGACTTATGGGTTTTTCCTCAAAACTTGTTCAAAGGCAATGTATACAGTTCAGCCTTTTTCAAATGTCAGGTTTATGCTGCAGGTCTCAGCATGAGAAGAAATCAGTGCAGTGCAGTTTTTCCTGTCACACAGCGAGCACTTTGTTCCTCTAGTTTGTTTGTGATAATTTATGGATTCTTATAGGGGGGAAAAAGTGCTGACAAAGTCAGACAAGAAGGAAAAAGTTTAAAGCAAACTCCATCCTGATCAAAAATAGTAATTCAATTTTAGCTGTGGCATAAGAAAAGACATTAAATGAAAAAAGCCTGACAGATTTCTAACTTTTCCTGAAAGATTTTGCTTGACACATTTAAAGGAGACATATTATGGACCTTTTTGACTACCTGACACAATATCCTGAGGTCCCTTTTGAAATCACTTTGGCAGACTTTGCTCAAAATATCAATTGGCTTATACAGAGTGGCTGCCTTTTCAACTACTGAAAAGCATTCTGCAGAGCAGACTGTTTTATGGGGTGGCGGGGGGTGGTTGCAAGTTATTCACTGCGCTCCTTACTCTGTGCCTTCTTCCTGGGGGGGCAATCTGATGGTCTCTGGCTTCACCATACCTTGGCAACTGCTGAGTGCGAAATCTGGGAGAAAGAAGTTTAGCAAAACAGAATCCAGCTGTCGGACCCAGCAGTGCATTCACATCAGTTTGTACAGAAGCTGGAAGGAGCTCTTGAAGAAGTTCGGCCATTGTAGCTTCAACTGGGAGTTGCAAAATGGTTAAAGTGCTGCAGTTACAAAAATGGCTAATATACTCTGGTGTGTTGAATTAAATGGGTATTTCTGAGATTTCAGGATTGTACAAAATGGTATAGTCCTCTGTGCAAAACCTGCATGTGGATGCACTTTAGTTATGTCACTGGAGTTCTTTCCTCCAATTAATTTATATGTCATGCTGTTAGCACAGTTTAGGGTCATGCTGTTGGCACAGTTTAGGGTGTCTCTAAGGGTGCATTTAAACTTGGTGGTTGAGCCAGTTAAATGGTCTCAATCAAACAGTGAACCACAATAAGAGCATTACATGACATTTAATTCAAACCATTTCTACACAGTTTTAAGTTGCCAAGATTACGTAGAGCAAATTTTTTAGAACAATTTTTTCAATTCGCAAAGGGATGGTGTGAAAGTAATGTTAATCTTTCATAAAATAACAGCATAATTCTTCAGAATTTTATACATATCTGCTTTAATTGCCTCAGCTGCTAGTGTTGGTTGGTGCCAAATGCCAAATCCAAATCTGAAAGAAACTAGGGATGGACATTTTTAGGAAAAACACTTTTTAAATTTGTTGGATTCTTCAATTTTTTATTTTTTTTTTTGAAAAGCTGACCCCACTCCCAAGAGTCCCATCATCTTTCTATTTTTGACCCCCTTAAGGAGTCTAAACTTTGTGAGTCTTAAAGAGCACTAATCTTAGCTGCCATTTTATGATTCATTTTTGTTCCAGCAGAGGGGCGGTAAACAGCCCAAATGAAAAAGCATTGCTGTGAAACAAATGAGTGTGTCACTACCAGGTGCCTGTATTATAAATAATTTACTTAAAAAATAATAATAATAATAATGATAATAATAATTTATTCTTAGTTATGATTGTTTTTCAGATTTGCCCATTTTAACCAGACTTCAAATATTCAAAAATCACTGTCTGTCTCTAAATAAGGCAAACATTAATATAGCTGAAATATTTCTCAATTACCTACAGTACATTTTACTTTTCAAATCTTGTTTTTGAACTGATTCCCCTTTTAATTGCAAGGTTTTTTGGAAGTTGTACTGGCCCGTGTTAGTAAAACCAATGAATAAAGTAGCCTCAAAACACAAGCAATCTGTTTCTACAGCTTGATGGAACTTTGCACTCAAATGAATTAGGCTTGTGTCTTCTCAGGCTGTGGATAATTTAAGGAAGAAGGTATTTGTGTAACAGCATTTTCCATGCAACAGTTGCTCTGTCTTTCTACCACATTTGATTAAAAATGTCAGAACAGCTCTAAAGTCAAGCAGTTAATGGAGATAAAGTTGGTCGGGTGAGATTGCTTGAGTAAGTGATATATTTTTCCACTGCAGGAATGGCTTACTGAATGGCACACTTTCAAACCCAGACTGCCCAAAACAATGTTGTTTTCTATTTTTTCAAATAATCTGTCCTAAATGTTGTATCTCCATACTTTATTTACTCCCCATAAATCCACAAACAAACACTGATTATTCATACTTGAGCCTGAGGTATTTTGTGCAATACCTCCATCCATAACCAGACATCATGTTTTCCAAGCCAAGGTCTCTGAAAATCCTGTATTACAA
Organism: Kryptolebias marmoratus; assembly: GCF_001649575.2. Classification (NCBI taxonomy): domain Eukaryota; kingdom Metazoa; phylum Chordata; class Actinopteri; order Cyprinodontiformes; family Rivulidae; genus Kryptolebias; species Kryptolebias marmoratus. Next base: position 8,286,160 of record NC_051431.1, on the reverse strand, counting down.
TGTTCTGACATCACACCTGCTGGAGGGCATGTTGCAGCCGCAGAGCCTACTGCCTGCATGGCTTATTTTCAAGCTGCATTCAAAGCAGCTGAATGAAAGGAAAGGTCTGTGTGGTGACCTGTACAACATTTCATAACATCTTTCTTAGTTATCTATGCCAGAGTTTATCCAGACCCAAATCTGGCACAGGTCTCTGCAACAGGGTTTTTGGAGATAGTCAAGGGTCTTGATTCACTAACACCAGCAAGACCTGGCTTATCAGGCTCTGCAGGTGCTGCTACGACCGGCTATCATTCTTCGTTTGGCATCCTCAGCAGGTTTTACAGAAGGATGATGTAGTAATGAGAAACTTGACAGGAAATGTTTCTTGTGCACTGCAGCTTTCATCACCAGTAAGTGAAAAATCAGCTGGGCCTAACTGAGATCAATGGCTTTGTGCAGGAATTTTAAGTCATGCATTATACGTAGTTAATGTAGTAATAAAATAACACTATTATTGTCCACAACCAAAGTACAAAAACAGGCAATAAAAAGAATTAATGTGTGTGTCTGTGTGTGTGTCTTTTGAATCTTTTACCTGTGAATCAATGATCTTATTCCATCGATTTTAAAGAAAGTTAACCTAAAATCAAGTTTTCAAAAAAATCTAAATTTTTTTTCAGGTTTTTTTTGTTTGTTTGTTTGTTTCTGGTGAAAAACCTTTAACAAATAACACAAAACAAAAATCAGACATGCAGTCATGTCAGAGTACATCCTGTATGTTTGTTTTGTAAAGAAGTTAGTGTGAAAGTAGAAGATTATTCGCTTGAATAAATAAATTTTCATTAACAGTATTAAACTTACAACCAACCTATGGCTATCTTCAAAATCTACCGAGTACTTTATCCACAGAACTTTATAAAATTTACTACCAAGAAAATACTCTCTTTATCTCATAATGCCATAAAGACACAATAATCAAATGTTTCACATTATCTCTTCAATGAGCCCATAAATCTCAAGATAGTTAACATTAAACATTTGTTAAAATCAAACAAACTCTAAACAATTGTTGAAAACCAATCAATCCATGACTAAAGTCACATAGCAGAAATGTTTGGACCACACCCTTCAGAGAAATCAGATCTGTGACTGCTTCACCTCCAACACCATCTCAGAAGCAACAGAGTCCAGACCATTATTCTTTCAAAAGTTTGTTTTCTTACCGGCTGCCTCTCTGGTGTTTGTAAATGTCAGTTCTGCACAGATTTTTCCATGTTTGGTTGGCACCATCCACAGCATTCAAGTGTTGTGCACCATGTTTCTGGTCCCTGTGTCATCAGGTTATCACAGAATGGTTCCTACCCCCTCACTTCTAAGCTTGACTTAACAATGTCAGACAAAGGTAGAGAGCTGGCTGACATGATGCAGAGGAGGAAGGTAGATGTATTATGTGTGCAAGAGACCAAGTGGAGGAGCAGCAAGGCTTGCAGTATGGGGCAGGGTTTAAGCAGTTTTACCATGGTGTGGATAGGAAAAGAAATGGAGTAGGGGTGGTTCTGAAGGAGGAGTTGGCAAGGAATGTAGTTGAGGTGAAAAGAGTGTCAGACAGGGTGATGTGTCTGAAGGCAGAAGTAGAAGGTCTGATGCTGAATGTTGACAGTGGTTATGCTCCACCGGTTGGAGAGAAAGAGAAAATCTGGAAGGATCTGGATGAAGTGATAGAGAGTATTTCCAGGGAGGAGAGAGTGGTGATCTGAATGAACATGTTGGTGAAAAAAACAGAAGAGATGAAGAAGTGATGGGCAGGTTTGGTGTCAAGGAAAGGAACCAAGAAGATGGAAATGGCTGTAGTCAATACCTATTTCTAAAGGGGAAGGAACACAGGTTGACCTATAAGAGTGGAGTCAGGAGTACGCAGGTAGACTACACTGTGTGTCGAAGACCTGAGGGAGATTGTGGTTGTGGACGGTGGTGTGTAGGATAACTGTTGTGGTGAAGAAGAAGAAAAGAGGACCAAATGGTGGAAGTTGAGGAAGGAAGAATGTTGTGAGGAGTTCAGAAAGGAGCTGTTAAAGGCTCTGGGTGGTAAGAAAGAGCTTCCAGATGACTGGGATACTTAGATTACATTACATTGGAGAAACAAATAGGAATGTACTTGGTGTGTCATCTGGACAGAGAAAAGACAATAAGGAAACCTGGTGGTGGAATAGTGAAGTGTGGGAAGTTGTCCAGAGGAAGAGGTTAGCCAGGAAGAAATGGGACAGTGAGTGGACTGAAGGGAGTAGACAGAGATATAAGGAGATGCAACATAGGGCAAAGAAGGAGGAAGCAAAGGCAAAACAGACGGTTTGACGAGTTATACAAGAGACTGAATACTAAGGATGGAGAAAAGGACTTGTGTTGACTGGCAAGACAGAGGGATCATGGTGGAAAGGATGTGCAGCAGGTTAGGCTTGTTAAAGATAGAAATGGTAATGAACTAACAAGAAAGGAGAGTGTGATAGGAAGATGGAAGGAGTACTTTGAGGAGCTAATGAATGAAGAGAATGAAAGGGAAAGAAGACTAGAGGTCATAGAAACTGTGGACCAGAAAGTGGAAAAGGTTAGTGAGGATGAAGTCTGGAAAGCTTTGAAGATGATGAAGAAAGGGAAGAAGGTTGGACCTGATGGCATACCAGTGGAGGTATGGAAATGTCTAGGAGAGATGGCAGTAAGAGTTTTGACTCAATTATTCAATGGCATTCTTGAGAGTGAGAAAATGCCTGAGGAATGGAGGAGAAGTGTGCTGGTGCCAATTTTTAAGAACAAGGGTGACGTACAGAGTTGTAGCATCTACAGGGAAATTAAGTTGATGAGCCACACGACGAAGATCTGGAAGCTAGACTTAAACAAGACGGGACTATTTGTAAGCAACAGTATGGTTTTATGCCAAGAAAGAGCACCACAGATGCTGTTTCTGCTTTGAGGATGCTGATGTAGAAATACAGAGAGGGTCAAAAAGAACCTTATTGTGTTTTTGTGGAATAAGAAAAAGCATATGACAGGGTGCTGAGGGAGGAGCTGTGGTGTTGTATGAGAAAATTCTACAGATAGTCTGCAAAGATTAGGTGTGGCATGAGATCTTTGCTTAAATCTTTATCTTTAACAGTTGGAGTCAACCCTGTTTGTCTGTTAGCAAAATATCATGTAAACAACAGGACAGTTTTTATTTTCAAAAAGTAATCATTGAATACACATCTATAACTGATTTCCTTTTGGAGTCGATCCAATTCAACACAAAAGTGGCTATAACTCATTAACCTTTACAGATCTTGAGCTAAAATGTGATAGTTGGTAGTAGCTGAGCACCATTAACAACACATACTCTGAGGTTGACATCTCATTATATTGCATGAGATTGTGAACAATATTATTTTCAAGATTTTACCAAAACAGTTACAACTTCTTCAATTCTCAACATCATATGATCTTAGTCTAAAACACTGGCATAAAAGGCAACGGGCAGTATGCATTCCTTTCTTGGCATAAACTCCACTGAAATAAACTAAAATTAAAACAATAATATCAAAGAACTTGTGCAAATTTAATGTACTGTAAATCCTAATTACTATATTTCTATGAAATACCTATGACACAGTTAAAACCTTTTATAAAGTTGTTGAAATTACACTTTCACCTGACTTTCTACACAAAGCATACATTGTTGACGAATATACACATCTACACAGTTAATAATTTAACAGCAGTGGTAATGAAACAGATTCACACTGAAATAAAACTGCAGTGTTGACTTGCAGTTCATAGAAAGCCAACATTTATGGAGACAATTTGATAATGACTGGTTTTGCACACTGTTTGGAGGAGACGGCAAAGACATTCACAGTGATTAAGGAGTAGGATAATTCAAATAATAAGCCTGCATTGTTAATTTTTTCAATACAAAAGCCAAAGACCACTCTTTTCTGTGAAATTACTTGGAATCTATTAACATCCAGCTGAACAACACTTTGTTCTCTGGCAAAAACAAGTATTCTAATTACTTTAAATTATCTTGCGACTGCAAAGAAGAGAGAAAACATTGTATTAAGACAAGGAACCTGTTGGTTTAATTGTGTGGTAGGTGACATCCTGCCAGTTAGAAGAGACTGTAATCAAACCAAAAAAGCTCAGCAGAAAAATTGGTGTTTGTGCAGCAAGGCACTTGACACTGTGTGATTTCCGGCTTTTAAGACTATAAGAGGCGTAAATGTTTCAAGGAAATTGGGTCTAACAGGTATTCTTTGTTAATATTTTAGTGGTATTTCTACTCTTCTGACTGGTTTCATCCCGCATGGTTGTTTTTCATAAGTGTTCAGGTTTAAACAGTGAATAATGCATGTGCTTGCTACGCTTGCATGCAAAAAGAGAAAGGTAAAAGAAAACAATTACAATTTGGTAACAAATTCAGCAAAAGGCCCTGAAAATGAAAAAAGAAAAGCAGAAATTATACAACTCGTATTAAAGAATATAAAGGTAATTTGACTGGATCGAGCTCAGAACAGTATTTTGATGTTCCAACTGTGAACATAAGCTTTAAGTTGTGATGCGCAAAAGAAGAAGGAATAAAGGAGGAGGTGGCAGATGAGCACCACAGAGCTCTAATTGCTGCACTGTTTTACTGCTCAAGCACAAGTGAAGCATGATAAAACAGTTTATTCTATTTCAAGATGGTGGTGTCCTCATGAAAAAACTATCGCCCAAATTAGGGATTTATCTTCATCTCGCCAAAGGTCAACATCGCCCAGTTAATTTCCTGAGGGCAGAGAGTTAAATTTGCTACAACAATGACATGGGTTTTAGAAAGCCTTCCGTGTGTAATCAGTGTAATGAAAATATTAAATGGGAATGACATGAGGTCTAAGACTGGAGGCTCAGATGCCTCTGACTCACAAATGGAGACCAGGGTTCCAACTCCCTGCAGCTGTTTTGACTTTCTCAAAGTGTAAAGTTTTGGAATCTAATAAAAATTTTAGTCTAACAATATTAAAACAATAGCGTGAACTTTTTCAGAACTCTATTAAAACTGCGCCCTCTGAATGCCACTCAGAAAGGAAAAAACTGAAAGTTGAATGCGTTATAGATAACAGAGTTCAAAAAAGGAAAGGGTGGTAATATGATAATACCATATCCTGGGGTATTTATATTGGCAAATGTATTGCTTTAAATATAATAATTAAAAGATCTGCAAAGTTTTCACCAAGGTTTTAACTTGGTGGTGTAGATAAATTGAAACCCTCTATAGATAAAAAACACTTTCTGCATGACTTCTTCTGGTGGTACTATTTTCATCATTATGGAACCTGCTGTTTATGAGAGGAGCTGCAGTGAGTTTAAAATGCCTCTAGTAATGCCAGTGTAAATGTAGACGTCACAACTCGCTCACATGATGATTAATGTGTGAAATTATTAATTTGAATTGGCATTGACATGTTTATTCTTTAAGCCTAATAGAATGACTTAAAAACTTTCACAATAACAGAGCAAAATATTTTGCAAGCCAAATTCATCAAAACAAGGTCATGCCATTATCAATCTTTCATCACTGCAACTTTTCATTATCAGTCTCGTGGCCTTCAGAGCAGAAGATGAAGGAGAGAAGAAAGCTGCACAAGTTAACACCCCCTAAAAAGTTAATGTTAGGCTGCCGGTCACGTGAAGATGGTGGGCCACACACTGGAAGAATGAGCAGAGGTAAAGTTGACCAGTTATTTAAAGAGTCTGTAATCCATGAAGACGGCTAAACCAAAAACCCCCATTTTCTTCTGTGCACTACAAACATCTTCAGACAAAGTAACATGTTGAATCTGTAAAATTACAAACACTTTTGTTTAAGTCTCTCTGTCTTCTTCATTTTTTTTTTTTGAATGTTAAATAACAGTTTACCCATATGACAAGTCTGAATAGCTGATTAGCTAAAGTAAAATCTATAAAATATGGTTGTTGTCAAGTTTCACAGAGGTATAACCCAGAAATGCAGACTGATGCAAAGAACTCAGGAACAAACTTCAGGTTTTATTGAAATAAGGACTGAAACAAAACGCTGTTGTGGCAGCAAAAAACTTAAAACGAACACTGGAGGAATGACACGGAGGAAAACCCAGCATGGCATGAAAGCACAATGACAGATCACTGCATGAATTAAGGTGGAGAGAATATAAAGCCAGGGGCGGATGGGAAGATTGGAGAAAAGTGACTGATGGCTAAAAGGTAGGTGAAGACGGGTGTGGCAGGATGACTATGGAAATTTACTTATGGGAGGAAGTGGCTAATGGCACAGAGGAGCAAGGAGTCAACTAAACACAAGGAAGCATAACGACCCAAACAAAATCAACAGAAATAAACACAACATAGAAAACAAAAAACTGTCACAAAAACAACCTAAAACATGGATTGTGACAGTTGCACTAAACAAGTTGTGTTTTTGTGGCAGGCAACAAACTATTTAAAGTATATAAAGGAAGTAAATTTGCATTTTAAAATCTTTTGTTTGAAATATCAACAGATTGAAGAAGCAGTTTTTTATGCCTTAGTTAATACCAATTAACAGCAGTTATGGGATTTACAGTGATTAAAAAATGCCCTTCAATAATTAGGAAATAAAGGATTTTGATTACTAATGCATTTTGTTATTGTATATATTTGAATAATGTTCCTGTTTCTTAGGAAATATGTGGATAATACAAAATCTAAACTGTTCAGACAGACCTGCGTTTTTAAAAATTAAATGGCTATTTTTCTTTAACCTGTCTAAAGTGTTAAAATGAAATTTAAGTGATCATTGTGAGTCTTAGATCACCACTTGGGATATTTAGTCAGGTGCTAATTATTCCTGCAGTCATCAAGTGACACATGCAGCAAATTAACAGCAAGTTAACACTGAGCTGGTGTCTGGAGCTTTATTTGAACACAGAACCATGGTTAATTTAAATATTATAAATAGTAACACTGAGGGAATTAAAATCACAGTATCGTTCTGAGAAATCTGCTGCACACCATCGTGAGGTATTTCCCACTGACAGCCTGATGATCAGAGTATATAAAGATGAACATTAAATTAGGAGGAACACAAAACTGTTTTGCTGGTTCTGAAAAAAGGATGGCGAATTAATCATCACTTCTGAAAAAAAAAATCATCCAGAAATTCACAAGTCAAGCTACTTAAACTAGAATAATTAATGACATGGTTTTCAGATGAGAACTGCCTTTTCAGCAAATGGTAGTCACTCAGCAGACTGCAAGACAGCAATGTGATATGTAACACACTGTAAAAAGCTAAAACCCTGACAGGGGAAAACAATCTGAAATACCTTCTGGATAGCATTCTCCACACAATGACTTCACAGAATCAATATGTTAACTGAGATAAGAACTGACCTTGCACTTTGGGGAATAACTGGTGCAAAGTGTAAGAGAAGAGAACCACGCTGTGGGGCAATAAGTCTTTCCAGCGTTTTGCTGCTTTATATGTATTGTGCTGTATGTTTTAGATGGGCGGCATGAAACCTAATCTTGGAGTTTAGCTTTCTGTAGCAGATGCCTCGAGATTGCTGTGATTTTATTTTTATTTTTCTCCGCACAAAACCCGACAATGAAAAACGCTGAGACAAGGATGAATGACCTAATCTCGTATTATTTTAAAAGGTTAGCCTTTTCTCCATCTCTTGGGCCCCTGGCCAGCTTCTGACCACCAGGTGTCCCAACTCCAGTCTCAAAGACAGGCAAGGTGGTCTATTTTAAAAGACATTTAGAAATGTCACCATCATTAACGGTGCAAAAATCACATCTGTCTTTTTCTCACTGGGAAAAAAAAAAAAAAAGCAGAGGTCATCTTACATGAAGACATACAGTGTTGTAGGTTTTCTGGGACGTCCACCAACAAATTCTTAATCCAGATTGTTCTCATTTATCTGTGACAACCATTATTAGACAACTTTACACAGCATGAAGTATTTTAAATCTAACTTGGAAAACACTAATTTGGCACAAGCAAGATTTGTTTAGCATGCTGGCGGCTGGCCAGCCTAAACCCTTTTTTTTTTTTACCAGAATTCAATTAAGCAACCTGTGAACACTGCCAGTGGATTACAATTTCCCTTTCCCTGGTTCATGTATGAACACAATCATTAAAACCTGGAAATGGCTTGATGTTATACTGATCGTGGATTTTCCCCACTATCTACAATATTTATTTTTGTTGGGTAAACAAAAACAGACATATCATTGTCACAGCAGCTTACTAAAAGAGGCTTGGATATAATTTCATGCTTGAGGATACAAAGCTGATGTGGGGTCTGACCCTTTGTATATATTCTGGCAGTAGCCATGACAGAGAAATGCAAGTAAAATATCTATTGTGTCTGTCAGAGGTAATGAAGTGACCTTTGCAGCTCATCCTTTTCCTGCACACAGATTGGAAAGAGGATCACCGTCTTCTCCTCCTATCAAACAAATATTTATGAAGTCTTGCTTCATAAGAATAAATGACGACACCTAAGTAATTAGACATAAGGATTAATGCGTTTCAAAAGCAAATGTTAAGCAAATTCTGCGACCAGCTCTCAAATAAGTCACTCTGCAAGTGACTGCTAATTCATAGACGCCCATGGCTCTGAATCCCTTTCTGTCCAGATGTGTTTGTGAGGACGACACACACCCAGTGGCCGTGCAAGAACAAATAAAACTAATTAAAGTGAAATGTGGAAGTCATTGTGAGAGGCTACAGTAGGAATATTCTAGCGCAACTGAACCCGAAATGTTGTATCTTCTCAATTTGCAGCCGTCTTTCAAATTCAGCTGTTGCAAATAAATTAGATCCCTGGTGAGGCTGAATATAGTACAAATTAAATGGAAATCCCAAGAATGATATTTTGAGTGTAAACTTGGCTTGAGGTTTCAACACCAATTAGGGGGAAATCAGCAAGCGTAGAGATTTGCTGCATTTAATCAGCTGACTGGAAGGGCTAGTTGTTTTGAGTCACAGCAGCAAGGCCAAGAGGTAATTTGACTAGACACCCATAGGGCATACTAATGACTGTCTGTGCTTCATTACTCCAGCCTGAGACTACACAGTTAAAAAGGCTATTACTGAACAGATCTTTTTTCTTTTTTTATAATTCTACCTTTTGTGTGATTTAGGCTACTTCCTGTATCAACTTTCTCCTGGCGGCTTTGGTGCTTAATTTTGTGTGCGTATCTGCAGGCATGCAAATTTGATTCCACAATTCAGTTCTGAGAATGCCAGTGCAATCTCAGAACCAGAAGCATTGCATTTACCAATCCCCAGCTCGACAGCGATATGCCGGAATGAGAGTCCCTGCCACTGAGGAGATGGAGATAACAGGATGATTCATAGTCTTTCAAAAGAGGTCACAGCTTCCTGTGCTTTTTACGACAGGAATTTGGGATTCCCTCAGTGCACATGTTGAGGGCAGCAAGCCAAGAATCCCAGCTGACATACAGAATTAGGTGTGGCATGAACAACTAACTTTTCTAAACACTACTTGTAAAATTTATTTTAAATAATATTTGAATATTTGGGCTTTATGTTTTAATCTTGCAAATCTAAATCTATATGAACACATACATTTGACAATATGTCAAAGAAGACCTTGGGCATACAGAGAAAATGAAGATGTGCAAGAGAGATGCCTGAAAAGAACAAGATTTATTTCTTTAAAAAAAAAGGTGGGGGGGTGTAAGGGTTAAATAAATGCTCTTCTCTACATCCTCCCTGTTTCTAATTACTGAGCAAGATCGAGAGAGAGCCATGCTCCTGATTACAGCTGCCTGGTGACTCCAGCAGAAACCAAATCTCCTCAGCTGTCCATTATAATGAAAGTGACCAGAGCCTGTGGCACTCTGTCAGTAGCTTTTAGAGGAGAATGGGATGCTGTGATGGTTTTTATGTTTAAACAACCATTCAGAATGAATTAAACCCTGATTTGGGTTTTAAATGACAGATTAGGAAAGACATCTGGGTGTCTTGTTATGCTGACAATATGTAAATGTGCAGGGGTTGAACTTACTTGTATCGTGACACTTTCAATAAATAAACAAAATTAAAGGCCTGGCATTCCTTGAGGAAATACATATCGCCCACTGGCTTTCATGTTGGAGCCATTTTGGTCAAACCTTTAAAATAACGTTATGCTCAATCTATTGTCCATCCATCCATTTTCTTTACCTGCTTCTGTAAAATGTAAAATGTCTCAATATCTGTAAAACTGACTGAGTTATAAAATTTGTGTTGACTGACGTGGATTAGCTGTGGCAGCCATCACAAATTGGGTTAATCAGTTTCACTTTCTGAAGGTTTCATTAAAATAAATTCAGTGGTTCATAAGATATTTTGCTAACAGAGAAACAGGGCTGACTCTTAAAGGCAACGCTAAAGTTTTAAGGCAGGGTGTGCATTTAGCAGCACTTAGAGTATGTGTTGTTAATGACTCATCTACAACCAAATTTTAGTACAATATCTGTTAAATTGACTGAATTAGAACGATTTTTGTGTTTTCTAAGGTCAGTTGGCTGCGGCAGCAGTCTTAAATCAGGTTAAATTCAAAAGTCAATCAGTTGTAGATGTGCATCTGATGATTACTTTGTGCAGGTTTCATTAAATTTCATCTTGTGAAACACACACACACACACACACACACATGGGCAGAAACATTATTGTCCGCCTTCACCTTTCGGCAGCAAGCGATAATAATAAAGGTCCATTTTACTGGAGCTTTGGATTTCCCTTTGGGCTTGACAAATGCACCATAATCTTTTCAGTAATAGGTAAACCAATGGCCCATAAAATATAAAGTTTCTGGTCTGTCATGCCAAAACTCTGGAATTTTTTAATATTGGGGTCTAAAAATATGTGCCGTTTAATTTTTTCGTTTTACCTTGAAAAACAGTGACAGTTATCCAGCGATAGAAAGTAATGCATATTTGATGATAAATATTCACTTTTTAAGTGCCTTTACATGGAGTGTTTCACACATAATGTATTTTCATGGCATCACAGCAAAGCAGCTTAACCCTGCAGCTTCACATAATTCCTTGAATGACGCGAAATTTTAATTAAGGGGTGGATTTCAAAGGCAGTACATAATGAAAAGCTTGTAGATTGGAAGGGGGGAGAAAATATCACACTGCTGCATTAAAATTTAATCTTATCAGATAAATTGATGTGCAAAGTTTTTCAATAGATGTAATCAGTTTTTAACTTTTCAAAATATCCTCTTAGAAAGTTATGTGAGACCACACACAAAAATAATAATTTAAAATATAATATAGTGAAGTCAAACGCTGTGGGTGTGCACACCATGGGATATCTCCACGTTTTCTGTTCTCCTGTTTCTCTCTCTAGCTGAAACAGAATAAGGGTATATGCCGCACAAAGAGAGGGATCCTTGGCGTATGTCTTTCACATAGTGTAAGAATTATTTCCCATTAGCTGTTCACATCAATGCACAATTGCACAGAACTTTTACATAAAGATGGCATTAAACAGAAAAGTGCCACAAAATGAGTGTCAATCCAACTTGAATTGTCCTTAATTCATTTTTCTCCCCATCCGGTTTAATTATAATTTTTTTCATAAAGCCTATTATGTTAAAAAGAATATACCTTTACAATATTCATAAGCCTATTGTAGAGCTGTAACACATCTGATAACAATACAATATGTATATTTGTATGCTGCTGGGAGACCACATCATACACATTCCACATGAGGTCAGAGATAAGCACCAAACGTACCCCGAGGCAGCTCAATATTGAGTCACACTGCCACTATCCCATTATCCTTTACTTTTTTATATAAAAACATCCTGCCTCCAAAGGATTTGTTGTTCAGAACTCAAACAGAAACAACAATATCAACTGTGAATGAAAAAAATTACTTTGACAAGCACGATTCCCTATTTAAAAGATACAAACAGAGGCTTGTTCTTGTGTATTAAAAGTAGTGTACGTTTTTAGTGAAAAATGAAGTCCTCCCTCCGAATATTCACCCATAAAAAGCCTTTTTAAGGTGTGGTAAATGTTAACTCAAAGCCAAAGCAAAAATAATACATTTTACACATTCTAATATCAAAGGAGCACAAAAGCAAAACAGAGCATCCGAAACACAAAATTACTGAATGTTTTCACTAAACTACATTTAAGGAGAAAACTGCAGGTTTGCAGCTAAGCTAACAATAAAACCACATTACTGTCCTTAAATTATACATCTCGTTATTATCACTGTGATAATAAACATTCCTTTTTAGGCGTTTTTGGCGACAAAGCGCTTCTCAGTTTTGTGGGCAAAATAACACCATGATACGCAACAAATAACACACATCATTAGGGGGAAATTATTCCTTGTGTAGTTTTTTTACTTTTCTCTTATGAGGTTCAGCTTCTTTTCCATCATGTACGACTGCCCTAACCTGAATCAGAAAAACAAATTTTATTTCAAACAGAAGAGCAATTTTCAGAAAGAAATCATAGAAATAAGATGGGCAGTTTGGATTCTCGAACCAGAGCACAGATAAACAAAGTACATAGAATTATGCTTGAAGCTGTATGTAAACACAAAGGTAAAATTGTACTTTAAATTTAAAATTTAAAAGTCTGTATATTTTGAAATGAGCATGAATCTTTGTGAAATAGGACCTGCAATCAAAAGCCTGATTTTCTCTCTCCATTTTAGCCGTAAACAGATGCAAACACACTTCTACTTGGCGTACAAAACACTGATTGTACTTCAAATAAAGCAGCTTTAACAATTCCAAGACCAAGAAACTCATGAATGAAGTAGAAAAAAGAAATCTGATCCCTTTTTTGTGGTTTTAGTTCTGGATTATGAACAGAACAAAAACTGAGCTACAAAAAAAGTCACCAAATTGATCACCTCTCTAAATTGAAATGACTTTCTAGTTTTTAAAAAATGGATGTGTTTTACAAATGAGAGGCCAAAAGCTGCATCAGCTCACATGGAAACCAAAAATAATACAAGAGCCAACCATCATCTCACGCCAGAAAATCTGAACAATCATTAGTAACATATTCCAGCTCTGCCAGGGCAACCGTAATTACACAGGAACATGATAAATAGTTGCAATTATTCAGAGCACCAACAATTAAAGAGTAGATCATGAAAACTTACTGATTTGACACAAAACCTGAACAAAATCACTATCGTACTCTTTTAGCAAAAATGTACTGACTTATGTCAATGTTTATTGCCTTTGTCCTCATTTCCACTGAAGCAGGCTCAAATTGCTCTGAAATGTTAGGATATATGTTACAAAAAACAAGTAAAGAGGGCACTTTCTAAACATAGTCCTTCATAATTAAGTTTTTGTTAAAGCAAAGACTTACACATTTGCTGAATTGTTCGTGAATTTGCTCCCAGCTATCATCTTTCCGTGACAAAAAAGAAAATGGGTAGTGATTCATCAGGCATCTCTGAGCGCATAGTTTATGATTGTGAACCTGAATACCGCTGGTTGTCTGCTGACTAATGCAGCTGTGTCCAACATCCCTACCTACTCCGTTGTTTCCCCTACTGAGAGAGCCGGTGCTGTGCACAAACATCACAATCTTTTTTTTTTTTTTTTTTTACTGAGGACGCATACAGAATCATGACGATCTTCTTTATTTTAGTGGCTTAAAAATCACAACCTCCATCTTTAACAAAGAATCTGTTTTGTATAGAGAGGCAAAATCAAAGTCATGTCGGACAGCAGTCTCCAACAGGAGATAAAGCAAAACTCTATGCCATCTGTTCTGTGCAATACATCATCGTGCTAAAAGAAATATAGCTCAAACACAGCATTTTTAACAAACATATGCATACAATTATGACAATGCTCTGTGACAACAAACTCGAGTCGTAAACCAAAATGCTCCTAAGTATTATTGGGTGAAAAAGACCAAGCCCTTTAGTGTCAGTGACAGACTTGTGTAAGCTCTGCACTGCACAAAACATAATCAGGTTTTAGATGCTGTAAACATTCAGACCAACACCCAGGCGTGTGTCAGGACTGGATTAAAAATAACAAGTATGCAGTGCTTCTCAGAAACGTTTTGCTGTCTGTTCAAGAGAGATGGATCGTTAAATAAGCTTGGTCATTTTTGGCAACAAGAAAAAACCATCACTCCTTGAGTTCAGAAAGTAAACTTAAGCTGCAATATCCACTATCCAGTGAAATTTATGAGTTCTTTATGTTTGCTAGGAGCAGGTTCTTAGCTTTGGTAAGTCAACCTGAACAAAACCTCCCTGACTTCATCTCTTCCACAAAAGGTCAACGCACTGAAAGACTGAAAAATGTGTCCTTTAAATGAATCACACGGGTAACAGGGCTGAAATCTACCTTTAAAAATAGAAATTATTTATGTTGTCACGTAGCAACAAACTGAATAAATATCAGAATTTCCCAATGGAAATGGGACTGGGACTGAAATTTTGAGCACAAACAATGTTCACTGAAGTCTAATACATATGAGAAAACAAACAAAAAATATTCACTCTCATTTTTCCTTTTCAGTTTCTGAATTTGTGCATTACAATCTAAAATAATCAAACAAATTTTACAAATGTATTGTAACCAGGGGTGGAAATTAGCACCCGCCACCGGCCAAATGCGGGTAAATATTTGAAGTGGCAGGTGAATTTGATCAACACACACGCCACTGTGGCGGGTTGGCAATTTGAACAGAAAAGGTGTTCTTTGTCCTCTTGACATATAGAGGGCAGCAATGTGCTCGAGTTGCTGTTGTTACGTCGAGCCCCATTCCCCCATCAGATACGGTTCCCCCTGCGTCTCCGTAAATAATGACTTATCTATTAACATAATTGTTTAGAGGGGCAAATATTTCTCATTAAAAAAACAAA
>NC_051431.1:8190060-8270511 GCF_001649575.2 Kryptolebias marmoratus | reverse complement strand
AAAAAATACTTCAAAAACACTCCACAGAAATAAATTTCACTTGTCTGAATTTTTTATGTACAGATATGCATCTTTTAATGGTTTAAAATAAAAAAAATAAAATAAGAAAAGTTTTTTCCATGCAGTGTCCAGAAAGATGAGTTGTTCAGCTTGTAGGGCACCACAACTGCTTCCACCCACCTCCATCATCATCATCATCATATGAAATTACTTTTTGTCACAACAAAAAATAGTGGCTGGTAAAATATTTGACTGGCTGGTAAAAAAAAATTTGTCCACCAGCCACTATGGCTGGTGGACAAAATTTTTAATTTCCACCCCTGATTGTAACAATAAGATATAATTAACACCTGCTGCCGTGAAAATATCTCATGAACCACTGGATGGATTTTAATGAAACTGTCAAAGGAACCATTGAATGTCCATCTACACCTGATTAAGTTTTGGAGTCAACCTAATTCAAGATGGCCACCACAGCTAATCAACATTTTCAAATACAAAAATGTCTGTAACTCCATCGGTTTTACAGATATTAAGCTAAAACTCTGCACGGTAGTAGCTGAGAGTCACGCAACATTCATTTCATAATTTGATCCAAAACAGCTATAACTTCATCATTTTTCAATACAAGATCATTTTATTTTAACATTTTGTCATGAAAGGCAGTGAGTGATATAGTAATTCTTTCAAGGAATGTTAGGCCGTTAATTATCATCTGTTGTAGTTTGTTATAGTGCTCGTGTCTTGTTGAGAACAGAAACTCTGTCTTATGGTAAAACCTCATTAGAGCGATCTCCTGGTGAGAATCCAATCTGTCATTCACAGCCATCTCAAAAATTATTACAGTTTTGAATTATTACAGTATTAACTAACTCCTTTTCCAAACTTTTGCTGTTTGTGGAGGCTTAAAAGAAGAAATAAGAAAACAGTAATAGTCTTTTTTTTTTTCCTCCACACTACATCCATCCATCCAGCCATTCATCAATCCATTTTCTTCACCCACTTTTTCCTCTCAGAGTCACAGGGGAGCTGGTGCCTACCTCCAGCCGTCATTGTGCGAGAGAGGAGAGGTACACCCCGGACAGGTTGCAAGACCATCACAAGACCACATCGAGAATAATGAGACAAACAGCCATTCACATTCACTCCCACCTTTGGACAAGTTAGAGTTGTTAATTAACGTAATCCATCCAAACAGCATATAATAAATAACATCTGACAATTATTTCTGTTTTTCCATGATATTCTACAACTAAATTGTGTTTTAGCATCCATGTTAGAAGAAAAAAGAAGGATCACTGACAGGTTATATATTCTGTGTTGGTTTCATGCTACTGAAATACAAGATAGGCTGAGTTTGCCTGATTTTAGTGGCAGGTAGGAAAAACGTCCAACTTACTACAGTGTGCCATTTAGGGCCTCAAAATGGGGACTTCCTGAAGCTGAGTAGAATGTATGAAGTAATTTCCTGTCATCTCCGCGGGTACAATTTCTCTCAGAATGGCTCGTGTTTAAACTTTTTCTTTATGATAAAAAGGGCAGTGGGTGCAGTTTTCCACAGCGTGATGCTTAGCAGGTAACACCTTGTTCATTCTACCCCCACGTCTTGTCATTTTATTTACGTCAGCGTTGAGGTCAATAAATTTTCTTACTTATTCACAATATATTTCTCACTTCTTTGGCTTAAAATATATATTGCTAACATGCAGTCCTTCACTTACTGTACTTACAGCGAGGTGGAAAAATTCTTGGATGAAGATGTGATGTTCTTATTAGAGAGGCAACTCAATATACAATCCTGTCATCTATACAACTACATATTCTGGGTTTTTTTTTTCAGAGCAATTTACGGCAGTAAAAGAAACTTATAGCCCTCTATTTTGGTTTAACATGTGAACTGACACATCCCTATTAAATGGGCACAGCCGGACTGTCACTGTATCCTCGTTGATAAAATTTGGTCCCGTCAGTCAGAGGCTACCCTTTGGCTATATGCTGTCAGGTCAATGCAAGCTGCTCCTGAAAGCTACTCCTGGCTAATAACTGTGCAAGTGGCAGGCTGACGGACAAATTTGTGGAGGCAGCTTGTCCAGCAACACTGTAATCTTATACACCATACCCCTGTGGGGGTCATATCACCTTTCAATAGTTGCACCATTTATTTCCCATTACAAGCAACTAAAAGGAAAAACTTTAGAAAAGCGGTGTTTAGAATACAGACCCTTAAGCCAAAAACGAAACAAAACTGATCACTGACACATATGTTAGAAAAAGTGTAATTATTAATGCACAGTTGAATAAATACATGGCTCCTAATTACATTAATGTAATAATGAAATAAAATTAACTAAAATAGAACTCAAATTTTAAAAAAAGGGGCTGAGTTGTGTCTGCATCACTGGAAAAAAAACTATTTGTGATTCTTTGAAATGGAAAACAATGCAGGTAGGCATTTCAATTGGTCATCAAGAGGCACAGAGCGAGCCAATGAGCCACTAATTAGAGCAGCAGTGCCCATCCTCCAAAACAGATGCCACTGACAGTGTGCCATTTGACCAAGATAGCTCAAAAAACAGATGGTCAAGTGCTTCAAACTTGGCTCATGGGTCATTAATGGAAATTGAATTTCTGTGACAGCTCAGCCAGCGCAAAGGACACTTCATGATGTCAGCCTCTGTGGACAGCTTCCAAATATATATATATATGTATAAAAGGAACTGTGATAGAAAAATAAATTAAAAAAAACATCTCATGAACACTGCAGGCTATTCTTCGGTCCAAAGAGACTAAGATAAATTTGAATGGCTTCGGAGGTCCAGTATGTTCAGTGGAAACTTGTCTGACACTGCTGTGAATGCATTGTTCGAACAGCAATGAATGGAGGTGAGACTGTGATGATACATTAACGAAAAAGTACACCAGACATTTATAGTTGATATTTACAGATGGAACCATCAATGTTTGAAGAAATGCCAACAGATGATCTGACAAGTTGGCAAACAGATTCCGGACAGTTTGTAGAAAGGGAATACGTCAGCACAATGGGAAAAAAAAGCAGACAGGAGTTTCTAAAGCAGTAAAAACTGGAGCAGCACAGTGGTGCAGTGGTCAGAACTGTTGCCTCACAGCAAAGAGATTGCCTTTCTGTGTGGAGTTTGTATGTTTTCTCCAGGTACTCTGGTTTCCTCCAAAAGATCAAAAACATGCATGCATATTTCGGAACAAATGAAGATGAAAAGGAGTCCTGTGACAGCTGTGTTACATCACAACTACAGGAGTAAAATTATAAATAGGCTACAACATTACTCAATTCTGGGGTTTTTTCTCCTTTGTGCATCTAATAGGTAGAACACAATAGCTGTATTTTTGCCAGAAACATTTGTTCCCTCTGTTTATGCCAGGCCACAGGAGCAAGAAATTGGCAGCTGGATTTGATCCTGTGTGTGCCAGGGATGTGCCATCATGCCAAGCAATAATGTAATCAGATTTGCCTTTCATTGCTTTACCACACCTACTCCTTATCAACCCTGTGCATCTGTCCCCATAAAATTTGGCATTTAAACTTGGAACTTTCCTTGTTTTATGGCAAGGAATCACACAAGGTTGCGTTACAGCTTTGACTCCCACAAACAAATATTCAGCAACTTCTAATTCTGTTAGACGTGGTGCACAATTTAATAAGGGAACCACTGGAATGCAGTTAAGACAAATATGAGCATAGCCTTTTTTTCTATTTCACGGAGGGGAGAAGAAAAACACTTGAAGAGCAACTTAGTTTAAAAACATCGAGGGAATCACAAAGAGCAAAAAGTACGCTGTACTATCTTGTGCAATTATCCTCAACAGTTTGAAAAATGAGACAATTCAACACATTTGCTTGTAAACTTGACAGTGGGCAGACATGTATCCAATTTTCCTCTATAAAAAATGACTCGAGGAGAAACCTCCAGGAAAATTTGAAAATGATTGTGGGTTTTATTTGATTCAACCTGATTTCAGCTTTGAAGATTGTTTCTCATAACTAGCAGGGGATCCATAAGTGAACAGTATTTGCATACATGTGTCGTTTTGCTTGCAGCTCTGCATCCTCCACTTTGCGCCAAGGATGCAGACACAGCTCTCACTTTGGTTATATATATGGACCAGATAACTCCCACGTACTCCCACAGCACCCCCCACAGAATCCCTGGAGGAGCACGCCGGCGAGTGCCTGGTGGTCAAGCCTCGGTTCCTGGGGCTCGGCTGGGCCAAGCCAGAAAAAGCATCAGGAACCCACATCCCCGCTGGCCCTCACCCTCTCAATTTAATGACAATAAAGAAGATTTTCAAACTGTCCAAGGGTTTTGTTTGTTGTTGTGAAATCTGTGCTTTTCAATACACATAAATGAAAAGAAAATAAATTTATATGGGGTCATCTAATGTAGATTCTTGTATACAATGTAAAAAGCAGAAAAAATACCTTTCTTATCTGCCTGTCAGTGTTACTGATAAAAAGAAAAGTTGATCTCCTGAGCTCAAGCTCCTCTTTGTAGGCTGCCTCATCATTATTGACATTATTATTGAATCAACTTCAATGAGACCAAAAGTACTAAATGCTAATCTATAGTAAACAAATAACAGCCTGACATAGCAATTTCTATAGCCGAGATGGACCAGAGGGGTTTAAAGTGCACAGATAATACCATTGGTGAATCTTTTGTGATGGTACCGGCTAAAATGGGTCCATTTAATGGGATGATGTCATTAATGCATCCAGACCATCAGTGTTCCTTATTGCAATGGGGCTAAATGCTACGGAGCAATAAATCTACAGACATAGTGGTATTGGTGCTCATGATACAGGTTTTTTATGGAGGATTTGAAATACTGAGCTGGTGAGAATTAGTGGTACTAATTGAATTCAACCCAATCAGAAAAGCTTCAAAACTAAAAACACCTGGAAAATAACTTTGTGAAATATCATTAACTAAACAAAATAAAATAAAATAAACTTGCCTCATAGTAATTACTTAGTTTTAAAGTATTGCATGCCTACAGAGATGTGGCTTTATGTAATTAGAAAAGTACATGTGTTAAATAAGAACATTAGGTTCTTTCCTGTTTGTTTTTTATGTGGATCAATTAAGAGGTGATGGTGTGACAGCATGCCCAGAAAACAAAAGCCTTTTCACCTGTACCTTTTTACAAAGTGACCTGTCAAAATGTCTTCCATTAAAAAGCCAACTTGTAACCTTTAAACTGAAACTGAAATGTCAATTTGACACGCCACACTTGCATGCCTACGAGCTAAATAATGTAGTTTAAAGAATCTTTGTGTCGAGTTTTCCCTTGAAATTGAATCATTTAATAAAACAAGTAGCAGCACATTGATAACATTTCCACCATTAGCAGCGTACGCAATCTTAAATGGAACTGGAAATCAGAAATGAACCATTACCTTTTCATCTGAAAATTTACCGTTCACTTTTTTCTGATTTCTCTATGTGGTAAAGTGCTAAGTGTTAAGCTCAGACACAGGATGACTGATTAAATGAAGGATTTCATATAGGAAGCAAGATCCATGCTAGTTTGCATTGTTGACAAGAAGGTTTTCTCACCTGCTAAGCTCCTTTAATATAATGATAATTAACTCAAATGTACTCAGTTCTGCATCAGACTATTGTCCAATTTAAAATCAGTCCAAGGTAGTTAAAATGATTTGCTTTCTTGCTGGAGACAAAAGCCACAGGCATGTGACTTGGTATCAGAGGGGAAAAAATCGAATCCAGTGGCAAATATTATGATAGGGCCATATGCCTTGTGCATCTGCAGTCATTTTAATTATTTAATAAAAGTACTTCATTTAGCACATTTGTCTCTTAAATCACTTTACTCAGCAGGGTGAGATGTTGAGTTGTTTTTATTCAGGTTTGATTAGGTAAGCCTAAGAGATATATTGACTGGAACAAAAAGGTTATTAACAACAAATTGTTCATACTGTGAATATGTCAGGTCTGCCATAATCTCAACGAGAGCAAAATATACAAGAACCTTCTTCCCATAACTCGTACTAATGTTTGACAGCTCGCCATCTTCTCAGTTTATTGGTTATTCACAGCACATTCGAATAAGCTGTTCAGCCTACAGCTGTGAGCAGTTAAGATTGGTTCCTTTAATGTTCTACATAGAACCTGCAGGGTGTTTGACCTCACCTTTCTTACACTGGTTTTCCTCTTCAAATTCAGAGCAGGGATTCATAATGAAACTGACTCGTAATAAGGTCCTAACACACACAACCATCATAAGAACGTTTTAACAAGGTTTAAAGTGTAATTATTAGCAGAGAGTGGGTTGTTTTAAAGGTTAAAAGTGCACAGACTTGTTGATTGCTCCCTTCCAGTTAGTTTAACTTTGTGCCCAAACATGTGTGACTCATCTTGTCAAAAATAAACGTTTCGCTGAGTTATTACCTTTGCTTAAGCCTCCATTGAAGAAGCAAATAGTTTAAACAAGTTTATTTAAAAACTGCAGGTTTTGACAGTTGTCACAACAGCTGCACTTAACAATAACCGCTTCAAAACATTGAAATTTATGCAAACAGAATGTTTTGCATGTCTAAATTGCAGCATGGGTTTGAATATTTTGGAATCCTAATTTTACACATTTTGACAGGCCGGTGGTGAGCAACATCTAAACCCATAAATATTGCAAGTTAAAACACCTATCTGATAATACAGTTCTGTCAAGATATAAGCAATGATCCAAACCTTCAGTAGTCACTAACCACACATATGTAGGGATGGTAATCAAATCTAACCCAGCAACACAATTGCCAAGAGCAGAAATGTAATATATAGTTTCAAAAAAAGTAATACTTACTTTCTCTTGAGATTTTTTTTGACAGACATTGCCTCGGAGGGTCAGGGTGATCTGAGTGGGCTTGTGCTCATCTCATCATGTAACACACCTCCCATCACCATTTAAATGGGCCATTTTGAGCTGAGCAGCCTTGTGAGCATCTGTCTGTGCTGAATGTTTCTTTTCAGAAGCATTAGTGGTGTCTCTGCTCTTATCTCTAAAAGGCTGAGTTTTATCTGAAATTTCAGCATTTTATTATATGTATATCAAGGATGAGCAAATTTACAAAGGGGGGGAAAAAAAATCTTTTCTCAGCCTCCAACACAGCAAAGTTGTGTTGGAGTGCCTTCAAACCTGAACATTTGCTATCTAATTTCCCCATGTGGCTTTTGGCCAACAGCAGGTGTTAAGCTCGCTACTTTTTACTTCTTTGTGACACTTAAAAATCCTTATTTTTGTCCGTGCCTTATTGTGTCTGCAATTGGCACGTCTGGCACTTTAATGATACACAGCTGAGCAAATGTTTTTTACAAAAAATAAAGAAAGAAAGACAAGAAAAGATTAGGTTAGCTGGCCATACTTTTAAACTTAGCTCTGGCAGAGCAACAGACAACTGTTGCCACTGTTATTATTATTATTATTATTGATAATTAGATATTTATAAAACCACTAAAATTGTGGCAATTGAATTAACCAACAGAAATCAAGCTAGGGCCTAGGTTAGATCACTTGAACGAGTTTTTCTCAGCTGTGATTGGCTGTCTGGTTGCCAGACAACCTGTTGCATGGAAGGCAAATAAAATAAGCCTAAAGTGTTTAAAATAACATTTTAATAGCTAGACAAATTAAATGCCTTTTTTAAAAAAAAACATCAGTCATCTTGATTAAAACCACCTAATTCAAACTGTCAAGTCAGGCACAACAAATCCTTATTGGTTCTTATCATCTGAATTTTTGACAGTGTTATTAATGCAGTCCATGCTAGAGTGGAACTGCTGTAGGTAGTTGCCACGCGTGACTAAACCTACCATAATGGAAACATGAGGGTTTTTTTCTATTTTTTTTTATTGGTATCGGTGTATTCTTTAAATTGTATAATGTTTTTGCAAACGTGTAAACACCTAAATCCTTCATTAATATTTTATTGCATGAATCAAATCTAAACAGGAAATTACTGAAATGATTGCTTTTCCCGGTGATGTGCATGCCACTACATGAAGACTAAAAGTCGGTTTTATCTGCAGCCAGGGGACCCGCGTAGCTCAGGTAAATTCTGTTTTGTATTTTTTCGTTTGTTTTCTGTTTTATCAGAAAAGACTCGGCCCTGTCACCGGGTGTTATCTGGGTTTACTATATTGAAAATGCCACAAACATACAGTTTGTGGTCTCCACAGAGGAGATGTTAACCTGCATAAAATAGGATCTGAAAATAAAGGCAAAGCAGTCATGTTAGATTAAAGTAGGCAGACCCCCCCCCCAAAAAAAAAGAACACATTCTCATATTGTGAGGAACAAGAAATATGAATTTTTAACCGAAACAGGCATGTTTTCATCATCATGCTTTTGCAAAACTATACTGATAGTAACACATTATGCATCTTAGTTATTGTAATTGCCTCGAGTCCACATTAAGTGTGCAACCTCATTCAATATGTTTGATGCTAATTAAACTCATCCACGGTGTGTTAAAGGAACAAAAACAATATTACTTAAAAATTTTGACTTGATCTGAAAGGTGCTCATTGAGAGAAACGACTTCCTGGTCAGTGCAGCGGCAGCCTAATTAGTCACACAGGTGTTACACAAGCTGATGTATCATTTAAGCAATTTATTTTTTTTTTTTTTCCCACCGAGCCTTTCAACAGTGATGCATGGAATTGTGAAGCCTCATTATGATTAACCATTCTTCTCAGAACAAACAATGCTTATCTATAATTATATCTGTGGTATGTGTCTATCCATTACGGTCTGTTTGAACAAACACATTATGATACACATTACAACTTAATTTCATTGTCAAATTATATAATTTGTTTACTTGAAAATAGCTTTATAAACAATCACACAACAGTGGATTGCTGTTTTGCTTCTTTTTTTTTTGCCTTTTTTTTACTAAAGATTGCGTAGCTTGATAGGTACAAAATGGGCTGTGTTATGACATTTACACCTCAAAACCACTGACTTGTGTTGTATCTGCTACAGCTGAGTATGAGGATACCCCCTTTCTCCTTTATTACAACAGCCTATCAGTGTAGAGGACAGTGAAAATAGTCAGCAGGAGATTGAGCAGTAGGATCACAAACAGCTTCAAATTAGAATAGCGATGTTGCAGGGGGCTGCGCGCAAGCTCCTGCACGCCTGAGAGAAACTGGAGTGGATTTAAAATAGGTGGGAAAGGAAATGGTGTTCTGTCAAAGGCTTGCTTTGAGGGAAACAAACATCAGTTGTTACAGTGCCACTATGTGATTGCGTACCTCCTGAGGGGGATTGTGCGACTTTCAAAAACTGATATCTCAGGAAATTGTACTCCTTACTCGGTTCTAACAGGAAGCAATTCATCTGAAAAAGTGACTGAAAGTAGGCAAAAATGCTCCGCTTTATGTACAAAGTTGTAATTCAGCTGGATTCATTTGCAGACAAAAATAGCTTCACCCCCCTTCACGCTTCCCCCACCTTCTCATCTCCAGTGTTTCCTCTTTCACAGAAATAGGTTCCTGCTGTCTGATTGGATAAGAAACGTGTCTGGCTATACGCACGCTGGAAGAATCTGTGATGCACCCTCCACTGAATTAATGGCCCAAATAGACAACATCTCATTGGGTTCACTATTTATATGGGTCTAAATAACTCCCTAAAAGCTCAGACCTACAAAATGGATGGAGAGGCTGTGGATGCTTTCAACCTCAAATAAGCCAAAGCCAGGCAATGTCAAGCCTTTTTTAAAGGCATTTCATAGATTATGACTGGCAGATTACAGTATTAGGCAAAGTAATTGTCCTCAGGTGTTATGAACAGCCAAAGCTTATTCTCCACCCTCGTGATTCTCAACTGCAGAGATCAGGCTGAAAGGGAAGTCTTTTCCCTTGATGGAAGGAAGGGGAAAAAAGCATGTTAAGTATGTGTAGCCAATCAGCTTTCTGCATTGCTTGAGCATCTTGTCCCTCTGGGCCACTTGATCCAGGAGAAAGAGTCCCCCCCCCAGGACCTGTAATACCTGCATGATGAATGCCACAGTGCTGCTGGCTCAATCCCTCCATGTCAATGCCTCACACACAGACAATCCACAGGCCTGGGAGCTGCCTCTGTAACTCACTGAAGCTCTTTAGAGCCCCCTGCTGTGCTCCTGTAATACAGCATTTTAAGTAACAGCATATTTAACCACAAAAAAGAAATGTGTACGTGCTGCTCTGCTCAACGTAGCCGGTTATTTTCTGAGCTCTTTTACGGTTGAATGAATATTTTTTTTTCCTATATATTACAGGTATGTAATTTTCTTACACTGCCTTGGGTTTCATTTTAAAAATATGTGGAAGTTTGAGCGCATGTGCAAAGAGAAGAGTTCATGTGATTGTACTGCTTTACTAACATTATTTTAATCCTTTTAATGAACAATAACAGATTTAGCTGATGAATTTCACACATCTACTGTGTCCTAGAGCTCTTTAAAGGCTACGCTGTAAATTATCTGTTAATTGTAAGAGTGGAATTTAAACAATCATTACCATTTTGTCCTTTTCCTCCAATCATCATATGAAATTGCCGTTGCAGATACACATTTCTGCTAAGAGTGTCAGTCCGCAAAGTTATACGTGGTTGTGGGAAAGACAAGGAAAAAGCCTTCAGCTGTCATGGGGCTGAAATTGCTTGTTTAGAAGATTCAGAGTAAAGCCCACTTGTGTATGCATGACAGGTCAAATGTCTTCCATCACTGTAAATCTGATTTTATAGTAGAGCTTTTATAGTGACTTAATTAAGAATACAAAGGCCACAGGTCCTGACTTTGCATTTTGAATGCAGACTTTAATGGTGCCTTGGAACTGCTGTTTAAATTATAGCTGCTTCTTTATTGGATGAGTGCTTGTCACGGATGACTTACATCCTGCATATCAAATCGGCCGTCTCAAGGAGAAAACAGCATCGCGGAAGATGACCAAGGACCCATTCTCCACGCTTCCCTATTAACAGTGGAAGTGTTGTCTTTCGTGGCCCCGCAGACTGAAGTTAGCAGCAGTGCTTTTATCAGCGACAAACAAAATGTTCCACGGACAGCAACACGACTCAGCTACTGCGTGATTACACTTTGTAATAAATCCTTCACAGTAAACACAGGAAAATATGCATTACCGTTTTTATGGGAGCTTATGACATTTACAGACTGCCAGGCAGTTCAAATATGCGAATCTTTGATCTCTTGCTGTGTATTTTAAGAAGACATCTTATTTTTTCAGTTTTGAGACAGGAATGATTTTTGACAGTGGGCATAGTATTTAAAAAATAAATAAAACATGCATTTATTATCTTTGAATTTGCTCAGCATAAAAAGTTGATTGTTTTTTTTTTCTTTCTTTAAATCAGTCATTAGTGATTTTTTTATACATATACACCAGGACTTCTTTGTCTTCAGAGAGCTTTTCAAAGCTGAAAGATTTTTGTCTCCATGACAACTTAGGTGTCAGTATCCAAAGCCTGAAAATACATTCATCTTCCTTTCATTTCCAGAGATCCACCGGAGCCGGTTCATTAGAATAATTTTTGTCATTAAATGGGAATGAGAGATTAAAGTAGAGACACCCCACCTTTTTCAAACAGCAGGGAACATTGCTAGATCCCTCGTTTTTTCCTATAAGGATTTGGGTTTTCGCTTTATAATTAGATGCAGAGGAAAAAAAAAAAGACCAAATCTTGAGACTAATGAAAGTAGGCAGCTCAGCAGTCAGACTTTGCATTCTGATAATACAGCTGCATCACTGGTGACAAGTTCGTAAAGGCCACATTTGATCCTCTACTTTAAAATTAATGAAGACAGTTGGCACAGGCTGCGTGCAATTTAACCTCGTAGGGGAACCCGCAGACGGTTCTGTGACGTGGGCTGAAAGCAAAGCAGATCAGTGATGTAGAATTGAGACTTTCTACGAGTAATGGTAGAATATCACAGATTGTAAGAAGTTTTCAACAAAGATTGGGGAAGAGTCTCAGCTACTACCACACCAAATCTTAGCTCGGCGTCGGTAAAAATGAGCGAGTTGGAGCTATTTTTGTGTTCGTCAGGGTCGATTAGCTGTGGTGGCCATCTTGAATCGAGTTAAATCCAAAACTTAATGATTAGATGTACCTCCAATGATAACTTTCCGAGAGTTTCATTAAAACCCATTTGGTTCAGGACAGAAATGGACACGCACACAAAGATACAGGCAGTTACATGATCACACGCCTTTCACTGCGGTTTTGTGTGTGTTGACACAACACGCACAAAACATCCACACAGAACCGCAGATCCTGCTGAAATACATTACTTTAAAGGTGATGCTGTGTACGATGGAAAAAGAAAAAAAATTGTCTTTTTTTTTTTATTTCTACTTAACGCTTCATCGTGTGAGTAATTGACAAATTTGCATTTTTTTCCTGCAATTTTATCACAGCCCCACAAACTAATAAAAAAAAAACACAAAAGATGGCTAGTGTACCACAAGCCCTGTGAATCTGAACAGAGCAGATAGTATATGGGTCTAAATTTCACACCTGATGATCAGAGTCGGGCTCGATGTAGCAAACAATAAATAATGCTGCGACCGTGCTAGACTTCACCACCCCAGGAACGGGCTTTGCGAGGATACTTTTCAACTGCTCAGCATGTGACCGAGGAACAGTTCTATTACAATCATCTTGATTCATAACCCCCTCATTAGACAATTAAGCTCATTTAGTTACACTTGAAAGCACAAACGAGACATAGCCTTGTGAACACCACAGATCTAAAACACTTTGTTTAATTTGAGTTTAAGGAACTTTTGAGTGCAAAATAACAGTGAGATTAAATATTGCCTCATCAGTGTGGTGAATACAATTGTTATAAGATACAGTAGGAATAAAATAAATAAGTACAGTAGTGTGGTAGTGTACGTTGAAACAGCCTAATAGTCTACATGGAAAGCTAAAAAAATGCATTTGGTGGTGTCTTTTCCATTTTCATTCCCACCACGTATCCATGCGCCGCACACGCACTCTCTGTTTATAGTGGTATTCTTTCAAGTGTTTTTTCAAGGTGTTTGGAATGGGGAGCATGTTGATCCCATCGTAGGTCGTGCAGCTGCTTATGACGGCTCTGCAGATGTGCTGCAAGCTAAAGGGGTGAGTGCGGTGGATTGGGTTGGACAAAAGCGGCTCGAAAAACATACAGGAGTTGGGGTCCTTGTAGTGCTCCAACAGCCCCGTGACTGTGGGCGCGTGGAAGACACTGGGGTCGTGGACGTCGAAGCTGAAATTGTGGTTCCACTGCTCGATGCGTGCATGTAGTGAGCGGCCATAGCGGCGGAAGCTAACAGAGAAGAGGTAATCTTCCTGGGCAGAGTCACGCAGCAGGAAGGTGCCCTCAGGCTTCCCCTCCAGCAGCGTCTCTGCCTCGTAGCGGTCCATGACTCCCCAGTAACACGGCAGGTTTGTGATCTGCAGCAGATCTGGTACTAAACAGTGAATGTAATCAATCTGAGTGTGAATACGGTAGCCTTCGTGAGATTTTTGATGCTCAGTCTCAGGATTTAGGGCTCTCAAGGTTAAATTGGTCATTTTTACTTCTGGGTCAACCAAAGAGTCAGAGGCCACTTCAGAGGTGTGAACAGAGGCCGATGCTGAGGCCGATGCTGTCGCTACAACCTCGTCAAGAGTGTCCAAACAGCTTTGTAGTAAAAGTTGGTGTTGCTCTTGTCTTTGGAGAAGAAGTTGCTGCTGCTGGTGCACAGAAGCTCTGTCGGTTTCTGCTAATTCATTCATCCCATGAGCCAGCTTAGGGCCATGCTTGTACAGAGGATTAATTTGGGCCGTCACCTCAAATGTGTGAATCTCTGCATTAGGTGGTGGCTCGACACCTTGTTCGATGCTGATGCGCCTGCGCTCTCGTAACTTGTCGTCCACGTCTTCCACCGCAGCAGCCATCGCTGAAGTTGGGGCACTGCAGACCACTGCGGAATCTAACAGGGGAGGCTGGGTAATGGGGGCTGTGTGTTGCTTAATGAGATACCATTTCTGAGCCAGCTCTGATCCTACAGGGAAAGGGCAGTCATCCAACATCAGCTCACTGAGATGGATCTTCCGCCTGGAGGAGGAGGAAGAGGAGGAGGAGGAGGAGGAGACGGCACAGGCAGCTGACGGTGAAAAAGCCTGTGGGGGTGGAGCCGGTGCTGCTGCACTGTGTGTCTTTATCGGGAAACACTGACCCATTGCATCTTGGATTTTTTGCCTTAGAGTTCGGCTGGCGCTTGACCCTCTGCCCTCTGTTTCACTGAGAGCAGGTAAGTCTGTAGCAGAGCTAACGGTTTC
Organism: Kryptolebias marmoratus; assembly: GCF_001649575.2. NCBI lineage: Eukaryota > Metazoa > Chordata > Actinopteri > Cyprinodontiformes > Rivulidae > Kryptolebias > Kryptolebias marmoratus. Next base: position 8,256,141 of record NC_051431.1, on the reverse strand, counting down.
CAAACCTGCCTTGGCTGGAACGCCTTGCCCTAATAATGACGCCGCAACATCTAAGCCCTGCCATCTCCAACTCTCCTTCAGGGGGGATGAGGAGTTTTGGCTCCTGGCCTCCAGTTCATTGAGCAGCTCACCGTACTCAAAGCCATCACTGACAGGCCGCTCAGCTGCTGTTTCGTGCAAGGAAACGCCTTTTTTCTTCACTTTTCCACTTTTTCGACCACCACCTGCATCTCTTCTCTCCTCTGACCGGCTTTGTCTTACTTTTGGACGGGCACCCCTCTCTCGATCTTTCCCTCTGTTTCCTGACTCATTTGGTAACGACATAGTAAATTATGTGGAGAAGCCGGAACGGCTGAACCACCTCAGAAAGTTAAGTGGAGATGCCTTAAAGTCACATAAATGTTTTAGAAAGTTTACATCCACGTCGCTTGTTTGAAATATTCACATTGTCTGAGTGTTGAGGCAATATAGGCATCCAACCTGCAAAAGAAAATTAAAAAAACACTCTTTACGTCAGGATTTAACTTATGCATGTTGTCACCTTAATTGCTGCAGCTGAAACAGCTAGGCTCACATCTATATGCTGAATTTAAGGTACACTAACAAGCACATAAAGATCCAAAAGAGGCACGCTGTAACTTCATGCAAGATTTACTTTTATCAGGACTGTCTCTTAAGTCTATTATTTGAGACATGTCATATCCTGCCATGTTTCAGTGACTAACAGTCAGAAATACAAACAAATTAGGTGGCAACAAATCATATGTAATTAGGATTACATAATCTTATTTAATCTTTATCTAGTCCTGAATATATTTAGAAGTATAAACAATTAAAATATTGATTTGTGTGACAACAAATTTAAAATGTGACAACCGACAATAAAACTTAAAAAAAAAAAAGCTTTTGGAGAATGTTAATATCTATATATGAACTATAATTAAGAGTATGTTTTTTTGTTTTTCCAGGTAGCCACATTAGTTATTGACACTTCACTAACATAAATTTTAGGTTTGTGATAAATAATGCATAATGGTAAATAAAAAATAAGTGATCTCCTTCTTACATTTATGTATAAAACACTAAACAAAGCTTTCACCATTATTTGATATGTTTAACAGCTCTGCAATTAAAAGTTGCACATAAGTTAGTATTCTGACCAACTAGAAGAACTTTATTAATCGATCCAAAATAGAAAACTGCAAGTTTTCTACTTTCTTTAAAACGCTGAAGATGCTTTTATTGTTGCTGTATACATTTTATCATTTTAGGTCAAAACCGAAACAAACTTATGAAGATCAATCACAAATCATTAAATGTTTTCATGTTTACAGCAATCATAAGTTTCAGTGTTTTTTCCCCCATTGTTAACGAAAAAACGTCTAGTAGTTTCACCTCAAATCATCTTCATTTTCAGGTTAATATCGAGATTGTGAATGGCCAAACAGAAAAAGAAAAATACAAACTTTTCTTCTGCAACTAAAACAAACGCCGGCTGGAGTTGAATGTTTAAAACAAATAAAATGCTTCTGGGTAACTGCTGACTGAAGTCTCAAACTAAAGCAAAACACAGAAGTTAATTTTATCGTCAGTCGCCAAGTGACCATCTTTGTAAACAACTGTTATCGAAGGTAAAAACTAAGCTAGCAAAACAATTAGCTTTCTGCTAACTTCAATACGCTTTACTGTAAAGGAAAAGGGCGTGTAAATACTTATATTCAACTTTCACGGCAAAAACATATATCCAGAACATACCTTAAGCAGCTTTGAAAAAGTTTCCACATGAAACAGCTTTGATTTCTTTCTTAATAAACTACTGACGTTAACACCTAGGCGGCTAGCTACCATTAGCTTGATGAACCGCAACAAGAAAAAAATAGAAAAGTCACGTGACCCGGAAGTAAACGTTTCATGGACGGTAGAGGGCCTTCAATATAAAAGCATGGCTATAAAAATAATGACTGCCATTATTATTAACTTAACGCCCCATTACTGTTAAAAATAAAATGTACGCAAACAAACCACAAGTGAAAATTTGCAAAAGAACTGAACCTCTTTATTTGGACTGTCAATGATCCGACAGATGTTGTATTTCAGACCATTTACACATATGAGTGACAGTAAAAAAGTAGAGCATAAGCATGTGATGCAAAAGGTTCATAAAATATTAGAAAAATGTCTGGGGAAGTTGTTAGAATTAAATAGAAATTGTACAAGACAAATATGTGCAGTGTAACCTAGAATTGGCTGCAATAATTCAACAATTACAAGCCCGTCAGGGACCGTAAAATGACTTCAGGAACACTTGGTAGATGTCTCCATAAGACACAGGCTCTGTATCTCCAAGTAGATGCTTGGTACGTTAATATACACTAGGCTGAACTTTTGAAGTGCATTTCCCAACTCATTTCTCGCATCACTGGAATGTAAACAGGGAGTAAACATATTCCTTGGCCTGTTATTAGTGTTCAGTTTACTCATAGCATAATTTGTGGCTCAGATAAGCATCGTCATCCCCTGCTGCATCACCACTTGCAGAAATCTGTATTGTACCTCTGTGTCTATTTGAAGAAATATATATATATAAGCTGTCCAAAGCAACAGAGGCTGTGAAAAGGACAATCTGAGCCATTTGTAACAACACAGCTGATGAACAGTATTGTGGAGGAAAAAAAAAAACAAAAACAAAAAAAAACTGCGTCCTAAAGCCAGCATTACTGACACACTGGAGTTCGTTTTTAGACGGGAGTGTGATGCGTTTACTAACTCAGATCTATCCAAGAGCCTGCTCTGAAGAAATCCATGACTAGAATGCAACCACTGTTAAAATAAACACAATGAGAATGTTGGAATTTAGCACTTCAGGCACCACATGAACAGTTTATCAGGACATGACAGCCAACAGTTTAATCACAAGGCCAGAGAAGCTTTTCTTTCTGATCACCACATCATTCATACAGATGTAATCTGTAAAAGTCTACTGAGACTCATATGGAGTCCACAGATCAGGGAGGCAGAGGACTTTTGTTTTTCAGGCTCTACCCAGCCACCCCATGCATGAGAAGGCTTCAGTTCTTTTCTGAGTTACATAGTGAGACAATGGATTACTCATGACATCACATAATGAGTTGGGCATTATCCCAGAGAGATGTAAACAGTGACATTTAGGCGATATAAACATACAACATTTGTTGCAAGATGACTGCTCTCTAGCTGTTGGTGACACCAGGCACCATCAGCTATCATGTCCTCTATCTACAACAGTGCTGTATTAGTGTGTCAAAACATGCGATTATAGAAAATAAGCATAAGTTATCAATATCAAGGGAGAGTAAAAAATACAATTGGAAAAGATATCTGTAAATAACCATCTTTACTAGACAGACCATGGCTCTGTTGAAAGAATATATGAATGGTTATCCCTGCCTTGTTGAGCAACCAAAAGTGATCTGAAAGTTAAGACTATATCACACAAACATGCACCTCCGGCTCTGCCACATTCAAAGACAGAGGCTGTATAGGACAGTTTTTGATTCAACACTGATACCACATGATAATGTTAGAGCTCTGAGACTGAAGCACACGGAGACACAAACAGAAATCTATAGACATCGTCAAGCACCTTGAAAAGTATGATTCATCAAATCATCATGCCGGCCAGTTGAGGGTGAGGGCACTGTGAGGGCGAGGCGCCGCGCTTCGAGCGTTTCTTACAGGATCACGCTTCATTTTACAAAGCCAATCACGGGGGAGCCAGAGGCTTGAGATGGGTTTCATTTAGCTTTCTCCCCCAGCATTGGATTGTAAATTGAAAACACTCGGGCCTCTTTGCTTTTATCAATTCGATATCAAATCAGCTCAAACACAGTACGAACCCCACCAGCCCTTACTAACCCCCTCTGGGGATTCCCTGGCACAAAATGAGATTCATCATCATTTATGTTGTTGGGCATAAAAATAAGAGAAACAAATTGCAGCCGGCATTAATTTTTTTTTTTCCACACTGCCGTTTTTTTTTTCGTGTTTTTTTTTTTTTTATTATACCATTCTGCTGCAACTCACTACAAATACCGTTCTCAAATTAATAATCACACAACCCTTGTCTTTGGCTTTGTAGACGTTCAGAGGAGGACAGTCACTTTTACTTTGACCATGTGTTCAAGGAAAACAACCAAAACAATCAAAACAAAAAGGTATTCCTAGAGTTAGATTACAAATTGCTCCTCAGGCTTTTTGACTGAGGAACAGTTTGCGTCACAAAAACATCTTTTCGCATAAAGGACAAAAAAAAAAAAAAAAAAAAATAGAGGAAAAACCATCCAAAGTTTCAAGCAACACAAGGCCTGACTAACGCCGCCTACAGGATTAGCATAGTCGGAGCACTGAACAGCTGTCTACAGGTGAAACTTTAGAACGTGTACCATGGGGCCTATTACAGTTTAGTGCCTAATAATATAAAATATAATCAAAGAAAAGTGCCTTTCTTCGGACTGAAAATTTCGTGTGGTGTGGGGACTGCGACTGTCAGTTTTCTTGTGGACAGAATAGAAAGCCTTGTTCCAAGGCAGTGGGAAAAGAAGAGCAATTCAGGGCAGAACCCTTAAAACACAGCACCAATCCACTGGTTCTCTCTTATCGTGGTAAACTGAGCTGCTGCACATCATGCCACAGTCCTGCAGGTGACACGGCACAGCGGATACAGTTCACCTTTTTCTCTGTTCTACAATATAATAATCATCTGTAATCCATTTTAATAAACTTAGTTGTATATAATAAAGTACAAAAATATTAGAGAACATATACAGTTTTGTTTTTTTGTTTTTGTCATATTGTAGTAACTGCTTAGCCTGGTTTTCTGAAGCATACATATATCTTTGTGCTGAACAGGCCTCAATCCAATATTTTTCCTCTCTTCTTTTCATATCGTTGATGTCCGGTCTGTTCCATCTGAGAAAGAAGAAAAAGCACAATCAGACAAAAATCAGAATGATGCGTGTTTTAAATTTCACAAAATAAATTTTCTTGTTAAAAGATTCAATTCCCCCCCCCAAATTTGTTTTTAAAACCACATTTTTTTGTTGTTCTAGTCTGAAATGAAAAAACGATAAAAAAACAATTAAATGCAAAGTGCCAATCAATAAAAAACAAAATCTGTGTGGGCTACATATGATTTGATTTCTAAAGGCCTAACTGTCTCAACCTCGTTAGATTAAGCAAAGATGAACTGTAAAGGTGTTCCAGTAGTAGGTACTGCTCAAAAATTGTTTTGTTTTTTTTGTGTTAACATATTAAGAATAAATAGAGAACAAAGTACAGAAAAACCTGGAAGAAACTAGAAATCTTGACCATTCAAATTCATATCAGGTCAATTTCCTGCTAATATTCTTACATGTTGCCCCTGCAGAAAAAAAAAATCTAGAAAACTTCAAGGCTGCACAAATGGTTTCATACTCCATGTATATGAAGAATATCATCTTCCTTATTATTGTTGACCTGGAAATCAATAATGGCCTAAAGAATACAGCATTAGTGGAGAAACAGTGAACATTCAATCAAAAACATAGCTGATAAAGCATAAATAATAAAAGCGACTGTCTGTTTGCATGGCAGAAATTGTATATTATGTGTTATTTCTCTCATAAAAATATTAATAATACAGAGAAAAGTTGTGTTCTGGATGGGCACAGTTATGTGATGTGGAGGACACGTACCCCCTAAGGCATGCTCTGTCATACTGAGGCACAGTGACTCCAGCGTGGGGTTGATCTCCAGGTCAGCACCTGGAACTTGGCATTCTTAAGGAAACAAGAACAGACTCAGTTCTCAGGAAAGATGAGGATCATATTACACTTTCTTATATACTAAATTAGGAAAAGATCAACATCATGTCTACTATAGATATAAATGTGTATAAATGTGCCATCTGCAGTATTTAATAATCATTTAAAGTTCATGCTCTACACCACATTAAATGCATCAAGTAGCTCTGTTATCTCAACAAAACTTCGGGAATCTTTTGCTAATAGAGATCACCAAAAGGAAGTTGTGTTCACACAATCCAAAAACTGCAAGTAGGCTGTACAATTAGATCAATATATTGTTTAACGGCATAATCTAATCCTGTTAAATTGGAGTTATTTGAACTATAGAACACAAGGCAAAATGTAATTTCACTTGCTCACAAATCTTTGGTTCTAATTGGAACATTAGATGTTTAATCAATCCTACATCTAAGCACACACGTTATATTATACCGGCTCTTTATTCATGAATTCCTTTTGTCAGCCAGACTTCTGAGTCAGATTTTTTGGCCAAGTCACCATCTCTTGAATTAAGACTTTCACACCCAAAGCAAAAATGTATGAGCAAAAAAACTGTTTTAATTTTTTTTTTTTTTCCAAGACATATTTTTCTCATGTTTGCAATGTTAGCTAACTTTCATTTAAACGCTTGGCTCGTCTCAACTCTGCAGTAATCCATCAAAGTGGGTGGGTTGAACTTCACATCAACATTGCATGCAAAATATTTCAAGCCAGAGTTAAATCCACCTTTCCCACATGGTCAATTCCTTGAAGATCTTACAGTTCAGTTAAAAAAAATGTAAATTTTACTTTAAAAATAATATTTATCAAAATGAAGGCCTACAATAAACAGCATAGATATCACTAAATGTGATATATGGTGAAAGGAAAAGATAAGTTGGTAAAAAACATGGTGCAGTCACATTTAAACAGGAACAAATACAGCCTGTAGGTGAGTAAATACACAGATGTTAATAAAAAGTATGTTCAAGCTGGTAGCATACCTTGTTGCTGGAACAAGAGCATGGTTTGTGGGGACGTGTGGACAGGGAGGGAGTGGGTCCGCTGCACTGAGCTGCGACTCTGACTTGGCATGCTGTTACTGCCCCCAGGGTTGGCAAACCACAGGTTCTACAGGAGAAAAAACAATGTCTTTGTGAAAATTAACTCTTCCCTTAGAGGTTGCTAATCTCTCATCTTAAACAAACCCCCCGATAAGTCAAAAATAGAAAAAAGTGGCTGTTTAGTTGTATAAAAACAGAATATGGACCTGTTGCAATCAGACAACTTTAGTGACGGAAACTGGGAAAGATTAGAGTGTATATGTGTGGAAATTTCTCAGACCTAAAAATATGCACTTAGCTCTAATTATTAAAAAAATAGGATTCATTTGAAGTAAGTAAAGATCAACAAAATTAAAATAGACTGATTGCTGTCATTTCTGACACAGTCTCCTGTGTCAGAAATGACAGCAATCAGTCTATTTTAATTTTGTTGATCAGTTTCTCGATGAAGCTCTAAGTCCCGTAATGTGAGTGAAACTCATCCACTGATGGCAGTACTGACTTGTCTACCCTGGCCTGCCAATGCAGGATTAGTGAGAGTGTGGCGTGGAGACGCTCCCCCGATCCCGCCAGGAAGACACATGCGCCCAGTTGGGGGTCCACGAGGGGTCATCTGGAACTGCCTTTGGCCCCGCCGGCTTACACCTCCGCTCACAGAGCCTGCTGTGGGGAGGGAGTTTGACCCATAGTTCCAGCTGAAACAGCAAAAATAGCATACAAAAAAATAAAAACCCGATATTGACAGCTGAGGGGCTCTGTCGGCTGCTGAAGCAATGTTTCAATCGAATGATGGTAATGACTTTAATGAGGAGGAGAAAATGAAACAGAAAGCAGGAGGAGGGATGAGTCAGGAGAGAAGGTTATGTTGAGTTAATTTGACATCTGTGCTGCTGAAGTTGGACATCAAAGGTAGGAGAGCGCAGGCGGTCTCACCCTTTCTGTCGGTATGCTGGCATGTCCGGCATAGCTTTCCGAGGAAACAGGCGCAGCAAGTTGAGGACCTGCTGCTTCCAAGAAACCAGCCTTTTCTTATGAGTCTCCGTGAAAGCCTGGCAGATCGAAAAAATATATTTATAAGACAAAAGAAAAGAGACAACTAGTTTTCAAATCAATACACTTTGTAAGGAAGCTTCTAAACAATTAAATGACCGAGCATGATTCAAGATACTTTTTTTGTCACGCCTAGTTTTACAAGTACAACACAATGAAATGCATCCTAAACCACTCTAATATACATTTAAGCTTTGAAAATAATAACAAAAACAAAGAAATAAATTTGAAAATAACGGATGATAACGGTAAGTTCAGCTCAAACCTAAACACAAAAACTATTAAAGCTAGTCAGTAAGCAACAACAAATTCAAACTCACTTCGTGTGTCAGACCCTTCTCTATGAGCTGAAGGTAACAGCTAATATTTTCCTCATCTGGCCTCGATACCAGCAGCTGGGTGCACACTGAAACAGAAAAGCAAGCGTTCCTAAGTCAAACAACAACTCTGTGCATTTATGTTAAGAATTGAAGGTGATGTAGCTGAAAAAGAGAAGGTCGGTCATTTACAAACATAAATCAGAAAAAAAAGGATGTTAAAATAAAGGAATAAATGTGTATAAACTAACAAAATAAGGCCAGTGTAACTAAATTAGAAATATCTTGTGTTTGTACTTTGCGCAAAGAAAAAAAGTGAAAATAAATTTGTTATCCTCTCTTCTATAGGGAGGTCATTGTGTCATGCACTTTAAACATATACATACACCAACATATTAAGTTACATATCTAAAGCTAAGTTTACACAGGACTTAATGTTCGACTCAGATTTTTAGCTCAAATCCAATTTTTTTTTTTTTTGCGCGGTCGTTCACATTACATTTTAAATGCGACAGCCATCAAACTCCAGTCTGAACAGTCTCTAGTTCCCGTAATGACCCACGTGCACAAAAGAAGATATGACGCCTTTTTAGAGAAGGGGGCTGTTGCTGCTACCTCTGTGCAGAGGCGTGTGTGGATGCAGAGTCGGAGCAAAGAGTGGTGGGACTTTGTCATCCGACGTAAAAGTCAGATGAAATGCGACATGAACGTTGACGCTGCAGGCGCTTTGAAAAACACTGGATATGTATTAGGCTCGGTACCACATTCTGAGAAGACCTGGGTCGGATATGACAAAAAAATCTGATTTGTCACGTTCACACTGCCATAAAAAAAATCCAGTATGTGTCGGAGAGGGGCAAAAGAAACATCAGAGTTGGGTCACATTTGCCTGCAGTGTGAAGGTAGCCTTATATACAATCAGTAATTTAGTACGCAGTTTGTCTCAATGCGAGGCAAGAAATGCTTACTGTACTGGTTATATTCTTACCTTTGCCCATAACACGGGTAAACTGTCCAGCAATGTCCCCATCAGAGACTGGTGTGACCGAGGAGTCTCCATCACAGGGGGGTTGGTTGTTGGTTTGGAAGTCTTCTGGTGCTGCCTCTTTATCCACTCCTGTTTTTGTGACTTCTGACGAGGACGATGAGGCGTCCGAGGCAGGCTGTGCTGCACTGGGTGGACTGTAGGGCTTAATGGGCGTGATGATGATCTGCTGAAGCTCCTGGAGGGCGTTGCGCAGGTTTCCACCTTCCAAAATATCCTAGAAACAGGAGGCAATATTAACACCGTGTGTCGTATAAATCATTCAGTACTGAAAACCTAGGATTTGAGGGTTTCACTGTGAGTAGGTCGGAAGATTTTTTTTTTCAGTAAAGCAAAGTAAAGCAAACATTTGCTTGAATGAAGCATCTAAGAGGAAGACTCTGAACCCCTAACAACCTTGCTCTGTTTATCTTTTTATTTATTTCAAACTAGCAGAATGGGAATTTCCCAACAGAGCTAAATCAAGTATCACATGATCATCACAGAAAAAAATAAATACTCAAGAGTGCCTTTGATAAAGAACAGAGACGAGTCTAGAATAAATAGTGTTGCCTCTTTTTTTAGCATAAAATCAGCATTTGGATTACCTTTTCTAAAGACTTGAGAACACTTTGTCTCTCTCGCAGTTTCTGGATACTCAAGGCAATCTTGTGTCGTGCTCCTTTAGTGACATTCTAAAGAGGAGGGATGGGAAATAACAAGATGGTTTGAAAAGTCAGTCCTTGAGGGGACACTAAGCAATTTACCCAGTCACTAAATAACCAACCTAATCAGCGTGTTTTATTAAAGACGAGAAGAAAAGAAAAGAAAAAGATACACAATTTGTATTACGTGTGACAAGCTCAATATAACTGTAGGGTGCATTGTTTAATTTCATGCCTCATTGAGGGTTGATGTATCATCAAATCTGAGGACTGCAGGAGTTGAACTGAGGAGAAATCGGAGTCTGAGTCCGGTGAAGGTAAAGAGGCTTTCACACCTGAGATTCTAGATGCTGCTCTGTGAGGATCATCATCTCCTCATAGGTCATCTGCGAAAATAGCGATGCATATTTATGAAGCCGAAGACTCTTCAACCAGGCAGGAACGTCTAGAACAAAAAGGTACAAAAAAAGTACACTGTCAAGAGATTCTAATTCTCAATTTCAAATAACCCAATAACTCTAACTTTGTTTTCTAAATAATAAACATGTATATTCATTTCTAATCTTTTGTGACTAGCTGAGGTTTTTTTTTTTAAGGAAGATAAATTTTTTTTAACCTTTATTTTACCTGGTAAAATGATTGAGAACCCGTTCTCTTTTACAAACATGAGCTGGACAAACTGAGGCTGATGTTTGTGACTTGTTTTGGGAAGCAGCTGAGGAGTTGTTACAAGAAACGTTTCTTGTAAGCTATGCTTCACTTTATTAGATAACTGGAAGACTACGGTAGATTTGCAGGAAGATGACGTGTTTCTGATCACATTGTAATGAATAACGTTGTGTCATTGGCTTAATTGTGTAAACTCGACTCACTATTTTAAAAATGAAAGAGAAGTTTCTTCTTCCTTATTTGTGTTGTTGCCAACACCCCATTAAAAGAATTCATAAATAAATAAAGGCTGGATCACGCCAACGTCTGCCATCTTTTACTAAGATGAAGTTAAACTGAGTTAAAACAATAAAAAGGTCCCAAGTTTATATCAGAGCCAAAGGCTGGCAGCGCATTGGCTGTGGTAAGTAATGACCTCTGACCTTTCATGCCACTTCCATCCTCCAGGAAGGTGTTGCGAGAGCAGCTCTGCTCTTCTGTCTGCTCACTGCCTGAAGAAGCTATGCTGCTTTGGGGTGAAAGAGGTGCGTGGTCTGTTGGGATGAAGTTCTGTCGCCCCCCTGTGTCATCCTGGTTTATCCACTCAGAGCCACAAGTCTGAGGACTGGAAGGAATATTGGACATGGACTTCTTCAGCGGGCTAGGCTGAATCTGCCCAACCAAACCTGGCAACGGAACAAATCATGAATGAATAACAAGAATACAACACCAATCTTTAGTGGAGAAAGTTCAATATAGGTTTTAAATATAAGTTTTCTGTCCAATTAAAAAGTAAGAAGTATATTATAAAAATTACCTGTATTATTGCTGTTAATAGGTGAGGGCATCCCGCCTGGGAAAGCCATGTGTCCGTTCTGGCCCGCAGGAGATGTGCTCGATGAAGGAGACTTATCGTGCCAAACGTTACCAGGATCAAGAGCCTCAGCAGAGCTCGGCCATTCATCTGAGCCCTGACGGGGATGGTATGGGCTAGATGGTGCCCGGGATGCATAGCCACTGGAAAGGTGCTCCTCCAAGTGGTTTAGCCACATGGCCAGTGAGGTCCGGTCATCCAGGGTGGTGGCAGGGTGGATGAGTGCATAGGAGAGCAGCTGTCTGCTTTCTTCCACAAAGAGGCTGCTCTCGATTGTGTGACTCAACACCTTCTGCAGCAGCTTCATGTACTCACATTTGGCCTCACAGTTACGTGGCTGCAGCAGAGGCAAATGGGATAACAGCAAGGACACCACTTTCTCTTTAGGTTCCTGATGCCACTGGCTGACAGTTGCTAATGATCAAGAAAAAAAAAAAAAAACACCACATTGACAGAGATTAATATTTTACTACTTAATACTACTTTTACATGTGTTTAAAATAATAAAATAAAATCTTGTATAGCCAATGAAATTGTTAAAAAAAAAAAAACGTCTAGTTAGACTTACCTGCATTGTTGGCCTCAGCTTCAAGGATGTGGATCTCCGTGCAGTCTGCCAGCCAGTGTTCAAGATATATGTGGAGAAAGCGGGCCTGGGTGCGGGACACCCTCTTCAGGAGCGACAAGAGTGCCACCGTCTGTTCACACTCATTCCAGCCTTTGAACCAATCTGTGAGGATACCTACCTGGTCTCGGAACATCATGGCGCGTCTCCTTGGTAAGGAGAACAGGAATGTGTGGATAGGGAGGGTTAGGCTGCTCCTTCAGACAGAGACGGGAAAAGTCTTGCCCCGCACAGCGGGGTTATTGTTTTACCAGTCTTGGGATCCCCTCAGACTTGACCGAGGGGCCCTCACATGGTTCAGGTGCTGCAGGGGCTGGGAGCAGGAATGTTGCATGGATTTTTGAGAAGATGTCTTGAGGCTCCAAGTATGTGTCAACTGTAGTAGGCGACGACCCAAAACGGGAAAGGCTCTTTTTACTCTGGCATGATCAGGATTGCATCATTTTTGCCCTAATAAAATCAACAAACAAACAAAATTAAAATGATTAATCGAATGCCTGTCTTAGTTTTTTTTTTCAATCTCAGCTAATATTTATACAAATACACGTTCTTGTATTCATAACATTAATCCCATGTGTGTTAAAAACTGCACTTCCAATTCACCAAGGACTGGATAAATCATAAAACCTCTAAGTAAAGAACTAAACAAACAGGAGGCCGATGGCGTATGATGAGTGCACATGAACGATATATTAGATAGCACAGGATAACAACCTATTGTGCACATAATGGTATTGAAAGGGGATTCAACATTAACCTGTCTTTAAAGAACCATTGATCAGTAACACCTATTAATTTTATGTAAAATTCAATAGGTTCAAAACAAGAAATATACACATGTGAATAAAACAATTAAATCTTACTCGAGCTGTTTATGTTACAGCATTAATATTGACGAAATAACAACAAAATTAGGCTGCAATCAAACAGGGAGGATCCAGGACCTCTGTTAATGACATATAAAAGTTATTTATCAGCTGCTCGTGAAGACAACCGTTATTTAGTATAATGAAGCACTGTTTTAAAACAACGTTAAGTAGATGTCAAAGCTGCACACTCCCATCACGGGTTTCAGTATCTTTTATATAGCAAAGCTGTAACACTCACTGAAAACAGACAGAGCTGAGTAAATTATAAGCTTTGGACAATAAGTTGTTACTGAACTGGGCAAACATTTCAACCGGCAGCTAAGCATTAAGTGTCGGTAAGCTGGAGTTAGCCCCCGGTCGGCCTAGTCTCTGATGAGGGATTCAGGATTTGTATTGTTTTGCGTTGACGCGGTTGCTACTCCTTCTCCGTTTGGTACTTCAGTCTTAGCGGAGGGGGGAAAAACCGGGCAGTCTAAATATAATTTCAGCCGAGAGCGAGTTACGGCTAAAACACAAGCTGGAGATTCGTGAATGACGGCGTATCACACGGAATCAAACGATTTGTTTACCTTTTCTCAGTTGTAACTGGTCAGGGAGCTAGGCTAATATGCTAACGCACAGCTAGCTCGACAGTATGAGTAGGGATAGCAAGGAGCTAACAGCTGCAGTTACGTTGGCTTTAGCTGGAAGAGGCGTAGATTTCCATTTCACGTGTAGGAATCCTTCAAAACATCCCACTGCAGTAATAAGCCCCCGCTGTTTCAAACGTAAAATTTTAAAGAATGTATATACAAAAATTATAATTGGAATACAAAAAATAAGGAACGTACGCCTGGAGAAATCCACTTCGATTTTGAGTTGACGTAAGACGTGGGCACAGCGACATACGTCAGCACGTACGTAAGGTTTTCTGCTACCCACGGTTACGGATAAAAAGTTCCGTTCAAAGAGTATGGCAAGCCAATTTATCACATAATAGTTAGACAGGCAATTTAAACAGAGCTAAAACAAAATTGTCTTTGTTCAGTTTAATGAACATTTTTGCCACTTACGTTTCATTTTAGATATGTAAAATGAAAAGCTATCACAGTTATTTCTAATATAGTTTTGAGAATAACAATAACAATTAAAAAGGATTTTAACTAAAAGTGTTATAAGGGATATATTTTACTTACCTTATGACTGTTTAAAGCTTCATTTTAGATATCAGAAATTGGAATAATAACCAGCAACAACTATATAATTACATACTTAAAAGATAGTTTGTACAGCGATTAGGAAGCCATTTCCTCAGAAAAGAGATGAAAGTATGACTAGTAATAACTACATTATATACATCTGAAATGCAAGTATTTCCTAGTAAGAATTCTGTTTCAGACATCCACGATGTTTATTCTAGATAAAAGAAAATACTTTAGATATGAGGCTCTGAAATCTCAGTAGACATGAATGGGATCCATTGCATCACTGAGTAATCTGAAATATTGATTCTTGATAGGAATAAACTTCTTTTGGATATCTGATATCTCTATGACTAGGAGGAATTTAATACAGTTCCAGTTTAGCCATTAAATATGCAGTCCAGTCAATAAATGTTAGAGTTGCCATCTAACCATTTTATTTTTGGGGGTTTTTTAGTGAACCTGTTTTTTCCTGATACAACAGAAGGTGTGTAAACCTTGAAATATCATTTTAACTTGCAGGAATGTTATTATAGATGTCTTTAATGTCATTTAGACTCGGATGAATACTTTTGTTTATGTCTAAAAAAAAGTAATAAAAAGAAAGGTGTGGCTCGATTATATGTTACAACGGCTTGCCATATACAGGTGTTGCACTGTTGTAATCAGATGTTGATAGTAATAAACCGTGAGGACTATGGTTATAAAGACCTCAGAAGAAAGCTGAAAGGCTTTAAAAAGTTTCATTTAAGCCAACCATCATTTGTTTATATTCGTGTCCAAAGGTGGCAGACTTTATTGTAATGTTTTATTGTGCTTTAAAAAGGAAGTTCAGCAGGCTTTAATATTGCATTTTTACATTTCCAATAAGAGTTTGTTTTTGGTTTTTTTTAGTCCACTTGGACCCAGATATTGTCAAAGGAATATTTTGCTCTCATTTATTCATTCATATTATCCACTTATGTTGGTGCTTGCTTCAAAAAAGAATCTCTGCTTCTAGATCTCATTTTCACAGCAAAAAAAGAGGAACGAGGGGTGGCTTGAAACATTTCTATATTATCATAAATAGCGTGTTTAGTAAGAAAACAGACAAATGTAAAAGACTTACTGTGTCAGTGGTGAGCTGCATGACCACAAATATAGATTACATGAGATTAAATATTAGATTTAGGAAAATTAGCAAAGAGCAAAGCAGGCTATTTAATGTATGTATGAGTGGTCTGCCACTTTCCAGCTGCAAACTCTTCTGTGACCTATTTATCTGCAGTCGTGTTGTATGGGAGGTGAGATGTTATCAGTTTGCAGCATGCAGGGCAGTAGACCAAAAATGTGAACACGCAACCATGGTAGGCACAAGAGAAACACAAAAGACAACTTTTGCTTTTGATTGCATGAGTGTATTTTCACTGCTAAGATTACTACTTTCTTTTGGTGTCAAAGTTTTACAAAAATTTAAAGGCATTTTCCAACAGCTAGAAGTTACTATTTTTTGTCATATATATTTATATTAATCTGAAGTTAATTTTTTCATAACAACAAAGTGCTAGTGACAGAAAAAGTTGTATCAGTTTATTATGTGTGTTTTTTTAATCTTAATGCATCCAACACATTTGCCACTAACATTTTTTTTAACAACACACACAGCTTAGCTTGCACAGTGGTGTCAGATTGTGTCAGAGAAAAGAGGAAACTGCGACACACTCCATCAATGTGTCAGCCCTCCCCCTGCAAGGAGGATCTCCTGACAGTAGCTGTTTGTCACTAACTGTTTCAACGAGGCGGCGTCAGCCTGAAGTCACAGAGGCAGAGAAGAAATCTGTCAGAATGGTGAGTGAAGCCGATGCTATGACTTGAAAGCTTTCTTCTCGCTGCTAAGATCTGCAATCTGTCATCATTTGTCATTTATAATCATTTCTGTATGTAAGCGTACTTGCTTTACTTAAATATTGGGACACCAGACGACCAATGCACTTGTAGTTTCAAACAGGAAACGAGTTTCTTGCATTTTGCTGCAAAACATTTCCTGTTTTTAATGTGCTGGGATGGTTTAGTTGGTATGTTTTTTTGTTTTTTTTTTCCTCTAATTTATTTTAATGTGTACTCTGCAGGCCATGTAACTCCATTTTTAAACAGACATACCTGCATTACTTTCAGTGACACACTTTGACTAATATTTTATTCAATACGTTGACAGTCAAGCTCCCTGGTTGTGTGTGAAGTGGATGAAAGTCTAAAAGAGAAACTGAGGAAGTTTAGATTTCGAAAGGAGACCAACAATGCTGCCATACTCAGTAAGTATTGCATGCTGGTAGTGATAATTGTTTTTTTAGCACAAATTGCAGCACAGCAGTAAATATAAAAAAGTGCCAAAAAGTCTAAATAATAGTTTTTGTTTCTCAGTGAAAATAGACATGGAGAAACAACTCGTTATCCTTGAGGAGGAATATGAGGCAAGTTCATCTCTTTTTTTAAAAGTCAGATTGGAGGTATTTTGAAAGTCACTAACTTGCTCTGTCTTTCAGGACATTTCAATGGATGACCTGAAAAATGAGCTTCCAGAGCGTCAGCCCAGATATCCTACCAAAATTTAATCTTCTGTTTGCTTTACCTGCTTCCAAGATGACCTCAAGAGCAAGAGCCTGCCCAGGCTAAGAAGGATAGAGTAGTTTGTTATACAGCAAATAAAAAGACAGATGTCACTTTATGCCACAAGTTCAGAATCACCATTTAAGCTACAGGACATGTAGATGGACACCAAGGCACCCAAAGAAAACCAATGCAAGCTCAGAGAGAACATGCAAACACCACCAATCAGTCCCATCGGAGGTTTGAACCACAACGTTTGCACTGTTAGGCAGTACACCACCTTGGAATTGAAATTCAGAAATTTTAACATAGTTTATTTGCAGAAAATGTGTTTCACTCTCTGACTAGAGGCTGAACTTCCTTGACAGCAGTGTACATTCATCGTCTACAGCTACAAGTACATCCATGCTGATAACAGGGTGTCTTATCCCCTCTGTTTCATCTTCTCCAGCCCGATGGGTAAGTAGTTACAGCCTCCGGAACCAAAAACTTTCTCCCTAACACAAGCTCAGCTCGACATTCCTGAATCGTGAGTGAAATTTTACAGTATGCTCAGAAATAGCTGAAAAGAAAAAATAAAAGCAGTTTGGTTTTGTTAAATTATCTGGTTATTGAACAGCGGCAATAAAAGGCAAACTGCACCAAGGTCACCGTTATGGGCATTCTTCAACATTTGTTTGCAGAATCTGTAGCATCAATAACAGCCTCCAAATGTTTCTTGTTGCCATCTAGGAGTTTCATCAACCTGCTGGTAATTCCTGCAGTTATTTCCGCTTCAAATGAAATACTTAAAATTCCCCAAGCTTGCTGTTAGGCAAAGCTGATGTCGTGTATTTGATCCCGGTCAGATTTTAGTAGAGAATTTACAAGATTTCTTCAGGTATGTTCAATTAAATTCCAGCATCCAGAGAACATGTCCGTCTCTTTTAACCAGGATGCAAACCAGAGCAGCAGATGATGTATGCAGGCAGCAAGAATCGACTGGTCCAAGCTGCAGAGCTCACAAAGGTAGTATTTGGAAAAAAATGGGATCTCTAGTTCAATTTGCAATGTGGTGTTTTAAAAAAAAAATAACCTCAAAGGATTAAATTAATTGGTGAGATCCTAACTGAAGGTCTAAAATATGACAATTTCTCTAATCTCTGACAAAATATTTGTGGAAAAAAAAAACCTTTAAGTCACCATATTGAAATCTGAAGCCTTTTTTGAATATGAGTCAAAGCCTCAATATGATTCAGGTTAGTTCCTCATGCAGCAAGTTATTCATACTGCTCAGTTTATGAAGTTAGAAGATGGTCGTATCATCCAATCAAAGCTCCAAATATTGATGTAATCTTTATAAACTCCAAGGCATCATCTTATTTGTGTTTTAATTTGTGACTTTGTCCGATTTATTTCAAAAGGTCTTTGAAACGAGAAACGTTGATGACTTGACAGAAGAATGGCTGAAGAACCAGCTGGCATTTTTTCGCTAAAATTTTGGCTTCTACATCGTCAATATTATCAGCCTTTGTGACTTCAGTGTGCTCTGTATGGTGAGAAATGTCTTGCTCTGACCAGCTTTCACCTCTAAAGTATAAACTGGGAAAAAAAAACAACCATATTTTAGAAGTGTTGATAATTTCATGAGCTTTTGCAGCTGAGTTTTCCTACAGTAAACATGTAAATTAGAAAGAACAAAACAAAAAAAATAAAGCAATATTTGACTAAAATGTGACCTGTAATTTATTTATCACTTTCAAAAACAAAAAGGAACAAAGATATCTTTACATGATCTTGTACTGATCGGTGGACAAACACAGAGGAATGGTGTAAAAACAGCTACTAGTGTGGGATTTCAATCTACAAATAAAGCTGGGTCGAAAAGAGATGCCTCAAGTCCAAATGAGAATATCTGCGATCATCCAGAAGCTACAGCCCCAGACTAAACTACAACATGTGAGGACAGTGTAAAGCAGCCATGTTTGGAGCTGAATGTACAGATGGCTGACCAGGCTGCACATCTTATTCACTGTCACTGGCATCGCTGGAGTCTGACCCTCGCTCGCTTCCGCTTTGCGCTCGGGTCTCCGAGTGGTCGCTGCTGCGGTCGCTGTGCGCCGGAGAGGCGCTGCGACTCCTGCTGCCCCGTCTGTTCTCCCCCTCGTCCTCGCTGCCGCTGCCCTCCTCCCCGCTGCTCCGGGCCGAGTTCTTGGGCTCGTTGTCGTCGCTGTCGTCGTCGCTGCCGAAGATCTCTTCTTCATCTCGCATTTCTCTGGCCCTCTCCTCGCCGCTGTCGCTGCCGCTGCCACTTGCCCTCTGCCGCCTTTTCCCTCTGTCCTCGTCTTCCTCATCTTCCTCTCCACTTTGTTCCTGGTCTTCGTCTTCCCTCTCCGATTCACTGCCGGAGTTCTCGGCCTCGCTGCCACTGCCCTTCTCTTTCTCGTCACCTGGAGAACGATCGCAGCATTTTGTTCACATTTCAGTCACTTGTAAATCAAAACAATCCTTTTAAAAAGCCACAAAAGTATAGCCTACATTGCTTGTGGATTTATTTCAGTAACTGGAAACAAACTTTCAGTCCAAATTTACAAGAAGAAAAGGAGACTGCTTTTATTTGGGAATTACTTTGATCTTTAAGGAAATCTGAGACTACGCCACTCTATTGTGTAAATTCACTTTGACCTTAATCAGCAAGTGCTTCATACCACTGAATCATTTAATCTTTGCCAGGTCAGACCTGTAAAAACTTGTTTCCGTTTTATATGAGGCAAATAAGACCTTCAAAACAGACAAAAACTAACTCAAGCAGCCACATAAACTCATTTGCACATTAGTGGAAGTTTCAAGTCCCCTTTTCTTATTCACACCTTTTAAAATGCAAACTGAAAAAAAAAGCAACGGAAACCCGGCTACTGCAGCAAATAGTTAATTAAATACGCCACAAAGTGCAACGATAACAGAAAACTAACCAGAATCCTGCAGGTCTTTCTCCATGTCCATGTCTTCCTCCTCGTCTTCTGGCTCGTGGTTCTCCAACTGAGCCTTCCGGGCCTCCTGAAAACCCCAGCAGACAGAATCATCAGTGATCAGTGCAAAACTACAGACAGATAACAACATTCCAGACATGCTGCTATGACTGTTAAGCATACTAGATTATGTTTCTTAATTATGTACCGTATTTTCCGGACTTAAAAGCCTCCAATTTAAAAAAAAACGACAGTGCGCCTTATATATGTAAGAAGTCGTAATGTTTTTGGTAAACTACAAAGCCGCACGGCTTGCAGCATTAAGGCTCAGTTATAGTCACTCCGAACACGGCGAGCAAACCTGAGCGAGCGGTGGAGGCATTTCTACTTGACGCTTACGTCGGTGCGATATTATTCTGTGAGTTTTAAACCGTTTGATTATCTTTGTGAGCTCTCATAGAGGGATCATATAGATGCTGATACAGGAGAACCAGCTCCGCTAGAGCAGCAAAATCCTCCATTTTGAATGGAGCGTGGAGTACGCGGTCCTTGCGAGGTTACAAAAATCGGCAGGTGCACGACGATGCGCCTTCTAGTCCGGTGCGCTTTATATATGACAAAAGTTCGAAAATGGACCATTCATTGACAGTGCGTCTTATAATCCAGTGCGCCCTAAAGTGCAGAAAATACGGTATAACAAATGTAAACCCATTTCAAAGCAGGTACTTAATGAGTGAACACAGGCTTTTCTTTAAAGACAAATCTGAGATTCAAAACCTCCCATACCAAGACTTCCACAACTTATTCTTAAATTCCAAATCAGTATTACAATATCAATATTTGATAAAACCTTTAAGATTTTCTTATTGACTGTCTTTTGTTCAATAAGAAAGTAATCATTATAATTATTATATGATTATAATTTCACCAACGACTTGTGAAAACCCAAATCGCTGCACTCACCTGGGCTTCCAGTTCCTTCTCATTCATATCTCTGTGCTTACACACCAGCACGGCGTTTGTAGTGGACTGTGCTCCCGCCTTGGCTCTCCTCTTGCTCAAGCGCACCCTGCAGGTCAGAATAAAAGCTGTTTTTTTAAAAAAAATCTTCTCATTTTAACATGGTGGGCTGTTACAAACTCATTTGTTTTGCACAACATGACCACTTTTATCAAAAAAACAATTGTGTTTAACTGACCAAAGGAGTTAATAGTGACATATTTTATTACTACATCACGAGTACTGACCTTGTCTCCAGCTCATTGTAGTAAACACCATCTCCATCTCTGAAGATGAAGAAGTAGTTCTCCTCGTAACCCTTGCTGGCTTTGTTCTTAACATTCCAGTTGTACTCTCTTGCAATCTTATAATCATATCTGAAACGCAAAAATGGAATACCAGAGTTCTTATATTATTTAGTACAGACTTATATGCTTCTGATGCTTCTGAGCTTCAGACACACTCACAGATCCTCTGGCATATAATCCATCCCTTCCTCAAAGTCTCTCTTTCGCTTACGAAGGGTGTCTTCATTGGGCAGGAAGTAGGCCACAAACTGATTTCCCTCCTCGTCCATCATTCCTCTGTGGTAAACAAACAATAGGTTAATGTTTGTGGGAAAACTACTACTGTTATTAGACTTTAAATATCGAGCACTTCTTTAATAGAGACCTGATCATGGCCTGAGACATCATTTCCACTCCTGCTGGACCAGAAATGTCTTTAGGT
Organism: Kryptolebias marmoratus; assembly: GCF_001649575.2. Taxonomy (NCBI): domain Eukaryota; kingdom Metazoa; phylum Chordata; class Actinopteri; order Cyprinodontiformes; family Rivulidae; genus Kryptolebias; species Kryptolebias marmoratus. Next base: position 8,234,761 of record NC_051431.1, on the reverse strand, counting down.
GCAGGATCAGAGTCGAAGATGACCTGAGCGCATGGGTTGATCCACATCTGAGGAGAATATAATGCATGAGGGATTATTATTCACATCTGTAAAGGACATTTACCCCCTAACAGCACTTTTAAATGACAGTCATAATAAATCACATCTTTATTTCAATATGGACTTATTATTACCTATTATAGTATGATAATTATTGTATTTAATTTGTTAACTACAGGAATTACAGAAGACAAAGTTTGCAAAGTCCTTTTTTAAGCAGTAAGCCCACCTTAAAGTCAGGGAACACAGGCAAGACTTCCACAGGAGTAACTCTGGGTTTACTGTAGTGCTGTGTGATCTGTCAGTGAGAAAACAACAACATTATGATTACAGAGCATTACCAAACTGACTATAGTTGACTGTTTTTTTTTGTGCCAACAAGATGATTTGCAGCTGACTATTTCAAACAGTACTTAAAAGACAGCAAAAAAAACCCACAGCCCGAGCCGTGTCAGTGCATACGATTTGCATCAAAACAATTTAATGGAAAACATATGCAAGATTTCCTGGAATTCCTGGAAAGTCCCTATGAAAAGGGTCAAACAGTCTCTATACAACTGCTTAAGCATTTTAAAATATAACACATGTTAAATGACATTACAGTCTGAAAACATGGCCACTTACAGATTTCTGTGCATCTTCGAACGTCTTCTCGATGGCAGAAATCTGGCTGTCCCTATCCTTGTAGATCTCTTCTTCTGTAAACTGCTGTTTGACGGACACTCCAATCCTAAACAGAAACCATATCGGGCTTACGTACAATGCAAACGCACACAACATATGTACAAATACATACACACATGATATTGCCTTCTTCTGTTAGGAAATCAGACTTACTTGACTTCCACTTTTTCATTAGATACACCATATCTGTTAAACTCTGTGGAAATGTATTCTGTTTTTCTCATCCATGGCACCACTTTGGCGTGTTGCTGGGATCTTAAAAATCAAGAAGAAAGCATGATTGAAAGATAAATAAATAGTATAAATAAACGTAAAAACTATGAAGCCACATATTTGCCAGCCTTACCTTTTGGAGCTGGATGGAGCCTGGATGTCCTCTTCCAACAGTTTCTCATCAGCAGGATCCAACAGGACTGAAAATATAAAATATTGGTTAAGTTCACAAAGGTATTTGTGAGTCAAATGTTCTATTAACCCTCCTGAAGCCCTTAAAAGAGAGAGATAGAGAGAGGTAGAGAAGCCCTTGTATCTTTTGGTCAATTTGACCCAAACGCCATGGGAGGGTTAATAGTTCAAAGGCTAAATTTAATTTAAAAAAAAAAAAACAGCACATGGGGTGAGCCTATAACTGGAATTTTACCATTGGGATCTATGCGGTAGGTGTCTGGGTTGATGAGATCAATGGTCACTCCAAGATCCGGCTCCGTCAGGAGTTCATGTTTGTGTTGCTTCTCCAGGGAAGTGGCTTTATATTGTACAAACCTGCCAGAACAGAGTAACAAATATTACAAGTCTCAAAGTTAAGTTTACTTAACAAGGGAATGAAAGAGAATCTGAGGAGTGAGTAAAAAAGGAACCTGTGCTGGTCAAACGGATATGTGATGAATTTGGGATCAAAGGGGATGTCTGGCAAGCTGTTGCAGTACTTCACTCGACAAACAATTCCTGATCTGTCACAGGCACAAAAAGCAAATCAGCTGAAATAAGCAGCGATTTTCACATGTGCAAAACTCAAAACGGAAGTCACAGGAAGTGGTTGCAATTACACAACAGATAGATGCACTTACCTCTCTGGTACAGTTCTGTGAGAAGATTGCCGACTGGAAAAAGATAACAGTTATTTTTTTTAGATGTGTTACATTCTCTCAAAAAATTACTGTCAAAGACTGACAAATATTTTTAAAACAAGTGCTTAATGTCCATTTAACGACTTCCTAAGCTTTTCATATTATGCTTTAATGGATAGAAAGGTGTTAAAATGTCACTTTGACAGGCAGATAATGTAATTAGAAGCTACAACACATTTCGCTAATGCTCATCATCACCTTCCTGATCATTCACATTTTTCAAACGCTCTGACACTAACACTGAAATATTAAGCCAGTCCTGTTACACACCTGTTAAAAAAGCTAATGATATAATGTGGAGTATTTAGATACCGTATAAAATATCTAAATATTCCACATGATGAGGAAAAAGTAGATTCTAAATTAAACTCTATTGACATCTTAATGCCCCTAATGACATGATTTGACCAAAGCAGCTACAACTCCATCATTTAAAACTATAGCGTGAAACATGCATTCGTTCAAGGAATGCTAGGGCTTTAATTTATACTGTGGTCTCTTAACTCTTCAGCTTCCCATCCATAAATTAACAGTAAAAGGGACTTGCAGCCTCACACTATAAAATACACAAATGCTGCTAGTAAACCAATTAAATTAAAACATAGAGAACACAACTACTTTTAATCTAACTATGTCTACTGTTTTTATATCTTGTTACAATTAAGATGTAAAAATTTACTATACAATCTTTCTAGTTTATGCTGTTGATCAGTCAAGTGGCCCGATGCTGGTGATTTTCCAAACACGAGGAAGACCTTGTTGATAAAACGGGCTAATACATCCTCCTCCATCTAACTCTGTCCTCTGCGTCCTCTGTCCTCACTCCACCTACCTCCATGTCCCCTCTAACTGCATCCATATGTCTCCTCTTTGTCTTTTTCCTGGCAGCTGCATCTCTAACATCCTTCTACCAATATACCCACTGTCCCTCCTCTGCACATGTCCAAACCATCTCAGTCTGGCCTCTCTAACTTTATCTCCCAGTCCTTCAACCTGTGCTGGACCTCTGATGACCTCATTCCTAATCCTGTCCATCCTCGTCCCTCCCAACATCTTCAGCTCTGCCACTTCCTGTTCTGTCTCCTGTCTTTTTGTCTCTAAACCATACAACACAGCTGGTCTCACCACTGTCTTGTAAACCTTCCCTTTGACCTTTGCTACCACCTTTTTGTCACAGATCACTCCTGAAACTTTTTCTCCATCCACTCCATCCTGCCTGGACTCTCTTCTTCACCTCTTCACCACACTCCCAGTCCTCCTGCACCTTTGTGACCTCTGCTCCTTGTAAAAACGGGCTAATACAAATTATATAATTATTATTGCACATATGAATGTGTAGTCTAATTTAAAACTCACAGTAATAAAATCCGTACTATGGGGAATTACGAACTATATTTTTGACCATTTGATAACTTTTTTAATGTTAAATTTGACCTAGCACTCGTGGATAAAAATTGACAACAAAACAATGCAATGCGAGCACTTATTTATCATGACGTGTCCGTCTGCTGTGCGCTGTTACAAATATTTACCCGGATTGTTTTAAAAAGGTCAGCTTAGTTTCTAATTTTCGTGAACAAGCTTGGCAGCGTGAGCTACAGTAGTTGTGCATCGGTATTAGCAAGTTTGCTCGTATAGCTAGCTACCAATAAATAAGCGGCAGATAAATTAGCAGACCATTAAACGTAAAATTATAACTGTGCCATTTAAATACAAACAAGAACCGAATAATCGGAGACGGTTACCTGTGGCCGTCCTCCCGTTGAGCTTGTTGTGTCTGAATCGTCGGAGCCATTAGCAAGTTTGCTCGTATAGCTTTACACGCGAAAGTGCTCGCAGCTAAAATCAAAGCCGTTTTTTTACACGAACAGCCAAAACACAGTTCCGCCCGATGAGACTTCACGGCTCTGAGATTTACAAAACACGCGAGTGAGATCGAACTACAAATAGAAAAACAAAAGACATCTTTTTTTTTTTAACACTTCCTCGCAATAGGACAGGATGTAGAACCGACGAAGGAAACGAGTCCTCCGAGCCAAAAAGAGAGGTTTGTTTTAAAAAGAGCGCCCCCTGCTGCTCAGGAGTGGACTCAGGCTGTGTGATATTCAGCATCTTCACAAATGACAGAACAAAATCTTAAACTTTCTTTCATTTATTCAATAAAGTCATACAACACAGACTTCAATTGTTTTTGTTACAAAATAAGAGACCAAAATAAGCTGTTTTCCATCAACATCTCTAAAAATTAATGCATATTAAAACAAATTTCAGGTTTACAAAAGATACATTGCAAAAGTATACTTTTTAGCACTTAAATAGTACTTTCAGAAAGATTTAATTGCTGTTCTCGTTTTTAATGTACATACTGATTTAAAAAAAATAAACACAAAATCCATTTGTGTTTTCGCTCTACATTGCGTCCCCAGATGAACATGATCAAATTGTTTTTAACACCTCAGTGAAACTTAATTTGTAAAAGGAAAGAATCATTAGAACAGATAAAATTACAAGTACCAAAAAAAAGTCAATACATAAAGGTCTGGAAAATTAACAATGACTGAACAAAGAGTAGAAAAATTTCCATGGACATTCATTTCCCTTCCGAGCTCAAATACTGTTTTTATTTTTACCGCTTTTATGAGAATAAGTGGAAGAACTACAACAAATCAGTGTGCAAATTATACAATCGCGATACTCTAGTCTAAAAACTAGCATCTCCTCTTTCAGGTTTAACACTCAAAAATAAAAAAGGTCCTTGTTAAAAGCTGCAAGATTGAACACAAACTACAACGTCTGATTATTGTGAATAACAGTCATGTGGCCAACTGTGAACACTTTTGACTTAATCTGACAGCTAACAACACAAATATTTCTGTACATAGCAGGAGCCAGAAGTGATTGCATAGAATGAGTGTCACAATTTCAGTGCAAGTGTAAAATGGAGTTAAAAGTAAAATAGAGAAACAAAAAAAAAAGGATGCACTGAGCCCATTTGAAAGAAGTCAGGGTTTTCTTTCATATTCGTTTTGCTCCTTCAAAACCTAACAGTATAAATCTGAAGCAGTGGAAGCCATGGATAAATCACAGAGGAAAATCCTTTTGATCATAATTGCACTTTCACAAAAATTGCACCTCTTCACTTCCTAGTAAAGGTGGGCTGCACACATCAGTGTGAGAGGGAATGCAAAAGAAGAAGAAGAAGAACTGGCTTTCTTCGTCTGTTCTTCAGTTGTATGACTGCAACACCTCTGAATTCAGAGCCTTTTGAACCGTCTCAGGTCTGGACCTCAGCCTCCGCAGGGCTGTCAACTCTGGGGAAAGGGAGAAGAATTAAAAGTTGGTATGAAATCTTTCAAAACATAAAAAGGTTCTGAACTCAGTTATTCAAAAAACAAGATTTCCTACCTGCTCAACCTGAATATCACCTGTCCAGGATCATCTGCAAACACCCTGTAACATCAAACAAATGTTTAAGAAAATCAAGATCCCTCATTACACGCAACATCATCAGACAGAGCTTGTTATCATTCACTAGTTTAGATCTGGACTTGGGGCTTATAAAGGTCTAACAAATACATAAATCCCATTTTATTTTCTCTCCAACTATTTCCTATATACATAAACAAACGTAGTAAGCACAAAACTGCAAGTCTTACCCTTCGCCCCAGTGATAAAATGCCCGATCCTGGTAAAACATGGACAGAAACAGCCACACACTTATTGTTTCGACCCAGAAGATAACAAACAGGAACCATAGCGATGAAAGGAGGATCTCACACAACATCCTGGAGTTCTGTGAGGACAAAGTCATTCAGAAGAGATAAGTAACGCCTTCAGGTGGGAACACGCCATAGCTACACAACAAACAAACATCTGCATAGCTCTCAGAAAAAAGGTGCAAAGCAATCCTAAATCGTAACTAAAACCAGGGTGGGTGTTTTAGTCATCTGAATTGTAGACATGTATATTTTAATACATGCATATGGTCTAAACTTGTGTTACTGCAGAAACTGGGCAAAAGCTGTGATTTTATACAAAGCATTAGAGAATCAAAATGACATAAGCTAACTGCTGAAAACTCAGGTAAAGTTTATTCAATGTTCATGAAGCAGGAGACGATTTTTGACCAACATATTAGCTAAATTAGCATGTAAATTAAGTTGCAAGCAGCGATACAGCTAAGCTAGCTGCAGCAGACAGCGATCAGATAAGACCACGTAGCTACTTTATTTTATAATTTTACACAATAAAGAGTAGTTAACACATCGTCACGAGAGTCTTCGGATCATTTAAATGTAGTTATTATATATAAGGTTAGCTAAAGTGACCCTGTAGAATCCCTTTTCGATGTTCATTATAGACAGCAGGCTGTGCAACCAATGGCTGAGTAAGTCAAATTTATATTTTTAAAACCGTATACTTACTTAGGTCACACACAATTGAGACGGCATAACTTTTTGCAGGCTAGCTCGTTTACCTTTATTTACAGTGCTCGTCACAAATTACGCTGGATGCACTTCCGCTTACATCATTGGATGAGATCCTTTTCCACCAGCCGTAAAGCCGAATTTATCAGTGGGTCTGCTTCTTTCCCATTTGCCGGCGCGTCGCCTGGTCAAATGTGATGAATGCCGGCGAGCGGAGTTAAAATGAATACAATTGGGAAGTTGCCCTCCACCTTGCAATCGCGACGACTGTTTGCTCCACATTGTCGAGTTCAGTGCACGCCTGGGAATAAGAATGGGGAATCCAAAGTGTGCGCCCACCCGCTGATGTCCAGCGTTGACCATTAACGGTTTGGTCTCTGCCTGCTCCGTTCCATGCGCCGGCATATCAAAATGATGCACGCTTCAAAGTAAACAAACAAACCAGGCAAGTTATACTAAAATTACTTTATTACAGCTGATTTCTGTTCAATATCCCTCTGCCAACACAACGGTAAATACAATACAAACATCATAATAATTGTATCCTATTTTTTATTGTTTTATCTCTTTGTACACAACTTAAATCCACTTTTAGTACTTTACCATCTCTTATGTAGCATCTTCATAATCTATGACATTCAATAACTCCACCATCTATACATTTTAATACAAGTTATAGGGTTGTAGTGGTAATGTGCCAAAAAAAAAAAAATACTGACATCTTTAAAGAAATGCAATCTTTTCATCATCAGCCTGTCACTCCCAAGTTTGTTTGTTTTTTAACCTAAATCAATAAGCCAGAGCCAACTTGCCTTTTAGTTTCACACATTTTCTGTCGTTAGCCCAAGAACAGGTAAAACATTGGAGATGAAACAGATTCACTGATGTCTGGACTTGGCAACTCGGGTATGGCACAGTGTTTGACCATAAAGAGGATTATTATTTTTCAGTCGCCAGTTCACATCCGGTATCCCACTTGCTTTCAATGAGGTGGATAAAAACTGACGAGTTCCGTGAAACATGGAAAACATGAAACAAAATACAGGTTGCTGTTGGAAATCTTTTCAAACTGGAAAGAATATTTAGTTTCTGTAACATAAGCGGCGTAAAAATGAGTCGAGTCATCCACATAAAATCTAAAAGTTGGCAAATTTGAGTTTTGATTGGCCCAACATTCAAACACTTGGTATTGGCTTCTGACTTATGCGAAAACTCCAATAAGTACATTCTCATTTTTACCAAACACAAATAAATCAGACAAGAATCAAATATAATTCGGATATAGTAGATGGAAAAAAAAAAAAAAAAAGATGAGTTTTGGAACCAAATAATGTCTAAACTGATATAAAGGCAACTTTCTCTGGTGGAATATATACATGAAATAAAATTCAACCCAATATAAAAAGAATTGCCAGCGCTTTGTGTGTCCTCAAATATGACAAAAATATGTTTAGGGAAAAAAAAAAAAAACAACATTCAGGACGAGCCTTGAAAAATAAGATTAAAAAAAAAAAGCTTTTGATCTGACAGGAATGAGGACAAATGCATGAAAGTGTGCAGCGCTGGAGAATAACATCAGTCGACTGCACAAAGTGGCATTTATTAAAATGGCAGCAAATGCAAGAAGGAAGATTTTAATCTGAAAGTAGAAATAGAGCCAAATAAACTGTGCGTACACAACTTATCACCTAAAATGAAATTGTTTTGAGAGCAACAGTTGAATAAAGTCAGTTTTTTTTCTTTAAAATGAGTTTAGTTTTTCAACTTGTTCTTGAATTAAACATAAAAATATGAACATTATCTACAACTCTGTGACTCAGAAGAGCACAAACCTTTGCATTATCTCTGAAGGCCTTTGAAACTGTTAAGTGGAGAGTCGGGTAAACAGTTAAAAGGACAAATGCTTGTTCACGGATATTCCATTACCTAAAAACTTGAGAAAAAGGTATAAAAAAATCAAAACAAAACAAAAAACCTGAAGCTGTCAAAAAGAACCTATGTGCTTTTGCCAGTTGTTTTTTCCTAACAAAATGTGCATTTAATTAGTTTTACTTTTATATTTGTAAGCTAAAATGCCAATCGAAAAGACGTGTTTGACTCAATGGACATTTTTTTGGTTCTGAATTGATTGTGCAACAATTTTAACTTGGCACCTTCTGGATTTTAAGTGTTAATTTATTTGGGGGCTGTCATTTTTTTTTTAAGCAGTGTTTTAGTTCAGTAGCGCAACGCCTGCTGTCATGGTCATGACAACTACCTGTCTGCATATAAAGGAGTCCTCACTTAACTTTGTTTGTTTTATAGAAACTGTAGCAAAAAAAAACATATGTAACAACAATGTAGCATCCTCAAACACTCAGTTCAATAAGTTCAGCTTAAACATAAACAGGCAATAACCAACAACAGCTAGTCTCTGGAAAAAAAAAAACAGAAAAAGTTGAAAAAAAAAAAAAAAAAGAAAATTCTTTGCTCACATAATGAATGCTAACATGCACAAGGCTTTTGTGTCTACTTGGGTAATTGCTCCTTAAAAAAAAAAAAAAAAATCACATCACAGGTAAGTTTGACCTCTCTACATGCGTACCGATGAAACACTCATTCACCAGGAGCTTTGCACAAAAAAAAAAAGAAATAAAGGCAAATATTACTTTTACAAGCATTAGGCTGTATAAAGTGCTTTGAAAAAAGGCAGCAGTTTTAAAAAGGCACTAATAAAAATGAATAGATGAGCACTGGGATTGCGTTTTAAGGCCATGAAGTTCCCAATTTTCTCACAACTCCTCGTGACTGTGTACAGTGAAATTCTCCAGAGAAGTTTGGAAGATTCCCCTAGAGTACCACTTAAATATGTAGTTAGTGACGTGAACAAGTAACTTCATTTGTCAAAGTTCATTAAACTACTTCCAACTGTACGTCTGGGGGATAGAGAATTCTTCAAAAACTGAAAAACCAAAAAAAATCTTGGAAGTCTGGATTTAAAACTCTATAGGTGTTAAAATAATCTGAACTAAAACCTATTTTATTACTGATCAGAAACCAGGGATGAAATTCAAACTCTTAAAGTATAAATCTGTATTACCTGTTATCAAACCTTTAAAAAGGCACCGTGTTAGTAGAAGCATATGTCTGAAAAAGTTAGGATGAATCTGTTTGGTTTTGCATTGATGAAATCTCATTTTGGTTGACATCTTGTGGAATAAAAGAAAGAAAACTAAAACACTGGATAAACACAAGTGTCTAATTTATCACAATGACCATCGATGACTGTTACAGCAGGCTGGTAGACAACAGCAAAGCATCCTCAGTGAGTTCTGAGTTGGGGTTTTTTTTTCCACCGTACCACAGAGAATTGGCCAGTGCATTACTATTTATGAATGGGAGGAACAAAACAAAATCCCGAAGCAAAACCTGTTTAATGATTGTTTGAGTCTACATTTCTAAAGACATCGTTAAACACGTCAAAAGCTTTCTAACAGTGTTGTATGTGCAAAATGAGAGCAATGGCTGTGAATAGAACAAATTTAGGAAAAAAAATAAAACATTCTCTGTACGAGAGACTTGTAAAAAAAAAAAAAAAAGGATGCTAATACTCAAACTGCTTTTGTAACATACATCTAAGAATCTGTGTGTGTGCCAATAAACTGCCGTGAGGACGGGCTGTGCCTTTCCCAGCCCTTTTGACCTGAGCAACATTTATTTCATCACACATCCACATCTGTACAGGGGTAGTGTCGCAGAGACAGAGCACCGGAGGTAAGCCAATGCTCTGCCCTGCGGTTACTCTCCACTCAAAGTGACTCTAGAGCAGAAAGGGGGGGTCTAGGTGTAGGAGAGGTGGGACCCATTAGATATCTGAGAGGCGACACTGGAACTCCTGCTCATACCCTGCTCACCATGCCCTCCTGTGGGTGTCCTACCCATCACTTGAGGGCTGTTCTGTATGCTGCCGCTGCTGCGAGAAACGAGGGATCCGGCTGAGTGATGGCCCCACGGAGGTGGGCCCCCTCCTCCCTGCATGCCCTGCCCCCAGTTCTGCTGCATAGGTGATCCTCCTAGACTGGAGTGATGGTGGTGATGGCTCCCCCGGTGACTTGGCCCCAAACTGGAACCCCGGCTGCCCCAGTGCGGGCCCTGAGCGCTCACAGATGAGTGCAGTTGCTGACTGTAACCTCCAGGAGCGCCGGGAAAGCTGTTGTTGAGGCCCTCGGGGGAGATGTTTGACAGGACAATGTTGCTGAAGCCCAGCCGCAGGCTTTCCGAGTCAAAAGCCTCGACTTCTCGCGCTTGGCGTTCGAGCAGGCTCCGGATTCGCTCTTGCCGTTCTTTTTGCAAAGATTGCATTTCTGCCTCGATCTACAGATAAGACGAAAACAATGTTTAGAAATTGCTCGTAAAATCAGCTGGACAGATTTTATAAGCTACTAGGACAGTCGAACACAAAGAAAACAGAAAATCAAACACAACAATGCCACACGCTGCCTTAAAACTGAGGTACTGCTAATGGATAGAAATCAATTAGGTGTAGACAACATGTGTGCCATCCAAGCAATGTAAATCTGACATGAGAAGAGTATACAGAGCAGAACCTTTTGTTCCAGTAGTCCTCGTCGGAGTGCCACCCTCTCTTCCAGTTCCTTTTTCTCTCGTTCATGTTGAGCATCTGTCTGCATCTTGATCTTGCTCTGATAGGCGTTCAGGAGCTCCAGCTCTTGCTGCAGCTGCATCCGTAAGGCTTGGTATTGAGTTTCCTGAGTTTCGTCCAGGCGTAGCTAAACGCAAAAAGACAAACAGGAGTCCAAGGTGTGAAACACATCCACTAATTCTGAAAACACACTGTTAATTCCAGCTGGTTCCTTCCTAGCCTTCATTCGATACCCCTGGCTTCATCAGACTCACCGCCTGAGTGGAAAGCATTTCGTTGATGGAGTGGTCATATTGCTCTGCCAGAATGGCCAGCTTGCGATGCTGCTCCTGCTTCAGCCGTTTAAGGATGGCTTTGTGCTCGGACTTTGGTCTGGTCTCCAGCAGATGGTTTCTCAGTGCTTTATACTGCCTGGTCTGGATCTTACATGTGTCTTGGAACTGCTTCTTGATCTGTAGCTCTTTGGACTACAGAGCACAGGAAAGGGATTACATTGATAATATAGGCAGAACTGAAACATTAAGTAGAATTTGTTGCTCGGGTGTTGCATTCAAAATAAACGCAAGTAGAGTTTAATTTTTGAATGATTTAGTCCATCTTAAGCCATGAAAGTTTTAGAAAAGTAAGAAATGAGATAAGTAGTGAACTGTGCATTCTAAAAGGTACAAAAACTGCTTAGGAAATTGTTTTTATAATGAAAGGAAAATACTTTTATAACAATCCAACATCAAACTAACCTTGAGGCTTTTGGGTTGCTGACGAACCTCCATGACATGTTTGCGTCTGAGTTCCCTCTCCCTCCTCTTGTTGTACTCTTGCTGATTGGTCAGCTCTGTCTGGTGTTGCAGGCGGATCAGCTCGGTTCTCGTCTTCTGGATGGTGTTGAGATGGCGGCGCTCCAGGTCTTGCATAGACTCGTGGTGCCGGAGAAGCATGGCGTGCTCCAAGTCCTTCTGGGTCTGACACTTGTTTAACTCCTAATGAACAAGCCCACGGAGACATTTATAACGAGTAAAAAGGGACGATAAATTAAAATACCAGCTTTAGTTGGTGCAGAAATTAGACAAATTCTGTAACATGAAAAACTCAGAAGTACTGACCTCTCGCACCAGGTCCTGTTCAGTAGTGTGACGAGTATTCATGATCCTCCTCTTGAACCTGCGGCATTCTATCTCCAGGTACTGCCGTTGTTTGCGCTGCAAGTTGGCCTCCTCCTCCGCCTGGAAGTGGTGGAAGTTCTCTTTTTGTTTGGACAGCCACTCTTGCTTCTCTTTCTTGGGTGTTGACTGGTTTTCATTCAGCTCCTAAAGAAGACTTCAGGTCATCAAGCAGAACTGAAGCTCTTAAAAAATAAACTGAAAAAAGAAGCGGGCAAAACAAAATGTGAAGAATCAAACCTCTTTGAGTTCCTCCTTACGGCGTTTATATTCACGTTTCTGGGATTCTAGGAAACTGTTGAGCTCTTTCTTCAACTGACTCTGGATATGATGTTGGAACTTCTTTTCATCATTGCTATAGGTTTTTGCCTGATGAATAAACAAAAAAATAAATAAAGAAACCATGTTGGAGGGACCTGCTCAACTGCATTTCTATCACAAGTATCCGAAACTTTTATTTTGCTGTCAGCGTTTTCACTGCAGTTTTAAGAACAGTAAAGATGAGAGAAATTTAAGACCATTAACATAATAAATAAATAAATAAATCACCCACAGTTTGAACACGCCTGATGCAGAAAAGTACCAAAACAGCTTCATATCAAACCACAGACAAACTGTTCTGCTGCTATAAATAAACTGATTTATAAATGATGTCGCTTCACTGTTAATATAAATAAAAAACTAAGCAGTAAATAACTATTTGAAGTGCCTGAAATAAAAAAAAACAGAACTGTAGAAATTGTTGTCATAATTAAGGGTATTATTTTCACAATTTGAGCTAAAAATAGAAGCATGTTTGTTTGTCTCAAATATTCTTGTCCTTTAGACAATAAGATGGTCCTAGGGATCCACAAAACTCAAGTCATTTCACTTTATATAAATCTGATGGTAAAGAGTTTGAAATAATTTATAATAATCAAAATACAAAGGAAAATGGAGCTCTGGTTGAAAGTTTCTACTTTAGAAATTTGCTTTTCAGAAGGCAAAAAGGTTTCACAAGCTACTGCAGAAATGAATGAGACAGTAAGAAAATGTTCAATGCAATCAATAAAGTTGTTTTTTTCCAATAGTTTCTAGTACCTTAAAGGAAGAACCTGAATTAGAAACATAACTTTAAGTGAACACATGTTGAACGCTTACGTCTTTCTCCAACGAAGCCTGGTGTTTCTTAACGAGCTTCTCCATCTCCTGGGAAAAGTTATTCCTCTGGTTCTCCAGCTCTTTGTCCAGACGGAGCCGGTGCTCGTCCTTTTCTGCCTTCAGCTTGTTTTCCAGAGCCATCAGCTGCTTCTGATGCTGCCGCCTCATACGTTTGTACCCCAAAATCTGCTCTCTTAACTCAGAATTCTGCTCGTGCTCCTTAATTTGGCGAGTGAGCTGACAAAGAATGGACGAAAATACTTATTCAGACTGGGAGAAAACAATACAAAATATACCAGAAGTATACATACACATAACAAATAGCATAACTTTGTTTTTAGCTTTCCTCAGAGTATTCACAGACCGTGAAGTCTCCAAGAAAAAAGGAACACAGAAGCAGTAATGTGTTCTTTTTTTTTAATGTACAAATAGGAAAAAAATGTGTTTTTACCACTGAAGCTGTGCGTATAGTAGCAAAATGTTCACGGTTTCGTTTTGGCCTCTGCGTTTGTACTGGAGTTTGTTGTGGCTCTGTTGTGGCTCGATTTTGAGGAGCTGGCTCTTCACTACTTGGCCCTTCATCCTAAATAATATAAAAAAAGAAGCCTAATGAAATATACTGAAAGCAAAAAAAGTTAGAATCTAAAGCAATACACACTATATCACCAGATATATTGTACTGCTAGTTACAAATAGTGAAAAACATGATAAATATAATAAGAGATGGCTTTAAGGTTTGGTTTAGCTTTGATATCTTACAGTTTTGAGATGTATGACAGAGCTGTTGGACATCACCGTGTGGTCTCCTTCCATGTCGACCTCACTCTTGTCATCCCCTGCATCAGTTAGGCTGTTGACGGAGCTGCTCTGAGAGCTGGCACTGATGGACATGCTCGGGATGGACTGGTTGCTCTCCACACTGTTCACCGTGCCTGTCTTACTCTCGTTGTGTTCAGGCTCCTGCAAATAACACGCAGCAAGCAGAAACCAGGTTACACAACAATAATCACCACGCAGGTGCAAGCGATGAGCAGCTGAAACAATGGCAAGGCAAACCTCTTCTTCGTCATCTTGCGCCTCGGTTGAGGGGCCATTGTGGGCTTCCTGAAACAAGATCTTCTTCATTTTACGATACTGCAGATTGTCCAGCTCCCTCACTGCATCCTTGGTCCGATTGATCAGGTCTATTATCACAGACTCTGGCCGTTTACGCTGGATGAATGCATGCTGGAAAATGAACACAGTGAAGTTTTCTATAGCATTAGATTCAAACGGACGGATCCCTACATGAAACAAATCTGCTAAGGCCATTTCTGATTCCTACCTTTAGGAGCTCCTCGGAGTTTGGCCTATCCTGAGGAAGTTTCTGAAGGCAAGAGTCTACAAAGTTTCGGAAATAATCCGTCCTACAGCAGAGTGGGAAAACGTGGACAAGGTTTGGAACGTAGCTGATAAACGAACAAATAACATGTCAAATTTATGCATTTACTCACCATTCATTAGACTGCAGTGTTGGGCTCTCATTCTGTGCTATGTGGTATAAGGCACTCATTGCGTTCATGTTAAACAGTGGAGGCTTCCTCTCAGCTATAAACCAAGGAACAGGTTTACTTTAGAAAGAAATTATACAGATGAGAATAAAGAAACAAAGCAAAAAACTAACTGAACTTAACTGAAAAGGAATTTATAGTTTCTGCAACAAATTTTGCCATCTTTTCTAGTCCTTTCTGTGTTTAGCTGTACCACAATGTAATTTGAACCAAGCCACACAGGCGTCAGCAAGGTCCCAAAGGATTATAACATGTGATAGCAGAAATCAGCAAAGTGAGACGAAAAAAAAAAAAAAAATCAGGCTGGCTAAAGACAATTAGTAAAAGTATTAAAAAAGTGAGACAACACTGATTAAAACAAACAAGGAAAAAGAAAGGAGGTTATATTGTGAGGAGCAAACCATATCAGAAATGATAAGAACATACCTAATTCGATGCAGGTTATTCCCAAAGACCAGATGTCCACCTTTCCATCATACTGACCCTCGTCCATGGCTAAAATTACTTCTGGGGCCATCCTGAGAAAGCAAACACGATTATGTAAACAGTAAACCGGCTGATTTGCTCTAAGATCTACACTTAATACGGAAGCTTTGGAGCATACCAATATGGGGTCCCAACGAAAGAGTTCGCAGGGCAGGCGATTGAAGCGGAACCAAAGTCTGCAAGTTTCACCTGACCTGGTTCTGTCAGGAGGACATTTCCTGCTTTGATGTCACTGTCAAACATATCGAGAGTGATGGTTAAAGTTTTGCTCAAAAAAAAAAAACAAAAAAAAAACAGAATGCCTAATCTCCTGCAAATCATGCCCATGTGTTTTGGAAATGTCCGTCCTTGACCAGCTTCTATGGAAATGTCTTTAAACACTCTCAGCAGCCTGCAGAGTTCAGATTTACTTAGATCCATTTGTTTCATTATATGTGGAACAATCATCAACCGTACGTCTTTCCAAAACTAAAAACGATGTTGTGTCTTCACTACTTTACCTACCTGTCGCCCTAAATGGGAAAAAATTGTTCTCAATCACATAAAACTTGAAAAACTTAGACATACACCTCAATAATCTGTTATCTGTATTCTTTTCTCGTGTTCAGGAACTTAACTTTTTTTTTCCCAACAGACGTGACAGCTTCCCTTTTCTCAGTTTTCTTTCCTGTCCTTTGCCCTTGTTTGGCCTCCATTTCTATATCTAAACGTTTCTCTAATCTTTGTTCATCTACCTTAATTTCCCTTTCTGCAAAGGAGAGATTCAAGGCTACACTTTGTTCATAGATACGGCAGATGAAGAGGGCAATCTAATTTTGTTTAGTTAAAATATTTATTCCATTATTGAGGACTGTATTTATTTCTGAGTAGGTGAAATCACTAAATCACATGGAATAGTTTATTTTCTTTTTTTTGTGTATTATTTTCTCTCGTTTTGTTTGAAAAAAAACAAAACAAAAGAAAACCAAAACGCCTGAGGACATACTGTCTAGGCATGCTTCAAAACTCTGTTAACACTCACCGATGAATCATGTTGTGGGAATGAAGATAGGCCAAACCTTGAAGAGCACCGTGAGTAATGGCAGCTATTTCGACTTCTTGCAGGGGTTTCTTGTGAACTGGAAGGCATGCATCATCGGTGATGTAAAATACAACAAACGGTGACAAACAGAATTTACATGTCTACTTTAGATAATGCAGCCACATGCACTCATTGACCTTCAGGGCTTCGAACTCACCTTCTAACAAATCTGAAGCCGATCCTAGGCAATATTCCATCACCAGCTGTAACAAAGAAACGTGTTTTGTGAGAGCTGGTATTTTCCGGTCAACGGATTTTAAATTTTAATCATATATTAATGTTATCTGACACTCCAGTATAAAATCTTACCCAAGCAGTATGCTCTCTCAGGTAACATCCTTTGTACTCTATGCTGTTCGGGTGTTGTATTCTCTGCAGGAATTTCACCTCCTTTATGATGTCTTGCCATTTCTGTAAAGTTTAAGGTTTTTTTGACTGTTAGTTTATCGCTTTGTTTTTCCACGTTTCTTTGCTATATATATATATTGTCCAAATCCTTAAGGAAATGAGAGAAATAAATATTGTTTTTGGAAAAAAATTAACTGTTCTAGTTTAACGCCTGTCCTGTGTAGCACTGTGAAAAACATTTTAGCTCCTTTACACATGCAGTTTTTTAATATACTGACTTCACCTAATAGGTCAAGTGTCGTGATGTAATAAGACAGATGCTAGTGAAAACTACCAGACCTCATTGGACTGTTTCCCACTGTAAGACATCTTTTTGATGGCCACCACATCATGTGTCCGCACATCTTGTGCCTGAAAGACAAGAGCATTACATAACTGACTGAATTTCTCTGAATCCACACGGAGCTCTGAGATCAAACTGAAAAAAAAAAACATTTAAGGTTTGGACCGTTCACTTTCCTAAAGGAACACTCACAAAATATACAGCACCAAAGCTGCCATGTCCAATTTCACGCAGATCTGTAAAGAGCTTCTCCGGGTCCTCCTTGAAGAAGAGGTCTGCAATCTCGGGGTCCTTCAGGTTCCCCGCCCGACTGCTGTTGGGCATAATGTGGAGTTGGGGGGCAACGCCGCTGTCGCCAGGAACTATCTGGGTCTGCGACAGTGACGGGAAAGCCCCCAGTGATGGCTCATCTGCAGGACAGTGCTTTCATATGTGTTCAGGGCTGAAAATACAAAGAGAAGCAAAATGGATGTTTGTTGTTTTGGAGTAAATTTGCCCCAGTCTCCAACATGTTTCTTTGCGGTGTTTTAGTTATGGAAAAAAAAAAAAAAAAAAGCATTGTGTTCTTTAGGTGGAGAAGTCCTCCTGCGAGATGAGTGGGAGAAAGTTGTTACATTGGTTAAAAACTGTCATTTCAGTAGCAAAATTGAAGAATGGACAGTTAAAATCCTTTCGTACTCTAGCATAAATCTCCTGTTCCCACAGTAACAGCAGCCGTAGTAATGAAACCAGTGTGAAACATCTCGACGTCTTCTCACACCTTTAGTGACAACAGACTGATGCAGGGAAAAAAGAAACGCGTGTTGCGTGGGGCAGCAGAAGAAACGACACCATTTTTCTTCATCTTATACATCCCAGACTTCCAGTGAAACT
The DNA here is from genome assembly GCF_001649575.2 of Kryptolebias marmoratus. NCBI lineage: Eukaryota > Metazoa > Chordata > Actinopteri > Cyprinodontiformes > Rivulidae > Kryptolebias > Kryptolebias marmoratus. The sequence goes on along the minus strand of NC_051431.1, from coordinate 8,216,864 downwards.
CAGACATGTGTCATGTTCAGAAATACTCAGATGACTGCAGCTGCGGGGTGTGTCAGTGATGGAGGCTGAGTACAGAGAACTGGTGGACAGTTTTATGGCACGGTGTGGGAACAATCACCTCATCTTGAACACGAGACAAAGGAGGTGATTGTGGATTTGAGAGGGAAAAAGTTGAACGCAATCACAACCAGACAGAAGAAGTAGAGGTCTACAGGTACCTGGGCAACGGACTGAACTGGAAATTCAACACTGAGGTTTATGTGAGAAGAGACAGAGCAGACTCTACTTATTGTTTAAGCTTAGGTCCTTGAATGTTTGCAGCAAGATGATGAATATCTTCAAAAAAAAAAGTTAGCGGTGGTGGAAAGTGAATTTTTTTACAACTATCTGTTGGAGCTGCAGCACCTAAAGCAGTGGCTCAAAACAAATTTAGATCACAGGAACCTTTTTCTAGAAACCAGGGGCCATTTTGAACAGACTTTTTCTCAGCCTGTTTGAGCTATACATACTATATTTACTCTCCAAATCAGTTCTTTTTCACTCCACAGCTGAATACAGAGCAGCGAGTTGGTCCACCTCTCTAGTTCAAGAGATGCAAACAATTTCCTCAACTTCATTTCTTAATATAAAAACAAACATAAGAATGTCTTCTTAGTGTACCGTTGTCTTCTTAGCATTGTTATCACAATATTTAACACCTTAACACATTTGAGTAATGAAAGCGTTGTCAAATTCTAGGTCTGGATCAAGCTGAAAATTGTTCTAGCATTTTAATTTAAGCAAATCGTTGAATTAAAAGGGTGAAAATGCATTTCCAGATTTTGTTGCTGTTTGAGATCACTGAGCAGGTCCAATAATCAATCCAGCACCGCAGCTCTGGGGAAAGAGCGACACCCATCAACGTGCCTATGGTCGTCCGCATAATTTACGAGTCTGCATGCGCAAAATCATTGGGACGTGGCTAACGCAACTGCGCTTGTATTCATAGCTTTTTGGGGGTTTCGCTGCGCTCAGGTGTGTGCTTTAACATTGAACTAATCTGTCGGTCGTTTCACACCTGTCTGACAGGTGATGCAAAGCTTGTTTGTCAACTTCAATTTACAAGAAAAGAAGTCTGAGAGTGGAAATCTAACATAGGTTTTATTCCCTTAGCCTCCCCAAGGAGCAAACTGTACAAAAACGAATGATGTCAAAGTTCCTCACACAGTATCTCTTCAAAACAAGCATCTTTTCAAGGTACTCAGTCTTCTTTGTTGCCCACTTTCGAATAAAAGTTCAATCATAGTGCATGCATAGTTTTTGCATTCTATAGGAATATATATTACAAACAGTGTCAAGAGGAACACAGAAGACACTAACAGACCTATATCCAAATTTCTATCATTAAGGCTGCATGATTGAGCAAATGTTAAAACCATGAACAGATCACACTGCATTAAAATTACCTTTAAGCTACTTGAAAACATCTTTTGGGTATTAAGTTCTTGTCATAACCAAAACAACAGATGGATTAAACAGTGTTTTCAGTCAGAGGCTTTATCTCTGTAACAAAAAAAGACCAACACAGTCAGTCGTGTCCACTCTGATAGGCTAATTAAACGACTTTCAACTATCACCCATTTTTATTACTTGTAAGTTTTTGTTAAAGTGGCTTTTTCACAATATTATACTCAGCAGCATTATCATCATCTTCCCTTCCCTAAAGAATGTAGATAATATAATGATATTTCATCTGCTGCTCTCCCAATGTTAAAAAGAATTAGATGTGGAACAATTAAACTATCCAAAACTTTCCAAGACAATTCACATATTGAAAAATAAATACTGAAGAGCAGGGAATTTACTCAAAACATCCACGTCGAGCTGAAACTTTTGCTACTAAACTGTTGTTATTACAGCTGTATCAATGTAGGCTGTAAAAGATGGCTGAGGAAAATTCACAAGAGTTCATGCAGCTCAGATGATCAGCTGCAAACAGATGCAGAGCTGACGCTAGAGTCACAAGACCTCTTCCCCAGCCCGGGAGAAACAGCCCCCAGTTCAAGCAGACGTCTTTTGTCTCACAACAACACTGAACAACTCACTATTCTACACAAATGCAGCCACAGCCCTAAAATAAAGCCTCGTTACCATGTAAGACTGTGCCTCGTTAGTGCCATTTGTTCTTTCCAATACTGTTGCCACTCAATGAGCTTTGCTGTCTCATGTTATGATGTGATTTTTGACCATGGACACATGGGGGGGGGGGGAAACAACGATAATCGACACCTTCATGAACCACCCAAGTCTTCCAACTAGAACATACAAATGCACAAGAATGCAGCAGGACAGGACAACAAAGCTGGAGGGGTGGAATTCCCAATGTATGCCCTCACTACACTGCATTTCTCGGCACTTCCTGTTTGCACTGCTACAGGGTAGGAATGGGCCCCAGTGAAAATTCTGACCAGGGATATTTAGCATCAGTCACACAAAAGTAGCGACAAACAAGCAATGGGAAGTTTAACAGTAAATCAAAACCAAAGTCGATCAAAGTTTCAACTCCCCGAAGCCGAAAAAGAGGTTTTAGAAGTCCAGTAAACCATGCAGCAACGAATAAAGGCGTTTTCAACCAATTTAAGGAAAGCGTGGCTTGGACTCTGATGGTTGTCAAGTAAATTAAAAACTTTTAAGGCAAGACAAGACAGGCAAAATCTTTGTTTGTCAGTTTGGGAAGGAAACATATACAACTCAGACCCCATTTTTATTGTTTTAAAAGCCAAATTATATATATATGATTATAACAATTAGTAATTCAACTTGAAAAGTTGAATTTTACTTTGCATACCCTCAATGCCTCCTCTTAGATCTTTCATTAAAGATAATTCATCTTTTCAATAATAACCTTTTTATATTTTAAATTGTAACACAACTTTAGCTTTCTGGTCAATTAAGTCACAACCAACTATTCAAACACAAAATCAAACGATCACACTGATGAGTCTGATGGACAACAAGGCCAAGACAGTTTCTGTGCGGATGGGTGGAAATCTGTAAACTCAGTGCTGTTGTTGCTCTGAAAAAAAAAAAACATCTTTAAAGTTTTTACTTCTCAAGAAGGCCACAATACTTCTGGGGTTACCTAACAAACCCAGCCTTACCTGCTGCGGCTCAGCCTGACTTACCTGTAATAACTCTCTTCACTTGAGCTGCATCTTGAGTTAAAAAAAAAACCAGAAAACACCTCAAAGTAGTCAAAGTGGAATCTGTTAGCTTAGCCACTTAGCTACAACTCTCCCTGCTCTGACAGGCCAGCTTCAACGCTGTCGAGAATGTCGCGTCTGCTCAAAATTGTTCGGGAATATAAAGTGCCAATTCCGGCGTTCATTCCCGGCGTGACAGCTCGGTGCGCGAAAACATCGTGGCTCCTCACGCTGTCAATCGATCAAAGTGAACACATCGGCGAATATTTAAAGATTAAAATGCCCACCCTTGAAGTAGCTCGGGGCTCCACGGTAGTCGGATCCCACTCCCAGGAAAGCTCCAAAGATGGCTGCCGAGCCCTCAACCGCCGCCTGACTCCGTGAAAAATACGCTGGGAAAAATCGCGAGGGGAGCTCCAAAAGGCCCCCCTCCCAACAAACACCCGCAAAACAAGCCGCGGTGGTATCCGCGAAGTCCGCACACAAGCTGGGGGGGTTTCGCCTTCCCCACTGGCACCTAAAATTGCTAAGTTCTGGCGAGCGGAGCTAACTCAGCCTGGCTGCCCGTCTAACTTCGACATGCTGCTAACAGCAGTTCCGCCCTGCCTGTTGCAGTAAACTCTGCCTGACCCAGGAACATCCAGAGGCGGAAACACTAGGGCACAATTTAAAAAATACTAAACATGTACAAGTCCGCCTGGTAAATATTAAACCGTGGCAGCACGTTTCTTAGTGAACGCGTTTAGTTTTAGTAAACAAAGCAATTATTGTTATTATTAATCCAAAGGGAACGCACTAATACTAATCTCAATATAATGTAAAATATAACAGATGATTTTATTTTATCTTTATAGAAGAACAAGGAATGTTTACTTGTAAATAAAGCTTAAAAGTCTGCCTTACCTTACTTTAGTTCACAGCATGCAGTAGACACATTATTAGTATAATGCTCATGTGTTTACAGTCTCCAGTTGAACAGAGTGCTGTGTGTTTTTACCCATATGGTTTTGCCCATGGGATCCCAAGCAGGCTTGTTGTTGACGGGTCACTGAAAGTCTACTGAGGCCTTGAACTGCACTTCCCTCAAAAATCTAAATCAGCAGCAGAGAGCAAGCCTCTCAAACGATTAGCTGTAACAGATCCAGAGGTTGTTGTTGTTTTGTTTTGTTTTGTTTTTTGTCTTTTTGCAAGAAACAAACAGAGAATTGTTCTACAATTCTCAAAAGCCGCAAAATGTGGCTCCGCCAGACTGGAATTTCACAAGATCACTGTAAAGAAATTTGAAAAAAATATACTAAGGCATCAGTTATATTGACATCTTTTACCAAAACCTGTTGTTGCTGTTGTTGTTTGAAAAGTGCTTCCTCGTTTCTTACTCAATCCCAGGATTTTATCAAAAAACAACAATATGTGAAAAAAAATCTGTGCATTGTTATACTTAAACACCAAACAGCATCAATTTCAGTATTAAGACCTCAAAAGAGATATCCATGTGTAGCAGCATAGAATGATGGAATTAGTTCACAACTTAGTGAAGATGGTGTCAATCTATTTTGTTAAGTTCATTAATAACATCTATAAAGAACTGTAAAAAAAAGTCTTGGATGTGCTCACCTATGGTAGAACTGCATAATGCAACTTAAAGGCTCAGAGAATCCTTAACAAATTTGGTTTTACACATGACAGTAAAAAAGCAGTATTGTGTGGTCATAATCTTTGAACATTTGAGTATTTTTTTCTTTTCTTTTACAGACACGATTCTGTAATCACCTCACTGAATCTATACAGACAAACTAAATATTTGCCATACAAAAATATAAAAAAAAACAACAAAACTATAATCAACCTAGGAACACTGCTGCTCTTTCTTAATCAGGCTTAATCTTTATTAATATCAATTTTTATGACACTGTTGAAAAAGCACCATGGTGGTATAGTTGTGCATCAATGTTCATCAAAACCTTGAAAAGTGGATCTTTTACATCTCCAAATAGTCAAACTGAATGTTGCTAAATTAGAGGTGATAATATGCTTATCTTAATCTTTTTAAATTGGGATACCAGAAAACAGATTCGTAACAACTATTCTTTTCTAAAAACAATTAAAAAGTTGTAAATGGTAATGTTAAATAAATGTTTTAAAAACTGTGTATGACACAAGACATCATGTGATAAAGCTACCTTCTAATGACCAAGTCAGGTGTATGTTTTATGAATTTCTGGAATCGAATACAAATTTGAATTTATAGTCCTAATTTCTTCACAAACTGTGGTACCATATATTTTGCAAACCTCTATATTACAAAAAGGAGTCATGGTGAGCCATAAAAGTTACAACACAACAAAGAATGCTCTCACATTTTGTTTTATTGTTTAAAGTTAGAACAAAAAGGCATCTGTTTTTTTGTTTTTTCACTTGATTACAAACACATGTTTTTCATCCTTTTCCTCGTAAGTAAAACAAGTATCCTAGAAAAAGTAAAAACAAAAGTTTATTTTCAGGGTAAAGTACAAAAATGTATTAAAAGAAAAAAAGTTTGTTGACGTTCTTATGGATTTACAGTGTAAAAGCATTAACCAATCAAATTTTAGGCTTTTATTTTGAAAAAAACAAAACAGTTTCCGGAAAATCAGAAGACACACCTCCGCTATGACGTCAGAGAAAGTGCGGAAGTAGATTAGCTGCCATTCGCACATGGTGAATATGGCAGCAAATGGAGAAAAACAACAGGGCCACAGACCCGGTATATACAAACAGAAGAATAAAGAGCACAAACATGGTAAACACCGGGCGAAAGGGGAAATTGAGAGAGAAAACAAAGGTAAGTCACGATAAATTATTATTTAGCTTAGCTTGTGACTCTTTTTGCGTCTGGAAACACGTGTGCTCAATAAAAGCTTAGAGAGGTTGGATATGGTTTGTGCAAATTGTGTTTTTTGTGTTAAAGCACACCTTTTTCTGTAAGCTATTTCATGAACGTCATGTTTAAGGATTTTTTTTAAACGAATTGATTGTATTTCTGTATAAAGGACAGATAAGCTCATTGCTGAGATGAATTGACATAATGCACAGCACTCATTTGGTAAAATCATAAGCTGAGCACATCAGTGTAAATAGATTTTGTCACCTGTCAGGCACAATGGTGGATGGGGTGATGTTATGACAATTTCTTTCCAGTCACAGAACCTAATATTAGTAATCATGAACTTTGTGTACCTATATATATATATACACACTAATGTGTAGATGTGCATTTCTATTTATTATAGGTGCATAGTGTTTTTTTTTTCATCTCAACCTTTCTGTATTGAGCTGCAGTAACGTGCAAATTTCTCCCATTGTAGGATCAATAAAGTTTATCTTATCTTATTCTCCAATCAAATGTGAGACCACCTGGTAGCAAAATCTTGGCTTAAGTTTGATCACAAAACAACGATCACAACAATAAATCTACAATCAAATACAATATATAAGAATCATACAGCTACAGTCGCCCTTAATTTGTTGAAAAAAAGTGTAGTGCAATTTATTTTATATTGCATTTATCTTATTGTAGAACCTGCATAAAACTTGATCATGTTTTCTAGATGCTGGGATGTAAACCCCAACAACTGAGAGTACTAGAATAGGGTATATTATTATTTTATTTATTACGTTTTAACACATTCAGTTTTTGAACATGTAATAATCTCATTAACAACAAAAAGAGAAAAAAAATGCAGTAATCTATTTTTTGTTGACCTGACTCACAGGGAGAGTGTCAGTGACGACGCTTACCAAAAAACAGAGGAAGGAGCAAAAGAAGTTGGACAGAAGACACACAGCAAACCAGATACGCAAAAATAAGAAAGACATGGTACGTTTTATATTACTTTAGTTACAGTATTATAATATTCCTGTTTGATGTTGCAGTTCTCATGCCTCTCGCTCCTTTAGGTCCTGACAGAAAAGCGTCGTCTGGGCACCAGGGACGGTCCTCCACATTTGGTGGTTGTGGTTTCCCTGCATGCTGGAGCTGATGCTGCAGCTGTTACCAAACTGCTACGTGGAAAAGGTGCCGGGGGCATTGTGCATCAAGAGCAATGCATCAGTGGTGTCAGTGACAGCTTTGGACTGATTCTGCCTCGCTTTAAACAAAGGTTCATGTTTCTAAACATGAGCACAGGTAAGTTTGTCGAATGCATGATAGCTGTTGTTTTAATGGAAGTCAAACGAGTTCAGTCAGAGAAATGAAATGGCTATATGTTTAACCCTGTGGTAGATTTTTTTTTACCCTGAAGCTGCTGTTTCTTTCTTTGGATAGCTGACATGCACTCCCTGTTGGATGTGACGAAGGCTGCAGATAGTCTTGTGTTTGTGCTGGACTCTACTGAAGGCTGGGACACCTATGGAGACCATTGTCTCTCCTGTCTCTTTGCTCAGGGCCTCCCTAGCCATGGTGAGTTTAAATTTGGACCAAATATGTGATTTTTCAAAACTCTACACTGACACAGTTAATTTTCTGATCTGTCCCCTTTCTCTTAAATTTCCTCACCCCCCCGTAGCGCTGGTTTGTCAGGGTGTGTCTACCATTCCTGTGAAGAAGAGAGTCGAATCCAGAAGAGCATTGTTAAAGATCACGGAAGTTAGGTTCCCTGATGCCCGTCTTTTCCCCCTGGACTCAGAACAGGATGCCACCCTTCTTCTCAGACACCTTGGCAGTCAGAAACAAAGAAAGCTGGGGTTCCGTTCCAGACGTTCCCATCTTGTAGCACAACACGTCACTTTTACACCCAACAGCCCTTCTGAGGAGACGGGCGGTGGGCCCACTGGTCTGGGCACTCTCCGTGTCTCCGGGTACGTCCGTGGCCGGGCTCTGCAGGTTGACAGACTTGTGCACATCACCGGGCATGGAGACTTTCAGCTCAGTCAGGTGGATGCTCCACCAGACCCTCTTCCTCTCAACTTAACAACAGCCAGAACGAGAAAGCCGGGCAAAGGAGGTGACTTTGAAATGCAGGTGAGCGTTTTCCTGTTTTTGTAGTTGAAGTTAATGCTTACAAAGAACTTCAGAGTGCAACCAAAACCCATAAACATCTGAATATTTTAAGGCAAAAACATGGGGAGGGATGCTTGAATAGTGTTGGTAATTAATGATCAATTAAGGCAAACTGTCTGATTCCTTGGAAGGCAAATTAGCCCTGTGCGTGTGTGTTTGTCACTGGGTTTTTACCACTCTCTGCTTTTAGAATTGACCATGCAGCTAGATGAATATCTTCCCATTTATCTCATCATCTTTGTGTGCCGCAGGATGGGGGTGAAAATGAGGTTCCGATCCGGGTGCTCATGAAAGCAGACCCTGCCTGCCAGGAGAGTCTGCAATCAGAGGCCGAGGTGGACCCGATGGATGGGGAGCAGACCTGGCCAACAGAAACAGAACTGATGGAAGCAGAAGGTGAACGAATCAAATCTACACAACATTTTGAGATGATAGAAACATGGAAGGAAATGAAGTCTCACTCTTGTCAAAACAGTTTAAGCTAATGTAATGAAATAAAACATGTCATCGATCTAATATGTCACCTTGGCAGTCCCCAGAGTTGCTGAAAACAAATAAAATAGTCGTTTCTAGAGGTAAATGTTTTAACTTGCCACAAAAATATCAAATGAATAACTTTTATTGGCTGTTTTCTGTTTGTTGTTCAGAGGCCAGAAAGAATAAGCGAATGATGAAAGTCCCCAAAGGAACATCAGACTACCAGGCCACGTGGATCGTCGATGAAGAGGAGAACGATGACAGAGATGAAGAAAGCAGTGATGATGATGATGATGATGACATAATGGATGAAGTCATGGATCAAGGCGATGAGGATGACTCTCAGGTACATACTGAAGACTTTTACAGACGATAGTGAGAAAAGATCAAATTAGTTGCAAATCACAAAATCTCATTTTGTAATTTTTATCTGTACAACTGTCACAAAACCCTCCCAATGAGTTAGATTCAAACAGCATGATAATGACTACCTATTTAATTTATTTTTTCTGTCAACCTGAACGCACCTTGAGGCTGCGTGTGTTTCTTTGCACCTTGTTGTTATAGCAACAGTGCTGCTAATGTTAGCCATTGTAATGAATTGGAGGATGATGAGGACAGTAATCTGTGCAGAAGCCTTGAAGCATCTGCGGTTCGAGCGCTGGAATGATGCATACGTGACCCACGGTTAGTGCACCTAGCTGCCGAGAGGCACTGTTTGTTTTCTCTGCGTCTGTCTCCCGCCTGCAGTGCCAGGCTGCTCACCACACCACAACAATAGTGTTTGGAGGCTCGAGTCCCGAGAGAAGCCTCCTGTCTTCCTGTCTTGTGAACAGAACTTCCTGTCTGGACGAAGGGAGGGGGTCAGCCATTTATTTATTTCCAGCTCTGCTTGAAAAGGCGTCCGGGGGGGGGCTCTCCTTATGAAACGGGTTCATTAGGATTTGTAATTGTTAATCGCATGCATTTGATGTTGAGGTTAGCGCACAGAAATACGTATTTGGGAGATGGTAACAATAGGGGAACGGTTACTTCAAATGATAATGATTATTATTATTGCAGCATGGATGTTGGAGAGGTTGTGAATCCATCCCACACTGCGTGCTTTCCGCTCTTGTGTCTGGCTTCTCCTGTAATTTGCCAGGCGAGCGACCACTGTGTAGCATGTCCTCTTTGAAGGATCGTTTCCTCACATAAATCAATCGCAAGTGGAAGTTGAATTTCTCGATGCTGCGATAAGGAAGGATGTCCTGCCCTGTCCTTACTTTCCACACTTGGCAAAGCACCACATTTAAATGTATGCAAAGCAGGGATTCCCGTAGGTTGAGGTCTGGGAAAGTCTTATCTTGTTCACACATGCAGACGCAGATGCTATTATTACATTTTGACAATAAACAAACACACTCCCTAAGGAAAAGCTCGTATGCCAAAATGCGTCAGAGATTTATAGGTCAACATGACCACGCGGTGAAAATTAAGGCATTTTATTAGACTGTGCCTTGAAGTTTTCTGACTTTCAAGTCTATGCCTGTCCCTTCTAAAGAGCACCTCAAACAAATCCACTCTGGAGGAACCGCTCCTACACAAACAACATGTTTGAATAAACAAACACAGTTTGTTTATTGCCTCTGAGTTGGTCTTGGTTATGTTTGGTGTTATTACAATTACAGTTTCTATACTTGGAATGTTTCTGAATGCATTTCTGTTTACAGCGTGCATGTTTATCAAATACTGAGGCTAAAATTCAGAAATGAATACTGGAAACAACAGCAACAACACACTCCTCAGTGTATTTTGGTCCACTACTGGTTGTAGAAATTAATTTAAGTTTTGAGGTTTTTATTTTCATTCAGAATGATTAAAACTGCATTTTGTTGATAATATTATGTCACAGTGTTGAACTGTATGTGCAACTGCATGGTATTATAAGTAGATGTGAAGTTTCTTTTAAAACATGTTTGAATTTTCTCAAATTTGGTCCAAAAAAAGTTGGTACCAGTTATTTTTTTTAAGCTATCTTGGTTTGAGTCATGCATTCAGCTTGCAGAAATTAAAAGCAGTGTAAAGCAAATTTTAACACTGACGTAACTTTCCGACTTGTAAAACACAAGTCATAATAAAGTTGTAATTTGGTAATCTTCTATAACCAGAACATCTCTGTCTGTTGCCACTTGAAGGTCAACATTAAGCTAAAAACACCACGAACATTACAGTGTGGTGTTACAATTAAAACCACTAAAACTACAGGCTGAAGTGCGCTGCAGCAACACAGACAACAACTTCAAATAGTAGCTTCGAGCATATTTCTTTTTTTTTTTCCCAGAATGGCCAGTCTCTTAAGCAATATCCTTTTTAAAATGGTCTTTATAGTGACCAGATCTTTGTCCTTTATTCCTGGAGACTCCTCAGCCTCAAAAATGAATCTTTCCTTGTCCATGTTTTCATCTTTGATATGAAATGATGTTATAACTACACAAAAGGAGGCTCGTGTTCTTTAACAGTTTTTTTTGTGTTGAGCTTCTGATGCTACATGGGAGGAAATCAGAATACCCCAGCAGTAATAGGTTGAATCTTCTGGTTGGAGTATACAACATTAGAAAAAGTAGTGGTTGAGCATTATTACACAATGTGTTTCTCAAATGAAGACTATATACACCTGTTAAAATATGTTCACTACATAGCAAAAACACAAAAGCAAGAGTTTTGATTGTCCCCTATATAGCATGGTTTAAATCAGAAGTTGGGAGGTGAAATGGAAAAAGGCTGGATAAGTCTACTCTGTGTTAGTCCTGTGCTGCAGCACTTTGCATATCAGAACAACTCAGAGATATTTTGAGATCTCAGCGGCTGTAAGCAAAGTGATATGTTTGTGGTATTCAAATGTTTTAAGTAGGTTCTTCAGACACTCAATTAAGTATTCTAACACCATTTTTTTATTCATAAAATGCTCCATTTATGATGATGATGGGGAAATAAAGTAGTTCTTGTTATTCACACAATGAAGGGGAGAAAAATGCTTTTTTTTATTGTCATTTTTGGTCACTTCAATCAAAGTGTTTACAGTGAGAGAGCTGGTTGTATTTTTATTCCGACTTCGATTAGCAGGATGTGCTCAGAATGTTGGGATATTTCATCAGACATGCATCACTTCCTCTCTTTAGGAGCCTGATTCATGCTGTGCTTCAGATGAGGAAGACTGTGAGGAGGAGGAAGAGGAGGTGTGCTCCACAGAGCGAGCTGGGGCAGATCAGCGCTACGATGAGCACATGGATGAAGCAGCAGAAGAAGAAGGCCTGCGACGCCACAGAGAGGCTCGATCCCATGCGATGTTTCCTGATGAGGTGGACACGCCCATGGGCACGGCTGCTAGAATGAGGTACTTTTGTGGTTTGAGCGCTGCCAATGACGTCAGAATCATCACCGTTCGTGTTATATTTATGTTTTCATTCCCAGGTTCCAGCGCTACAGGGGCCTGAAGAGTTTCCGGTCCTCACCGTGGGACCCCATGGAGAACTTACCTCTCGACTATTCACGCATTTTCCAGTTCCAGAGTTTTGAACGCACTCGTCGACGCATCCTGGCAGAGGCTGCAGCTGAGGAGGAGGGAGCAATGGTATTAAACAAAAGCAACTTTATCAGCAATAAAATTCTTGTTGGATATTTGAAGCTTCTATCCCACTTTCACCTCTCCGTTTCAGGTTGGCTGGTTTGTCACGCTGCACGTCGTCGACGTTCCGTCCTCTGTGATGGAGAGCGTCCAGTCTGGCAAACCTCTGCTGCTGGTGTCTCTCCTGCCTCATGAGCAGAAGGTATTATTATCTCCAAACCTCCGTTAGGTGCACCGTCTCACACACACACACACACGCCGCACATTATTTTTGTGACAGGCCTTTTCGGGTCTCATTATTTTTCTTACTGTGAACAGATGTCAGTGATGCACGTCCTGGTGAGGAGACACCCCAGCAACACCGAGCCAATCAAATCCAAAGAAGAGCTTGTGTTTCACTGTGGATTTCGGAGATTCCGGGCCTCGCCTATATTCTCTCAGCACACATCAGGTAGAACATCTGTTATTCGAGAATCTTGTTTTCAGTGATTTTACAGTTGGTGTTGTCTTCTTGCAATAAAATTCTGATCCTTTTTCTGGGCATGTCCCAAAGTCCTAATACAGAACATATCCAAATGAATGGCCTAGCATTCTTTGAAGGCACGCAAATGGCCCACCACCTTTCACGCCAGAGTTTTAGACTAAGCTCATCTTATGTTGAGAAGGAGGGGAGTTAAAGCTTGCAAACGTTATAAACAATCTCATGTGATCTGTTAGTGCTTAAAGTATGTTTTGAGAGTGACCCTCAGCTACTACCACACCAAATTTTAGCTCAGTAGCTGTAAAATTGATTGAATTGAGTCATTTTGTAGCCATGACTGAGGCAGCCATCTTGAATTGAGTTGACTTCAAAAGATGAGCTGTAGATGTACACTCAAAGATATTTTACTGATGCTACAGAAAAACGTGCACATGCACACACACACACACAGATTGAGACAAAAATATTATCACCTTCAACATGGGCAGTTACAAAATGTTATTCAACAACATCAGTCAAAATTTAATTTTCTGCATTTCATGTGGGGGTAAAAATAGAAGTCCAATCAGATTTTTTTGGCTATGGAGAACAAATCCCTTATTGAGTGTGTGTTACTGTTGTTCTGCAGCGGATAAGCATAAGATGGAGCGCTTCCTCAGGCCAGATGCCCCCACCGTGGTGTCAGTGTACGCCCCCATCACCTTCCCTCCTGCAGGAGTGCTGCTCTTCAAACAGAGGAACGATGGTCAGGTTTTAAGTTGTTTATTTTTATAATTTTTTAAAAATATGCTTTCACGTTCTGCCCTGGCATTTGAGCTCGTTCTTCATTTTATGCCGTCATAGGCGTCCAGGACCTGGTGGCGACGGGCAGTCTGCTCAGCTGTGACCCTCAGCGCGTTGTGCTCAAGAGGATCGTGCTGAGTGGTCACCCGTTTAAAATTAACCGGCGTTCAGCTGTTGTTCGTTACATGTTCTTTAACAGGGGTGAGAGGATGTGCTTTCTTTACTGGGGTTAACAGAATCCTGTGCGACTCGGGCAAGACTTTAATCCTCTTCTGTTCGTTTCCGTGACAGATGACATCATGTGGTTCAAACCCGTGGAGCTGAGGACAAAATGGGGTCGGAGGGGCCACATCAAGGAGGCTTTAGGTAAGGAAACTGGAAAGCAAATCTGATTTTCTGCTGCTTCTTTAAACAATAGCCTTCCTGTGTGAGGTTTAATTGTTTTTCTTTAACATTTTCAGGAACACACGGTCACATGAAGTGTGTTTTTGATAACCAGCTGCGCTCTCAAGACACTGTTCTGATGAATTTGTACAAGAGGGTGTATCCTCGCTGGACGTATGACCCATTTGTGCCCTCACAGTTACCTTGGTTCAAGAAGGAGGTTACGGTTGAATTTGATGACTTGGACATGGAATAGTGAGAGAGTGACACAGCAGTTTGAGAGAAACAAGACGTGTATTCAGCTAAACATAATAACATGACACTTTTCAATAAATATATTAAATATTTGAGAAAATATAAAATCATAGTATTTTCTGTTTAATTGTTCACCACATTCTGCGTTGCTTCAACTTCCTGCTAAGTTTGCTTTGGCCACTAGATGGCAGTCATGAATAGGTAATAATAATATTGCGTTACTAACCATCATCAGAAAAGGTTTAAAAAAAAGACAGCTTCCAATAAACAAAACACGGTTCACATTAAGTACTTAATGATTAAACAACTCCAAGTGCTGTTACCACAACTTGTAATAATTCTAACATCCATTCGTGCATCATTTGCTTTCTTTGAAGTCAAGCTCGTGTTGCCAAATTCCTGAATCTGCATTAAAATGTAAGAATGAGAACAAAATAATTATGTAGATGAGGTTATATTTGAGGAAGTGTAATCATGGACCAGGAACTCCCATGTTGTACTTCAAGCGCAGCGTCTTGTCTGCAATCTATCAACGAATTATTTTTCTGAATTTGGACAAATAACAGCTGTCAGGTTTATTTATATATCTTTTATCGCAAACATGCTTCAGTGGACTTTACTTTAAAAAAAAAGGCTATCAGGATGTAATAAATCACTAGCTCCAGAGTGTGTTTAATACATCAAACTACAATAGACCAAAATACAAGATTAGCCATTTAAGCTGTTTCAAAATAAATGGTAATGCCAACATTACATCAGCGATAAGGGCGGGAGAAAATAACTGTTAACGTAATTTTTTTTTTTTTTTCCACACACTCTCTGTAAGTAGAGTTTACCACATTATGGACATTAAAAATCTAGATGTTTTTTTGCTTCCTATCAGCAGTTTTACACACATGGCTTTTTGTTTCTCCGCGGTGGTCTCACCCTGACCTATAGCACTCTTCTCCGATCCATTCAACACACACACTCTCAGATCACGACCTCACTGTTGTTTTGAAACCCAAGCTGAAGTACTCCACAATTTTGTGTCCTTTCCTGCCCTGTACTTTTTTTTTTTTTGCTTAGAAAAACACTGATTTATGACATGCAATATTTATCATAAAAACTGAGCCCTTGCATGCCTGCAGCAACATGATTCATCCCCCGGACTGTGAATCAGGACTGCACCACAGAGACATGCCAATATGTCTGGGAAACCAGAAGGTGAAGACTTTGGGGATGGAGAGGAGAACGGGATCCAAGAAAAGGAGGAGAGCTAAAGTTCACGCTGTTCATTTTTATTTGATTACAGTGGAAGAAGGGGAAAAAAAAGATAATAGAATCGAGAAAGACAAATGTCTACACTGCACATAGGGGGCAAGTTGGGAGCTCTGGACTGTTTTGTTGTTAACACTCAATTTATTTCCCTTTACTTTTTGCTTCTTTTTTTTTTTAAAGTAACTAATGTGTTGAAGAAATCTTGTAAAGACTGATGGGGAGGGATATGGGTGAGGGGTCTCAGAGCCCCCCCTTGTGTTTCTTCAGTAACACTAAAAATTGGAGCTGAATTTAGATTTCATACTTTACATTTTTCCTGACACTATCAATTTAAAAGAGATAAATATTTAGCTGCTTTGGGACCAACAGCGACGTGGTAAGACTGACTCCAGCCCATAAGTGAAGTGTGTGTTTGGCACACGCTATCGTCAGAGGACACAAACGCCGGTGACTTAGTGCTGTTTGGATCAGGAATGTCTTGTGGTTCCCAGCTCACTGCCACCACACTTAGCTGGCTCTCCCCGAAGATATAATGGGTGAGAGATTTTTCCATTGGATGTGGATAAAGAAGCGGAAGGAGAAAAAAAAGGGGGGGCAGGGGAGCGGAGGGAGAGATAAGGGAAGATGCTCCGAATGAATAAAACCAGAAGTGCAGGGAGGACACAGTGAAAAGAATGTGGAAAGGGGGGGGTTTGCAGACTTACTAAATTAAAATAAAACGCTAGTGGGTGAGAAAGGGTGACAGAGAGTGAAATAGATGAGTGCGAGGCAGTGTGGGTGAGGGAGTAGGAGAGTGAGAGTGGCTGGCGTTTATGGATTGCAGATGTGGCGCACTGGGGATTTGGCAGGGGCCTTACGTGCCTGATTCCTGCACCGGCTGGGTGGCACCGGGGTGAGAGGGAGGTCACTGCACCGCAGCACACAGCCCATAAAACACAGACTGGTGAGGGGGAGAAGAGAGAGGGAATAGACCTCAAATGCAACCCAGGACTCAAGGCCAGGAAGGGTGGGCAGATTACAATTTGGGTTCAGTCATACACAGCAGATCTGGACCTCCTGCATGTTTAATCAGGCTACCAGTAAAGCCATAGGTTAACACAAAACAACACAAAGCTGATAAGCTTTTCTCACATTTAAAGGATGAGCCTTCTGCAGGCACAGCCATGACAAATTGCACCATCCTCACTCTTACAAGAAAACTTTCCATTTCTGCACTTATTAAAGCTGACTTATTACAAGTGCTTTTGACATCTAAAATGAAGCAATTCGGCCAAGGTGTTATCTATTCATGTGCTATTAATTTTTAAATCCTCAGTGAATGGTGAAATAATACCACAGAAATTGATTTCAGAAAAGAACATTATATGAGAAGTACATTTTTTGCCACTTGCCATGCATTAACAGCGGTGTGAGAATAAATGTAGTCACTGCAAATGGCTGAGTCCAAGGAAGTAGAGTGCTACCTCAAAGTATGTGTACAAAAAGGTTTTTAATATTTTCATTTAATCTATGTATACGAGACAAACTTTAAAAGGGATAGTTCGGTCATTTTCAAGTGATGTTCTGTTCTATAGTTATCAGTAGTTAGTACCTTATCAACAGTGACATCAGTCATGGAGAAGTGAGAATAGAGAAGAAGGTAAAAGTCTTTGTCTAGACTAATGGATAGTCAAACAAGTGTTTTTTTTAACTTATAAAATAACTTTTCCTCACAAACTACACACCAGTGTAAAAGAGCACTACCTTAGCTAATATTAAACCTCTAAACTTTTTTTTTGTTTAGTTTAATATAACCGTCTATGCTCTGCACACATACATTTGTACATTTCACACCAGTATGTTGTTTTTGAGAAAAAGTTGTTTTATAACCCCCTCAGAATAATATAAAACAGGCTAGTCATTAGCCCAGCCTAGAGGAAGACTTGCCCTTTTCTCCATGCTCCATGCTTTATGACTGATGTCATGGTTGTTAAGGTACTGTTAATAACTGTTTGACAGATCATCACTTCAAAAATTACCCGACTATCCCTTTAACCCTCCTGAAGCTCTCAAAAGAGAGCGAGACAAAGAGAGGTAGAGAAGCTCTTGTAAGGCCATGGGAGGGTTTAAACTTTGACCTTGATTGGCACTGTTGGGTCCATTTATACTGAGGTAAAAAAAAATCACAACAAATTCATGCAAAGTTTCTGTTTCATCACACTCATCCTTTTTAGTTCACATTTCCTCTCCTTTTCTTTTGTATATGCCCCCAAAAATAGGACCCAAAAAGTCACTAAGTGACTGGGTTAGCATAAAGATTTGATCAGATTTGTACGGAAATGATATTTGTGGCTGCCTGTGGTCTTCCCAGTCACCTGAGGTCAACCCAGTTGAACACCTGTGAGATTTTGCACCGACTTGTTAGACACCAGTCTTCACTTCATCATTAAAACATTAAATGCTGGAATATCTGAAATAGTTTTCTGGCACATGGTAACCAAACACCTTAGTTTTGTTTCCTTTAATTTGCCACCTATCTTTTTAACACTTTCAAGCAACTTCAGGGGATCCCTGTAGATTTAGAGCATCAATCAATCATTGTGTAACCGCTGAAAGATTCTCCAATATGTTATTGAAAAACTTAATCAAAGTGAAATCTAAATGAAGCAGCAGGAACCAGCTGCTGTGATGTGTTCAAAGGAAAGAAAATACTTCTGAAATATCCTTCAATTAACTCCATGTTGGCAAAAACATCAACGCATGAGCCTTTCATGGGCTAACACTGAAGGTATGTGTAACAATAAATTACAAAGTAGGTGATTTCTGACCATAATTCACCGTTAAGTTTCATTACTTTAACAAATCCAGAATATTATTCTTCTCAACCACAATCTGGACCTGCAGTGAGGAAGATTAGATGCTTTTAATCAGAATTGATCTTTTATTAAAACAACGGACTTGTCAGTTTGATTCAGGTAAGGTTTTTTTTTTTTCAATTTCTTTTTACTTTTGAATCATTTGCAAATTTGTTTATTATTAGCTTAAGTATTCCTAAAGTTTTGTAAGTGAAACTTATGAAAAGAGGCCACATTTTTTTTTGTTTAGCACTCGCTCCAAATGCCACCCGATGATGTGAATGTTGGAAAGAAATGTGTTGAAAAGTGGTTTTATATCGAAAGTGTACACATCTGAGTAAGAATAGGAAAAGTAGTTTACTTTTATCTTCAACATAGTTAAATATGAAACAATCCAGAGCTAAATTTATTTAAAAATTATCAAGTGAAAGCATACGATTTTAAAAGTTGAACAAGTGTCTAAATATATATATTTTTTACAAATATGAAACCTTGTGCCCTTAAAAAAGTAAAACTCATGAACATATTGTTTGCGCTCCCATTTCTGCCTGCAAATACTTAGTTTTGGCTCTGCCTTGTTTTTCTTTTGTTATATTCTTCTTCCCCTCTTTTGTTCCCCCTTCTCTCCCTCTCAGCCTGGTCCTGACTCCCTGGTTCCTGGGGCCTGGCCAAGCCCTGCGTCCCTGGAGGAGCCAGGGAGGAGGTGGAGAGGGGGTGCAGCCAGGGGGTGCAAAGATCAGCTCTGAAACCGCAGCTGCTTCAGCACCTATTTCCCTTGTTTCTGCTCTCCTCTAATGCCTTTTCTTATTGTCTGTCACTGACGAAAGGTTACTTGAGTTTGAAGGAGAGAGAGAGAGAAGCTGACTGCGTGAGTGGCTAACTGAGTGTTTATGTGTGTGCGTGTGTGCTGATCTGATTAAGAGCTGGATGGGTCGGTAGTGATGGTATGGAGACCAGGATCTCACAACAAAGCTCGCGAGTTCACGAAGAGAACAAAAGAGGGTGGGCTGAAGGGTGACAGACTGAAAACCTGGTGAGCAGATTGCCAGCGACTGGAAGGAAGATGATCTGCACGAGTTTTTCACATCACTGTGATAAAGGCATCCTAAGATACCTCAAACTTTGCACTGGGATTCTCAGAATCTTTGGACGAAAAGCACCGCAGCTGCACCTGCACGCAAAAAAAAAACAAAAAACACACAAACCCCAACAGGCCAGCAGTCCATGACCTGACATGTTAACAGATTACATCAAAATTCCCTTCAAGGTGTATCGCTCATTTGCTTCTCTGATTATCCAGGTGGGAATTAATTCTGAAAAAAGAAAGAAAAAAAAAATCAGCCTTCTCTGCTTTCACCCCATAATGGGCCTCCCAGAGTGCCTTTCTGATGACTTCACTTTGCAGAGACCTGACAAGCCAATCTCTCTGCTGCTGTATCATTCCCTTCTCGCTGCTTCCTGCCGTGGTGATGTCACACGCCATATGGTTTTCAGCAGTATCAATCCGGAAAAGTGATTTAGTCAATGGAGAGGAGAAACAGAGGGAAAGGACGAGGGCTCGAAGGGGGCACGACTTGGATGCACGATAAAACTAGTTTCACTCTTTCCCTTCTGTGCGCTGTGAGACACGAACGGGGAGATGAGGAGGTGGAAGTGGAGGTAGAGTGGGGAATGCTTCGCTTTGTGTGAGGCAAATGAGGAAAGACCAGGGAGCAGAGACCAAGCATCGGACAGCCATCTGCTGCACAGACGCTAACACATGCACAGAAAAACATACATTTTAAAATATTTAGATAGCTGAACCTAAGAGGGAAAGCTGTAAAACAAGGTCACTCTGCTTCCTATCCTGTTTAAGTATTTCTTATTTCAGTTTAGTGCAGATATTTGAGTATCAGTAAATACCTAACATGGTTGTAACTGATTATTTTGCTGACTCAATGGTACTGTGTGTGCAATGGTTTCTTGTCCACACACTTACTGTTTTGGTGTTATTGCTCTAGTTGGCAATGAAGACAATTGCTTGCAGCAGAAACACACACCTGCTCTGCACCTAATAGGGAGGCTGCAACTGTCTGCTAAATAAACAAGAACACACACAGACAGAAACGTCTGGTCTTTGGTGCTCTTTGACACTGAATCCTACTGCAGCGATGGAACAGCACATCATTTTTCCAAAATACATTCCCTCAATTTGACGATACGGGAGAATGTTTTTGCACTGCTGGGTGGAGATCTGATCTCTGCGAAGCCACAGCATCTGATTCAAATCATTTTCATACTAATCAGTGATCCCTGATTTTCTATGGAGGATCTGGACATCTGTCAAGACAACCATCATAGTCGGCAGTGAAACTTTTCTCTATGGGGACAAGAAATGGTCTAAGTAAATCATGCATCTCATGCTGAGCCACAGAACTGCATCACAGTGTTGATCAGGGGTTCAGATTTTTGTGCGACAGCCAGATCAAACAGCGGAGACTCAAATCAATGCTAAAAGAAGAGCAGATTCGTTGTCAAACAAGTTGTCAGTGTTCCAGAGTTTTTGGTCACATTAAATGACCTGTGATTTCTTAATTCTCGCAGAGCAAAGAAATGTTTAAACTTGGTGGCTTCATGACAACTGGACAAACTCCACCAGTTCAGGACGATTGTCAGGCTGAGCCTCATCAGTAGATCTGAACTTTGGGAGAATATTCGCTCAGATTTTTTATCTGTAGAGTTTGGTATGTGTACAGTGCAATTATCCAAAGAATGGTTCAGTTAATAGAACTTTTGATCCAGTCCTATAAAGGACTATAGTGAGCAATCAACCATAGACACTGCTTCAGCTCATGATATAGCTTCCTTTAATCCATCATTTGTACTGTGCAAAAGTCTTGAGTCATCCCAATTTTTTTTTAATTGCTTCCAAGAAGTCACATATTTTCCTAATCTTTCAAAGCATTATTGAGCAACATTTCTTCAGGCTTTCTAAAGGTCTTTCAAAGTTTTTGTTTTGTTTTAGTTTATATTGTTTTTATTTATTTTTTTAACTTTGGTGCTTTTTTAACTCATTTTCAGTCCAGTACCTGACCATTTTCAGAGGAATGTTTTATAGTTTGTTAAGCCACCTACATCTGACCTGTGACTCATTCATGCATAAAAAACTCTTAATCTCAAAGGATGAAACAATTTAGGAATTGACCAAATTAAACTTGGGAACTTTAGGAACCTTATTACAAGCGGCTTGTCATAAAACACAATTTGGTCTTTTTTTTAACAGTTCTACAAAAATAAAATTAAATAGTATTTTAACACAAACAAGGTGATTTTCAAAGAGCTTTTAGCTGAAAATTTAGCATACATAAAGGAGATATACATTTGCATTAATTCAGGGTGGTTTAAAATTTTTGCTTTATGTAAACTGGGATGCTAAATGTAACTTCTACTGAATCAATATAAAACTGATATTGCTTTAATTTTGGCAATAAAGTGAACTAACATTTAGTCCAAAAGCAATAAATGTTAAAATCCCAAATATATCTTTTTAAATATTTACATTTCTGCTTTCCGGAGGATGAAAATTTTAATTTATCATGTAAATTTCAATGACTACGTGTTGAACCATGCACTCAAACCTACAACAGCATTAAATCTCACTCAAATTAAGAAAAGATGAGCACATGGTTTGGAGTGAGTGTCCACAAACCACAAGCTGTTTTGCATTCATGCATGCTTCCCCTCTGTGACTTAAAAAAGTGAAGTATTTCTTATTTGGCATTAATCATGGCATGATAATTGTCCATCACCACCAGATGGGCAAACTAGAATAGCGACCAAATGCACACAACAACTCAACTCTTTTAAATGACATGCCTTGCACGCCTGTGCACTAAAGCTGTCAAAAAAGTGCTCATTACAATGAATTAAGAGAGGTCTGTGCGTAAATGTTGAGCCTACCATTCAATTTTTGGTGGTAAAGGGAATCTGAAGCTTGAGGGGTGTGTGTGTCTGGAATTGTGGGGGCGGTCACAGCAATCATCTGGAGATATGTGTGGCCCTGTCCTCTGGAAAGAAAGAAAGAAAGAAAGAAAGAAAGAAAGAAAGAAAGAAAGAAAGAAAGAAAGAAAGAAAGAAAGAAAGAAAGAAAGAAAGAAAGAAAGTAAAGAGGGATGATTGATGACAATGAACGAAAGAAAAGTGAAGGTGGTGTGGCTGTGAGAACGTGTGGGACATTTGTTTGAAGGTGATAAAATTTATTTTGGACTGTCCTGTCTATTGTTCAGTCCTGCTCTGTCTCTCTGCTGGCAGGCAGAAATGGAACAATAACTGAAAACCTACATGGAAACGAGGTGGTTTGGGCCTCGGAGACACGGTGACCCTGCAACATGTCTGATCACAGATGTCTGAAACATTTGGCTGCAGTCCTTTAAAATACTTAACCCTTCATATTCATCAAGATCCAGTGATATAAATGCCACCTGTAGAACCTGTGATTCTTGCTCTCGGACAAATGGTGGAGAAGGTGTGTGATTTAAAGTGTGACCAAAGGCTGTTAAGGGATTTCGCTGCTCAGCCTGCCTTATCTCCAGCTCTGGTCCCTGACTGAGAGCTGCTCTTTGGGAAAAGCGCAGGATGGACTCCCAGAGCTGCACTTAGAGCTCAGCTTTTGCGGCTTTAATTGAATAAATGCTTACAATCAGAAATTTAAAAGCTGTTTCAGTTCATCAGAAGTTCAGCACTTCAGGTTTGCCGTGCTCCAGATTACAGTATGTTAAATTGTGTTTTGACAGGCTGAAACTTAATGTCCAGCGCAGGCCTCGGGAGGCTGATTGATTAGTGAGATACAGTATGTCTGGGAAGACAACAGCTTCACCCAGAGACACGCAAAACTAAACAAATCAGGCAATACATCTATATTTATAAAAACGAAGAGTTTATGAAGCATTTCTACTTTTATTAGTCTGCAGTGAGGATGCAGACAGAAAATATGGGGTGAAAAAGAGGGCATAGCATGCAACACAGCCCTCAAGCTGGAATCAAATTGGGGACTTTTTGAGTCTGTGGCGGCTCTTTAATTATCTAAGATATAGTCTGCATGCACTGTTAGTCATATTTCAGCCATTTTATTTGTCTTCAGTTGTATTTGTTCATGGTGTGTGTTGGCGACTGGATGTCCTTCCACTGGATTCTAAAAGCTATTATGGTGCTCCAAACAGCATATGCCATTAAAAATGCATTTGCTTTTTGTGCTTTTATAATTTATTCATGTCGTATGGCTAAATTTTAACATCTGAAAAACTTTTAACTGGAGTTACGATGGTTTTAGAGCTTCGTAACAAACAATACTCTTTCAAAACCTAGAATTGCTCCATGTTATGATGGTAAAAACAGATACAAATATGTTTGACAAAAACAGATTTGACCCTGAATGGATTTATAGTCATTACATTTGGATTGGTTTTAAAATGCATCCTGTAAAGCATAAAGTCTATATTTGACTAATCCTTCATTTGGAAGGCAATTTTATCCCATTAGGCTCTAAAAGCCTCAGACTGATGGTGTTAAACATCACTTGCAGGCATGATTACGATATATCAAATCTGTCTAAATTCTTACATAAACAAATTCACCTGTCCAAAAGACTTGACCAGCAGCTCAATAAATCATTACACGCTTCCGTGGTTGGAAGAAGTTATTTTGGACCATGAATTGAAACACTCACATCCTTGATAGAAGATATCTATTCTTCTCCACAACTCTGCCTTTACCTCTGAGGTTATCATCAGTTCATCAAGGGAACATGGAAGTGAAAGACAATACCTTCCTCGACATCACCAGGCTCTTGGGGTGGATCGCACCATTTCAATGACACACGACCAGCACCTTGAACTCTCATAATTTGAAAAGGAAGAGACACTGTTTACTTTATGTGATTGTCAGCTGCTGTTGTGATCAAAACAGACATAAATAGGCCTCAGCCTGTTGAGTGTTTTTTCTGGATTAGATCGGCTGTGTGTCAAACAGAGTGATGGTCAAAGAATTAATTTCACTTGTTTCAATCTGGGGTTTGAAACGCCACTGGATTGGAGAGGAAACATTTGAATGTGAGGTTTGTCCCACACAATCAGTCCAGAGGCTGACGATTAAATATCAACTGGAGTTTATATTTACAAAAAGCTGGATGCAGTCCATGGACGAGATTAAAGGGATAGTTCAGATCTTTAGAAATTAAGTTCTGTGAAAAGGTCATAAACAATTAATATCTTACAGGATAGCTCTTTGAACAACCTCAGTTTGGAAAAAAATTCAAATTAGTTTTGATTGAACTGACATGCTGTTCCTGCTGGAAGTGCCCCAGGTTGCACCGGAAATGCTACAGTTGCTGCTGCTGCTTTTCGCACCTGCAAAAAACAATAGAAATATCTGTGTAGTGCAAAACTGAGACAGTGGTGTAAAGATTTATAAAATAGCCTTTGCATTTATAACAAGTAACATGGAGGTTCTTTGAAACTGGGTAGAAAAAGAAACCAAATTATGGTAACCAAGGAACCAGACTGAAGGCATGGTACATTTTATTGCAAGATTAAAATTGAACAAAATCACTAACAGCAAACACTGAAAGGTCAAAGCAATAAAAATAAAAAAGTGACTAAAAATTAGGTAACAAGGATGCCTAGGAGTCCCAAAGCTGATAAGACTTGATGGTTTTTAAAAGCAGTATTCAGTGGGAGCTAACAAACTGGTGGACCCCATTTATGGGCATCGCAGCTGGAAGAAGCAACCTTTTTTTTAACACTCCCTTTTCTTCACATAATTTGTCCACTTACCAGCCATCCCATTGGTTCCTTAGTCCTCAGCTGCCTCTCAACTGTGTCAGGTGTTTCTTATACTGTATATGAGTGAGTTTGAGCACAAGGTGAAGTAAAGACAAGTCATCGCTTCATCATTTAAATTAAAAGCAAATATAACCTGATTAACACAATAACATGCAAAAAACAATTAAAACTTTCACATGGGGACACAAACTTTTTTTTTGAAATGTTATAGATTTCAGTTGTTTTAAAATAACATCAATCCACTTTAAACTTTAACCAACTCAAATGAACTGTCAGTTCATCAATCTGGACAGAAATAAACTCTATTTCTCCGAACTGAGATCATTCAAAAACACATTTGCAAGAGGTAAGGTAATAATTGTTTATAACTTTTCCATAGAACCCCACTTCAAACGATCGGAAGTATCTTTAAAATGTTTTTGTTTTTTTATATTTTCAGAAAACAACAACAACAAAAACACCTGTCCAGGTTGTACCCCTCCTCTCACGCAATGACTGCTGGACTGACTGCATCAGCTCTCATGCAACCCAGAATAAAATAAAAAAAATGAGGGGGTACAGAAAATGGATGGATGGATTGTTTTCCTCAGTAGGTTTTGCTTTTAGCTCCACCTGTTCTCACTCACTAGTCACCTAGTTTATATAAGCTCCTTGGTGTCTGTCAGGTCCATGTTGTTTCTCTTTGTTTTGTCATTTCATCCCCCCTCCCATTAGAGTTTTCTTGGCTGATCCTGATGGCATGTACTGTAAACTGCCCTACATTTCGGGTTGTGTTTTTCTCACCTCATGACAGTGTAGGGGTACGTTAACTTGTACTACTTTATACTTTATAGAAAAAAACAAAACCTATTGCACTTCAGTGCATTTACTGCAGGATAAAAAACACTTAAATCAACTCAAACTCAACCATTGATTAATTTAGAGCAGGGGTGTCCAACCCTGGTCCTCGGGGGCCACTATCCTGCATGTTTTCCTTGTTTCCCTGCTCCAACATCAGTGGTTAAATCACCTCTTCTTGTTCTGCAGACGCCTGTTAATCACCCATTGATTCAAATCAGGTGTGTTGGAGCAGAGAAACAAGGAAAACATGCAGGATGGTGGCCCTCCAGGACCAGGATTGTCCACCCCAGAGTCAACACTTAAAGAAAAAAAAACTGCTGATAAGAAAGGAGCCACTTCTTAAAGAGCATGTTTTGATTTTTTTTTTTTTTTTTTGGAATACAGGACTTTTGCATAATAATCTTATTCACCTCCTGCTCATGAATCTCTAGAATACCCATGCACCTGAGCTAGTCTTAGTTGTAAATCTGCAGTATTTTTTTTTCCACATTCTGTCTAATTAGGCTACCCGTCGTATCGTCTCACAGCTAAATGTCACCACTCAAAACTCAGCCTTTTTTCACCCAGGGAAACTGGCCTCACGCAGCTCCTCTCTGGCATAGGACGTCCGGTCCGTCAGGCCCGTGGACTCGAGCCGCCGGTAGGTGTCGCTGCGCGCGTGCTCAGAGTCCGAGCCCGGCGGTGAGTTCGGTCCGATCGGACCCCAGCTCAGCCCGAAGTGTCAGATTGTGTCCGCTGTTAACACGTGAGAAATTCCGAGTGTGGAAGAGGCTGAAAGAAGAGGAAACTGAGAGGAGGGGAGGGTGGCGGTGGGGGTGGTGGGGGGCGGGAGGCATAATCACTCG